>NC_080705.1:6398125-6711718 GCF_943734765.1 Anopheles ziemanni
CACCCGGTGGGCTGCGAGGCCTCATCTCATCTCTGACCAGACTCTGCCCGATTACTCCCTGTCATCGTGTGAGTCTGCTCGAGGGCCTCATCATATCATCCCGAAGCGCCTGAACATGTGCCACGGAGAGGGAGAAAGAAAGACGGCTTCTACTCGGTTTGTAGAAGGAGATACCCAGCATGCGACACCCAACGAATTACAATTTTCCTTCACCATGGGCTCCTTCGAAAGCGCCCCGGGAGGAGGTATGTCCAAGGAGGATATTTACTTTTATGGCTTTGCAAAAATTGTCACGAACCTCAGAAGAATGTCCACATATGTTCTTAGGCAGCCAACCATTGCTCCCATGGTACCGATGGAACGGATGGAAGTACCGTATGGAAAATATACATTCCTTCAGAAATATAGTCACACAATAACCATTCTAGGGCCATCGGCACAATTCCGACCTATCGGCAAAAGGCCAACCACCCTCGGAGCGAAAATGATATGAGGGATTCCGACGACGTCCTCGATTGTTGCACATAACGTTAGATTCATTTTCAAATTCCCATGGGATTCATTTTCGCATTCGCAATCGTAGAGAATGCGAAAGGTCAGCGGAAAAACTCCCTTATCCCACGTCCTGGTACCGACGCAGATATCCCGGTATGACGTAAAACCTTTTTAATTCAATTGTCATACTTGACGCCGCAAGGAATTCCAGATATCTCACAAGTGAAGACAACTTTACTAAATTATAACTTACAAAGATCGATCTGTATAATCACCCTTTTTACCACATTGAACCTCCTTACTACAAGTGGAAACAATTGTGTTCCCTAAAGGGTGGAGTCATGGTAATCGTTCGATTGTAAAACATCGAATGTCTTTCGACGACGACGTGACAACAGAGACTCGACGACAGCTCCATGGGTTAACCATGACCCAGTGAATTCTGGCGTAATATTACTCATCTACACGGTATAACATGTAGTTGTTACCCTTGCGGTTAAAAGATGCGACGCATGTCACTTGCTCCAGGATGGAGACTATCAGACGTCCAACACCGCTATAAGCTCCTGGGGTGGAAAGAAAATCGATACTTTAATTAAAAATTCATGACCACCACCACCACCATGGGGAGAGAACCGAACCGTACCTGGTGAAGCCTTACGACAGGTGACGAGCTCGATAGGTTGTGTTAGAGTTGTTAACCCTATCGATAGTTAGTTCTCCGAAGCGGACTAATATAAATATGCAACCTGTCACCATCGGGCAGGGACAACCACATCATCATCCGCTTTCTTTAAACACACACCGCATCCTTCAGACTACGGAACTATCGACCGGATGTGTGTGTCTCCACACGATTCTTGCCTTCATGGAAGGAAGATATCGAGGCCGACACAAGGCTATTTCTGTGCTCCACCCGTCCCAGATGCACACATTATCAGCTGTGCACAAAGTGTGCTTGTCCAAACGGCGGGCGGGCGAGCGTCTTCTGAAGGCGGGCAACACGAACACCCCAAGGAAACACATGGGTTCATGCAGCTTTCCAGTTCGTCTTCCACCACGAATCCCTCGAGAACCTCCCTCCCTCTCGCTTCCACCATCAAAGCTGGTTGAGCTGTTTTACGATCAAAAGTTGGAGGAAAACACGATCGCTCTTTGCTGCTGCGTCGTGCTGCTTCTTTCCTTTCCGTAGGTCCTTCGTTTGCTCTTCCCCATCTCTCGTCTCGCTCAAGTCATCACCCCTTTTTTCCACCCTCAATCGAACAATGCACGCATTTGCACGCCGTACAAGTACATAATTCGCGAGCAAAACGAGCATAACACTCGCGAAAGGCAGGCACGGGCGAGACATCAGACTTCAACATCCCAATCCGCAACAAACGGTACACGTCAAATTGGCAAGCACAGGGACCGGTGTTTGGCGGAGACTCACTGTCTCCATCCATTCCGGCGGCACTTCGGAGACGTCACGGCCGTCCTTTCTTTTTCCTTTTTTTTGTTGGCATCGTCGCACGTGACGAGAATGAGCCGCAATTTTCGCACGAGGATAAAATGGCGGCAAGTGCACGAAACAGCAAAACACCTTCCGCCTGAAGTAACATTTCGCAAACGACTCGCGTTCGATGGAGCGAACAGTTCATGAGCGAATCGTGTAATACATTTGGTATCCAGTTTAAATTTGATCGTTCAACCAGAAAGGTTTAAACAAAACCATAAAAACAAACTAAGTTAGCAAACAGTCTCAGATAAGACCCATACAAAGTGCTTTTAAGGCGCTTCAAATGCAAACCAAATACATCAAAGTGTACAACAAAAAGGGCAACAAAATAAAAAGATCAGTGAAAAGATCAATAAAAATGTGAAATAAACGATGCAAATAAAACTGCCACAAGTCCGACGATCTAAACACTTTTACGAGCAATTCGAATGGGAAAAGTAACAGGAAAAAGCTTCAAAACACCGGATGTTTTATGTCACAGAGGTTCATACAAAGAGTACATACATGTCCTGGACAAGTGACAGGATGTAATTTGACAAAGCACATTGTCTCCGGTACAATATATTTGGTCGAACATCACGTTCTTCTCTTTTCCTGTTTTTTCTGAAAACCACACCACAACCAAGTCGGCATGAAAACCTGAAAACCCTTTTGCATGTCCTTATGCCACGTGGAAGTGTTTCGTGGAACAGAAAAAGTAAAACAAAATCGAACGAACGACAACATCCTGGCAAACGTCGCTCATTGTATGCTTCCCGCATACACCTATTCATCAGCTTTTCAGTGGCTTTATTCCCTCACACTACTCACCGCCTCGACCGACCCGTTGGAGCATTGCAAACATACTCCCAACTTGCCATTGAATCGGCTACCATTCGTTCCTGCAACATCGGACTGATTGCCACCGGGCGCTGAATGATGACACTCGATTATTCAGGCACGTTAACGGTACAGCAAAAAGCAAACGGATCGAGCAAATGGTTGGGAAAAGCGACGGTTTTCTCGTTCGGCAGCTAAATCGACTATGGTTAGTCCCCAACACCCGGTGCTTGGTTCAGTCTGTTTGTTGAAATATACCCCCAATTCAAGTGACAAATTTATTAACTTTGCCCTTTTTCGGAGGAAAGGATGCGTCGAGGAAAAACGAACGTGCATGTGCCGAGTGTTATAAGAGGATAAAATTATCGATTCCATCATGTACGAAATATTATAATGAACTGTTTGAATGCTAAGTAGTTTGTGCATAAGTTAACGTGGAACGTTTTGGAGAAACATACACAAAAGTGGCCATAAAATCGCCTTATCGAGCAACGGCATTCGCCAACACTACAAGCGATTATCGCATGCGGAGCATCGGACGACAAATGTCGAAAAAAAGGAAAAGAAGTTATGTAAACAAACTGACCAATGGATAAAACATTGCCCGGCAAAACACCACATTTCGTTCGTGAACATCGGAAAAAACATCCTCTGCACCAGCGAAAGCAAACAAAACATACTACGGGCCACAAATCTTGCGTCGAAAATCACTAACGGCTACAAAACATGACAGATCTACCGAGCGTGGCATTAGCTCGCCCACCATCCGCTCCCACTTTTCCCGTGGAAACCCGTGACATTTCCGTAGTGTCGTTCCGGTGCCAAAGCATAGGAGAAAAAAACCATCAAACGGCGTGACGGTATAAGAGCGAAAAAAAACAACAACAGCACGGACAGGAGAAATCATTTGACACCGGCAACTCGTGCATTCCCAGCACACACTTCCGTTTCGTCTGGGCCGTGACACGACATCTGCCCGTCGTCCCTGTTTTTCCAAACAGGAATCACAAGAGGAATCGAGGCGACCGAAAAACCGATGAATGGGTTGAAGTGGTGCTACCGACTCTTATTTTAAAACGTTTGCGCGGTAGCGATTGACAATCTGTTTTCGGTTTCCTTTTTTTCCCTCCAACAAGCGATTGAAATGTGGAGAATCGTGAACCCATGGGGTGGAGGAAAAAACCTAATCGTTTTTACAAAAACGTGTTCCATAGGGAAAAAACGATTGACACAAAGAAAGGAGATAACACGCGTCAGGTCGTGATTACTCGCAATTAAATCATATGACAAACAATTCAAATGATTGTGAAAACTAACCCTTTTTCAATTTTTAAAGAGAAAAAAAAGTATCAAATAACGATAAAATCATATAAATATGACCAACACTGTACGGTGATATGTTAATTTACGGCACATTCTTCAAAGGCCCCAAAGCATCCGAAGGGCGTCACATTCGAGGCAAATGTTTACAAACAAACTCCCTCCGTACCTACCCTGCCTCGTACTTGCTTTCCGCGGCAAATAGTTTGACACACAAAAAAAAAAGAAAGATGTGTACAGTACTGATAACAAGCAAACATTAGAAAAAGCCAGCATCAGAAGGCACGCGTAATTCGACGAAAGGTGATGTGTGCATAAATTTCGTGGGCAGAAAAGACATTTCAGAACGTTTTTATTCTTCTTTCAAATTGTTGCTTTTTCATAAAGTTTGTTCAAATTTCATAAAGTTTGCATATGACATCTTTCCCGGAGGAGATAGAAAATCATTAGATCAATTCAATCTCGCAAGAAGCATTCTTTCTATAAATATACGATGATCGATGGTTAAGCGATCCCGGGGCACCGATCGGGCAAATGCTCAACTCCATCTGCGACCAAAACGCCCACCGCCCACTCTACCACCCACCACGTGAATGAGTGGTTTTGTCACCTTCCCGCCCCGTCGATGGTGAGAAGAGATGAGGCTTCTGTTCGGCCCTTTTTCCGCTGTGACATTTGAGGAGCACAATATTGACAGGGGGCACGTGGTTCTGCGGCAACAATAATAATGAAACATAGAGAAACTTGCTACACACAACATACCACCCCCTCCTCCAGTTCCATTCCCCCCGGTCCGGTTCATATTCAGCTCGTGTCCAAAACGGGTGTTTACATAACATTGATGATGACGGCGAGATGGTGATGGTAGTGCAGAGGCCCCTGGGCTTGACAGCATTCAATGGGATCGCTATAAATAACCCCACAGCAGCTCTCTCTCTGACGAGCACGGAGGGAGGAAAACATCATCATGCTGGTCGTCTCCCGGGTTAATGCGGGGAACCACGTTTTTCCATCGGAACGTGCCTGCATCCGGCGCAACTGACCTCGTCCTCCGGCGAGTGAAAGGATAATGGAAAATGGGTTTCATAAGGCCCGACATTCTAAGCACATCCGTGGAAGAGTTTCGCAAACTATCCCAAGGACACACGGCACAAACAAACTCCTGCTGCTGCTGACGTCACATGGCGAGGCATAAATCATGTCGTAGGAATGCAAAAACTGCATTTATGAATCTCCAACTTAGTTCTCCTTCCTTTCACGGCATGGCCTAACCCCGAAGGTCGGGATGAGAGGAGAATAGAATTTTAAATTAGTTCCCAGTGAAAGACAAGCTGAAGGGAACTTTTTCACGTTCCTCTCGGATTTATAATTATGCCACAGATGATGTCGACCATGGGACATTCGTCATCATGTCGAGGCTGAGTTTTCCACCGGCAAACGGTGACTCACGCGAAGATTGCTTTCACTATTTTCACCAAAACCGAAATTAATATCCGAGGAAAACAACGACTAGTAAGTCGGGTGAATAATGCTGCTGCACGAATGAAAAGGCAAAAGTCCAAGCATTGCATCATGCGAACATCATTGTACATAAAATGTCTTTATGCAAAGAAGTTGAAGAAGCGCACCAGAAGTCGGATTGTTGATGGTTTTTTCGCCCCAAATAGGCCACTTCCATTCGAGTTCCCCATTGTGAGTGCAGCACGTTTTGTCAACATCAGAACGAAATGTTGCGCATTTCTCCACGTACAACACGATGGCCACAATGGTCTCCTCGTCCCAAAACTGCATTCATGCAATCGCTTTCAGATATAGTTTTGTTTTTTTCGTATTTACTTTTCTTCAAGGGAGATGAAAAACATGTTTTAATTTTTAACAACCAGGTTTTCTTTCGCCTTTAAGACAAACAAGTTTTAAAAAGTAACATTATATTTTAAATTTAAACTATTTTGTTTGCGAGTCTCAGTGGGCTATCTTCTTTTATTTTCTCTCAAAAAAAAACAAAAGGTTCTTTTCATCTCACCCCCACATTTTCTAATTAAGACCCACCCGCGGTTGTTTGCGTACCATTCTGTTCCGTTCCCCCTTCGGCGTTCGGGAGTTGGATTGGGTTGCGTGCGTGCATATTGTGGCAGCGGGCACAGATATACACACCGCAGACACACAGTTTGCCTCCATAAAACAGTGGTAGCAGCAGCCGCACAACAACAACAACTGTTTGCCCTTTTGTAAACAAACTCCCTTTCGGCAGCTCGCGGGAAAGTTAAAATGTCGTACAATTGAAAAGGGGAAAACATTAGAGGGAAGGAAGGAAAAACTCCGTTTGTCTGCTCCCTTCAAAGCCAAAGAGCGAAAAGAACATCAATGCACCAAGGAGTAAGTCGAAAAAATAAATAAATTACAGTTTAACCTTAGTTACATAAGTCCTCCTTTGTAGGTTTGGGAGAAATAAAAAAGACGTGTGAAATGTAACGCAACCCGGATCGATTTAACAACATTCATTAGGTTCACACGCGTGCTTAATCCCTTCGAAACCGGCATGCCGACATGTGAACAGCGATCCGATATAATCCGACACCTTCGAAAAACCATGACCTTGACGTGGTACTTAACCATTCGCCCACCCGGCGACCGATCGCGGACAACATCCATCGTCAAGATCGTGAATACACAACATACACACACAACGCCGACCGTGCGTAGGTGATCATGCATGATCGTGAACGTGATTTTTCAGTTCCCTCTTCAAGTGGTTTCCAAAAGCAGGAAGTGAAAGGTACTCGAAGGGACTCTCCTACATACCAAACCGGCAAACGGACGAAGTAAATCATCGCCACAGATAATGGAGGCGTTTTCTCAAGTGTATGTGTTTTCAAGTTCTTCAAGATAATACAGCGATTCCACCAAATGGTATGAAAAATGGGTGGCAACGCCAAGCAACGGGTGATCCGATCGCGCCATAAAATGACGTCTGCGAGTCACAATAAATTTATGCCAGCGACTCCCCCAACATCGTTTGCCTTAGCGCCATCTGGCAAAAAAGACGTGCTAGATGGTCTAGCTCTTTGAAAGATCTCTAGAAATGAAGCGAAAAATCCTCGCCAGAATAACAACTATCCGCGCGTGGTTAAAGAAAAACGTGCGTTTCAACCAAAGAAGAAGAACTCGCAAACATCACACATTCCCAAAAAAGAAAAAAAAATTAAGGTGGGAAATAGTTTTCAGCTGCTCGGGAGCCGCTTTCCTTTCCTTTCCTGTTGCTTCGCCCTTGCGATCATAAGGCGCGCAACGCGAGAATGCGCGTCTACGAGGGATTTGTTTACAGAAAGCGTGGCCAAATAAAAACCGCCCGAGCGGCGCGGAAAACAGTTCCCCTCCTCTCTCTCTCCTTCTCCCTTCTGTTCCAACGAGAGGAAACGAGCTGAAAGCTGGGCGGGAGGGCCGTTCTTGAGAGATGATGCCAATCTTATGCCAGTTGACGTAATCTTGCCACCAGGCATGCGGATCGCCGGGTGGCAGAATGAAAGTTATTAACACAAACAAAGCGCCTGTTCTGTGGAGATGTGTGGATTCGCCTGGAGGCGGATGCGAATAAAATCTAAATTTAAAATTTCATTTCGCAAATGGTACCGGCACCGCCCCCCCATTTTAACCCCATTAACCATTAGCGCGGGCCATTCCGCGTCAAACTCAAACAATTTATGGAACACGTGGAAAAAGGCACCAAATGATTTCCCGTTCAAACACGAGGGAGAATTTCGAAAGACCTAATCAAACGGTTGACCATTTCGTCTCCGGTATTTCCTGCCACAACCCGACAAATAGCCTCTCGTCTGTTTGAACCCATATGTTTGCATTCCACCAAAGAACAACACACAACCCACGAACAAAAACGGGACACTATCCCGCCGAGACGAACTCATTGAAATTCAAAGCCACCGCATTCGGGAAAAAGATCGTAGTTTTCTTAAGCTCCGTTCCGTTGCACCGGAAACGTGCTCGCACCTTCTTCAGGATTTTATTACTACGCCACTGGGTCCATACACACACAGCCGTGGCTTCCTTGAGCCCTTGGAGGGATCTCTCTCTCTCTCTCTCTTCGGCATTGTCGGTAGTGTACCCGCATTTGGGTGAGAAAATTATCACATCGTAAAACCGTACCAACCGACAAACGGATGCAGCAACGGTACCAACAACCAAGACGGTCGAAGACAAAAATGTCTTGGGTTTGGTGTTAGCAGAAAAAAACACCGTAGTGTTTGAGTAGCCTCTCGGTTGGCCCATTCGAAATCCACTATCGCCAACGGGTTTGTGTAGGACCAACTCATCTCCCATCCAACCACGAAAGGATCTTTTCCGGAAAGAGGCTATTTTGTGTTGGAAAAGAACTAGAGTATCGGAAGAGATGGTTTTTGTAAATGCCGAAAATGGCAAAGAAAACGGAATGATTTTTAAGTCCACTGCCGGGAAGTCCTTTCCTTCTCGACCGCCAGGTAAAAGGAATCACCTTTCCTCGAGGGACTGTTAGCGAAAGATGCAGCCTTATCAGTTTTTACCGGTTTCTACTGCAGTGGTCATTCTTTTTGCCGCATTGAGAAAACCTGTAACACCGGCCTGAACGTGCCGCCGGTTCTCGAAAATACTTCTTCTATTTCAAAGATGTTTGGAGAAGAAAACTCACATCTTGAGTTGATGTTTCTGCTCATTTGGGGGAAGAAGATTCAGGTTTTATGGAAAGTAGTTACACACGTTTTGTTTGTTTATGTTTCAACAGTTTCGTTAAGATCAGCAATTCAGCTGGTAACGAAGGCTGCAAAGAAAATGTAATTCTGTAAAGCTAAACCACCCCGACCATGGCTAGCGTTCGACACAAAAATGTCCATCAACCGAAAGGTAATCAAGAGCGACATAACGAACCATCGAACTATGTGCATCCTCCTTCTATGCTCGCCTATTTTTAACACGCTCCATTGCCGTTGCTTCTGCTGTCAATTAGCGGGGCTCACTCGCTATGGGGGCTTTTCCTTCCTTTTCGTGCCGTCGAACAACTTTCCGTCTCAGCAAAATGCATCGGCCATCAACAACCGAACCAGGCAAAGGGAAAAACCCCGCCGATCGAAAGCTTCCGAGTGGAGGTTAAAAATAGCACCAACATTGCCGCCCTCGAACTGCAAACTTTCGCCCTGAAGAAGCCGCACCGGTGCAAATGTCAGCGGTGGAAAAACTGCACCGGACTCCGGAGAAGGGTTGCATTGTAGAAACAAGCCGTGACCGTGGAGCCGCAAGAATAAAGCAAAACAAGAAAGAGTGACATCTGAGAAAGGTAGAGATCGATAGACCGACGTAAGGAAATTAGGTCCCTGGCCTCGATGAATTGCCTCGTTTCGATTTTTATGTTTTTCAATGCTTTTGTCCGCACTTGCCTTCCTTTTTTTCTCGAGGGCGCTTCAAAACAAACCCATAAAAGTTCAGAAGTTTGCGTCCCCAGGGGGGCCAAAGGGGATGGATGTAATAAACTCGACCTAAATATCAATACCAAACGATGACATCAGGGGCGATCGATATTTTCATACTCGAAGAAGCAAACAACTTATTTGGAATATAACCATCGGCAAAAGTTGTTGACACCAAGTACAAGTGAAGTGCAAGTTAACTTGTCCTTCAGCTGGATCCTTCCCATAAGCCACAAGAAAGTTGTTGTCCACAAGAAAAATCGATCAGCTTGAAACAAAAAAAAACGACAACTAACGGGATAAAATGGTGAAGCCCTTACAGCTAAAAAGAAACCAACTTCCTTCGAAACTCTTTCCACCAACCCGGTAGGGACGCTACTAAACGCAAATGACGTGATCTGATTTTCATCGACATACAATTTATTAGCCCGCCCATAAGCCCCGTCCCACTACGGACTGGAATCGGCGAAACTGGGAGAGAAAAGCAGACGGTCAATAAGGGAAAAAATCAGGTCGCACATGAACCGATCTTTTGCTTGGCCCTTTCGTTCTGCTCGTGTTTCTAGACACTGGAGCATAAAATGAGGCGCATTAGTGCGGAATTGCACGAGCACGGTTGATTTTATTTCTGCATTAAGGGCAGAAGTTTGCTAAAAAAGAAATATATTCTTCCTATCTCAAGTTGACCAAGCCGATGATCTTGCAAAATATGTAAAGAAACTTTAAGAAACTCACACCATGTCAAATATGAAACCACTGAAAGGGTTATGCGCTCTTCAAAAGACGTCGCCATAACGAATGACTAAAACTAGACCGAGAAATTCTAGTTCGTCCCGCAGCGCACCCAGCACTGGCGGCGTCGTGAATTACGGTAGAAAGAAGATCCATTCCGCCGGCCCAGACGGTACGGCTGTGGAGGAGACGACCCCAAAGTATGTCCCGTTCCCCCCGGGGGCGCAGAAAGTCTCAGACTTAATCACCATTCGGTGATTCTGAGGAATTCGCCTCACGGCGGTTTAAGAACCGAATCACCTCGTCACCGAGCACCGAGCGAACTCTGTCAAAGATGCTCGCCGTTGTAAGTCTTTGGAGAGTTCGTTGATCTTTGCCTCGCGCGTGAATCTTTTCCGCTCTACCTCTAACCGCGATCATCCCGCGACTATTCGCTAATTTTGGGGAGGTTTTTACTACAGAGATTATTTTAATATTTAATCGACTTGGTCGAGAATCGTTAGAGAAAATTAATTAGGTCAAATCTAATGACACGTAATGCGATTTCCAAACATCGATAAACCGTAAATGCGAATTGGTGTGGAACCGCTAAACGCAAGATTATAAACCGGCAGGAGTTTAATTTTAGCGGGCATTGGGGCACATTAGCATAACCATAAACATGTTCCACCACCCCGCCCCTTCCAGAACCCGCCCGTTGCCCCGAGGAACAGGACGTCCCCATCGACATTCTAGAACGGACACCGACAAAAGGAAAACATAACAAACGGCAACATCCTCACCATCTGCTCTCATCAGCATATCGAGCAAAACAAAAAAAAAGGCCAGACGCCAGCCACATGCGTGATTGTTTGCGTTGAGATATACAACACACACGCCACGGAATCGGAAAGATCCTGAATCAGCTGTTCGAGTTTAAATTACGACTTTTCTGCCCGCTTTTGCCTTTCTTCAAATCCACGCGCGTATCCGTGCCTCTTCCTCGTCGTGACTTTTATTACAACCAATTTAGTATCGACGAAATTATGTGCAACATACGTGTCAGCAAATTTGCGATTTGTTTTCCACATTGTTTGCTTTGCTTGGCGATTTGTTTTCCAGTTTTTTTATAACGTCGGTTCCGGTGGTTTCGTTTTCGTCTCGTTTACATTTGGCATGCGCTAGGGAAGGACTTTTATTTCTCTCGTCCGTCGTCCAAGCCGATCGAAATGGCTACCGGTGTTTAATGCGATGTTGCGGCCAGCCAGAGGGCAACAAACTTTGTAGTGCGAGATATGCAAAATATGTACGAATCGGTTTCATTTTACGTGTTTTCTTTTACCTCCCTTCGTTTCGTCGGTAGGTTTAAAACTCCCTGCCTCGTAGGAGGGGACCGAACTAAATTTTATCCCCATCCTTCTATTCGTGCCGTGTTTTCTTTTCTTCATACGTGAAGAGTTGCCATGCGTTGACCAAGCACGGCTTCCGTTTGGGGTAGCCGGATGAATCATGTTTTCCACTCTTTGCTCCCTGCTCTGCCTGGGCTTTTACGACAAACGAGAAGAACCAACCCGAACCAAACAAGGAACCTGCGGACCTGCCAAAGAAAAACATTATTCATGTTTGTACGCAGCTTTTGGCATGATCCGTTTTCATGACTAGTACCAAAAACGGTTCCGGTTCCCCTCTTTCGGCGAGGGCAGCGGGACAAGATCACACCAAGGCCTCGTAAATCATAACTAAATCCCAAATTAATGGACCAATTTGGAAAAGCCAGCACGATCCGGAAGATGGCAGCTTTGGTACGCCGGGCGCAAACTTGGAAAACGATAAGACAAGTCCAACGAAAGCTTTCTTAGGGAGGCTGGAAAAGTGTCATTTCTCAGCAGCGTTATTTAATGCACAGCCTACTGTATCACGTGTTTAAGTCATGTGCTCGTGGAAAACGACAAATTTTCAAATTAAAAAGAAAAGAAAGATTAAATAAATTAGACCGTAGTGTGCTGTGAGCATGGATGGTACCCACCTTCAATGCAAACGACGTGATCCCGGATCTGCTGCGCGACCTGTCCGTCCGGGATGAGATCGATCAGGTGGTAGATGGCGTAGATTGACGGATGGACGCTCTCGAACCGCTGGATCTCCTGGCGGATTGCCAGCGAGTTGTTGAACATCCAGGGCAGATGCGTTCGCGAGCTGTTGTTATTCATTTTTTTTTGTTTCTTTTCCTACACTGCGCCAAATTTTCACATTCACCTCCGGTTGGCAATTTACACTTTTATCTTCGTTTCCGTACTTTACCGCTAGATTTTTTTATATTTCTTCAAATTTGCCCACTGGTGGGTTTACTTTCGTATTTCTTTTTTTTTTCTTTTTTGTTGATATTTCCTTCACCTGTCACTGGGCACACTGGGTCACTTGGGCTGCTGCACCTTTCACCGGCGGAAGTGGCTGGCGGGCGGTTTGCATGCCTTTTGCCACGCTTTAGCCGATTTTATCAAACGCTGGAAAAGAGCGCCGCATTATGTAGGAGATAATTATGACGAAAGGTGAAAACGAAAACTGGCCCAAAATTTACCGCCTTGCACACCGAAGAGCAGGCGAAAACACAAGGAAAACTAAAGAAACCCGGACACTTCTCGAACAAAACACTTTGAATTTGACACACTGCCACCAGACCGCGAGCTTTCCGGCCGGAACACCACTTTGCGGGAAATTTGTTTTGTTTCACTTTCCTTTGTTGCTGTTGAATTTATTATTTCGCTCACCTTGAGCGAGCAGTTATCTTTTCGCTTCAATTTTTCCTTAATTTATTATAATTACCGATTTCGAAATCTTTTCACTTTCACCGTTTCAACCGCGGGTCAAATGGTTTTCTTTACCAAGCGGGGAAAAAACACACTGTTTGAACATTTAATGACGAATAAGAGATACACCAGGACTCAACTGCAAAAAAGAAAAACATCGAAACAGCGTAAATTAATTTGATCCTTCATGCACGAAGCACACATTTACGAGCCAAAACAATAAGCCTGCTTCGAAACCTTGACACCTTCGGGGTTCAGTTTTCTGTGCATTTTTAACTACACAAGATTGCGGAACAAGCACAGAGGAACTTGTTGTCTCCAGTTTCTTCGCCCAGGACAGTTTACCCTCAGCATCCAGAGTTAGTTCTGTTTGCCTTTTGGAGTTACGTAAATATTCCTTTGCATCAGGTTTTTGGAGCACCGTTTCCTTTGGCCCTTTAGGCCACGACGCGGCCTTTGCGGACGGTGTTACACGTTTGCGTTGGTTTGTTTTTTTTTTATCTTCCTTTCGGTTGCTTTTGGCTCTCGCTATCCGCAACCGTCTTCCTTTGGGACGCTCTTTGCCGTTTTTTTTTTACATCATCTTAGTTTCGGTTTCACCTTTTCCTTACTTCTTCGCGTCGGATTTCTTCGGAGCCAAACGTCTCCATCTATCTTGTTTTCCCCCTACCGTGTCTAATGTGGCTTTCTGCTCTTACTCGCTCGCGTTTCTTTTCCTTTCCTCTTTGATGCGCTTGGTTTACATCTCGTCTCTGCTGGTTGCTGCTGGCACCTTTCGTTCCGTTTTAAGAAACTTTCGTTCGCGGACACACAACCTGTAGGCCAGCGAGCATTCGACGGGGGGTGGGAGGGGTGCCAACGAGAGGGCGGATGGACGGATCACGAGCACGATTGCACTGAGAGTTTGCACAGCTTCTTATTATTTCATTTTCTTCGGCCCAGCAAACCTCGAACCTGACTAAAACCCGCCCGAAAACCCTTCCGGATGACGGGCGAAGTGTCCATCCCGCGGCGGACAAAAGCGAGGCAAAGTGCTGCTGCTGCAGCTCACTTGCGGATGGATATGGTGGATGCTGCGTGCTGGAATGCTGTAGCCGAGATGTAGTTAACTGACGGATTTTGCTGTTGCTGCGCGTTGTGGGCGGTTAACACTACAAGGTCTTATCATGCTCTACTACATACAGTGGAGAAAACATAGTACAACACAGTTGTTGTTTTGTGTTTTGAACCACGATCGATTACCATTCACAATTCACACAACACAACTTGCACCATCAACGTTTCGGTACGAACTGCGACAACTGACGAGGAGCAAAGTGGATCAACAAAACCAAGTATCCTAAGGAAGGTGAGCTCAAAAGCCTCGTCGTGACAGCCATATTACAATTGACAATTACACACAATTTTGTTTATGAATTTAATTTGTCGGTTTCTGTTATTTTCAATAGCGAAGAACGTTCCGCTCATATCGTGATCAACTACTTTTACGTAGAATGTGAAAAAACACGTGGTCAATGATATTTTTCATCATATAGTAGCAATCGATTGCCCAACGATGGTAATTAGATTATCGTAGGTTCTACTGCGTCCTCACTAGAGTTAGCATAACAGTGAGGGTAACCGTTAACACTAGTTTCGGCAAGTTTCTAACGCATTGTTGTTGTGTGGTAGACTAAACTAAGAACGATTGTCAAACATCAATTTCAATATGTCTGCCAAGACGAGGCTATTGAGCTCACCTTTCTTAGCATCCACCTTGCTTTCATATATTTTGACAGCTGATTCAAACGTCAAACAACATCAACAGAATCATTGCGGCATTTTCGATAGATTTTTGTGCTGTTTTATTTCCAAGTTACCTGTCGTGAGTCGTGAGTTTTATCCTTTTTTGAGGTAAATTACTTCAGGATCGTTGCTGCTGAATGTGTTATCCTTTATTTACTGTTTGTCCATATGTTTAATTCATCGTTTTCCTTCCAAAAACTTTCCCTTATCAGTGATCTGTTGTTCGAGTTGATAGCTCCTAATCAAAATGATGGTCAACACGGAAATGCCTTTTGGTAAGTAAAATAAGCAAATTCAACTTAACAAACCTGATTGAAAATGTTTGCATGACTTTTTTGGATGTTTATTGAACTATAATATTGTTCCGACCCGCCAGATACTAAACAACTGGCCAATGTCCGAGTAAACCTGTCTAGTGTGGTTCGGTCGGTTGACCTCTTGACTTCGGCGCTTATCAAACGCGTCACGGATGCCGAATTCCTCGAGTACACGTTGCAGGCGCTCAAGCTAACCGATCTGACAACGCTCGCCGGCGATGATACCGAATCCAATGTCGCTCGTCTGTGCTTCCGGGCTGCGTACCCATTCTCCGACGTGTCTGCTTATTCAAAACTCGAAGAAAAGCCACACACAGCTGCCGTCTGTGTGTATCCCAACCGCGTGGCTGATGCAAACCGTGCCCTGCAGTCACTCGGAAAGAGCGGAACAATTCAAATTGCGTCCGTTGCGACCGGCTTTCCGTCCGGATCGTACCCACTTGAGACGCGACTGAACGAAATTCGTTTCGCTGTCGAGCAGGGTGCCACCGAGATCGACATCGTAATCGATCGTAGCTTGGTGCTGACCGGAAAGTGGACCCAATTGTACGACGAAATTGTTAGCATGCGCAAGGCGTGCGGTGATAAGGTTCACCTCAAAACGATCCTCGGCATCGGAGAGTGTGGCACGATGGTGAATGTAAGTGAGGCATAAATCATCTCTTATTGAAAAAATCCTAACTCCCTTCCTTTTCTTGCAGGTCTACAAAGCTTCAATGGTAGCGATGATGGCCGGATCGGATTTCATTAAAACATCCACCGGCAAGGAGGCGGTAAATGCGACGCTTCCCGTCGGGCTCGTTATGATTCGTGCCATTCAGAAGTTTTATCGCTTGACGGGTAAGAAAATCGGTCTGAAACCTGCGGGTGGCGTAAGAACCGTGCGGGATGCCATCGCCTGGATGATCATGATCCGCGAGACGCTCGGTGAAGAGTGGCTCAAGCCGGAGCTATTCCGTTTTGGTGCGTCTGGCTTACTGGACGACATTGAAAAACAGTTCTATGCAGTTTCCAAGCGATTAGGCAGATGAGTCAGTGGAGAGGACAACCGGGTGAAACAACAAGTGCAGTGCTATGAATGATGCATTCCCTATATCTGTATGTTTTGTTTTCTACGTTTGTGCATTAAATGTTATATGTTCTTTTCTATATGTTTATGTTATCTTTTCTTTCAAAACTCCTTTTCTTTTTTGGTAAATTCTTTCTTTTTGTAATGGTTTAACTAATTTCTTTTGGCTTTATTTTCCCTTCGCTCGACTTGAGCGAAGTGGATGGCTATGAAAAATGTGAGAGGGATTTCTGTCAAAGTAAACGTCAGTACAAAATAAATGTAATGTAAGGTAATAAATAAAACGTAAACAGGTAACGAAGATTTGTTTGTGGTTTTTGCAGGACCTCGGGAAAGGCATCGCTATGGCTTCCTCAAGGGTACGGTATCCAACCTTCCTACGGCTCTATCCTGAAGCCCGTTTCCGGCGAGGAGCTGTAGTTGACGATGCGAAACTTCCCGGACCGCATGTAGTAACCGTAACGGCCCCGCACGTTACCCTTATTGTCGCGCTCTTCTACGTGAAACTGACGATTCTTCCTGTGGTGGGAGAAAAAAAATGCGTTATAAAACTAGAACATCACTCGAAGGACATTCAACACAAACACACATAAGGAGGGACCAAGGAGTGCAAGGCGTAAAAACACACACAAACAGTTTCGTGCAGTTAGTCACAAAAGATCACCACATTTACCCTTCACCCGTGTCATAGCCAAACTTGTAGCTGTTCGGACCATTGTGGCCATGCATTTGAAAATCGATTCTAGCACCTTCATCCTCGCCGGCGACACGTCGCGTGTACTGGTCCACCCGCCGGTTCCGGCTCGGCACAAACTCGCCGTGATTCAGCTCGTCATAGCGCAGGGGCAAATACGAGCGGCTCGACACGCCGGTGGCCTCAGCCCGGGCGTCACCCTCACCCAGCAACGCACTGGCCAGCAGCTTGTCGAGATCGATCGCATCGAGGAAGAACGTGTCCTCGTCGCTCGCCTCCCGGGCCTCCTTTCCCTGGCGAGACTTTTCGTTGGCGGCCTTCTCAACACCGTCACCGGCATTCTTCAGGTTGATCAGTTTCTGCGTCGGGATGTACTTCTTGCTCTTGGATTTCTTCGGCTTGGCCGCGTAGTAGTTCGGTTCGCTTTGCTCCACCGGTGGCGGCAGCAGTGGCTCGGTCAGATCGTCCCGGGACGGACTATAAGTACCGTAGGATGTCGTGTGGGGAGAGCCGGTTGATTCGCTGGGCGAGCCGGTCTCCCCAATCGCGAAAAAATCCACCAACTTTGACAGTTCGTCCAGCTCTTCGTCCTTCGGCATCACCCGGATCAGGTACTGTGGTTTTTCCTTGCTCGGTTCGGCCGTCACCGCGTCCTCGCGGTTCATCATAACGTCCTCGCGTTTGGTCACCACGTCCTCGCGGCTCGTTACGAGGGCACGGGGGGTGCTCCTTTTCAGGGGCGATGCCCGGAGCATGGTCGCTCCGATAAGGCAGATTGCGATCTAAAAAAGGCAGGAATGGTTTAAATTATTTTAATATATAAAATAATCAACGTGCAATTTTCTTTAATAATTTTAAAGACCCGATGATATAAATTATTATGTTTACAGAACCAATTTCAATGATCCAACTTTGCTTCGAGAAAAAAGAAATGATTCAACCGGATCGCAAGATTGCAGGCCGGCACAGCATCACCAGGGAAAATTGGCTGGCCATTTCATAACACATAATCACCAAAGCTGCGGTATTTATGCATTATTCGGTTGACGGTAAAATTAAGACTCTCTCAACGCTGGTCTTTTTCTTCCGTCTCCGGTTTTCTTCAACTCCTCCACCCACTTGGCCTCGATCGACGTGACGTGATGCAACGCATCGCAATATGACGATTTTTCTGCGCACATTTTCTTTTCGCTGCTTTTTCTGCTTATTCCATTTGATTACGAGCGGCTGCATCCGAAACAGTTTAAAAATCGGTTTGCTGTTATCAAACGCGAGGTGTTGTTGCACCGAGTGGCCGATGCAATTATCCTCTTCCGGTGCTTTCTTTCGCGAGCTCTTTAATACTTTCCTCTTTCACTTCTCGTCTCTCTTGAGAGGAATGAACAGAAAACATCTTATGGTATGAGGATTTGCGTATCAGAAGTAGAGCCGTATCATGTACAACTATTTCGAATGTACGTATCAATGTTAACAATGTTGGGAAAATTGAGATTGAATAGAAATATTTCCCGTGTCCCGAAGAGACGTGTCTTGAAGGCTTGTTCCACAAGACGATCTTTTAAAACGTTACTGCATGATCATGAATGACAAGATATCTGTTCAATTGTTCGAAATAATCCAAAAAAAAATTTGTTTGAAAGGGATACACAGAAAGTTACAGCTCTGCAGACAATATATAAAATTTCAAAGTAGAACAAATCTCTTGACCTCTATATAACTATACCAAGACGAGGAAAACAAATTGTCACTACATTTAACCGTTAATAAAATAGGTGACCATTTCTTCATTTTGGTGAACGAACTTCAGATTGAATTTTGGGATAACTTTCTTCACCACAAATAACTAACAGTAGTATACTTTCAGCCTTAAATTATCGTTTACCACTATAAGCAACTTCATGTTGCTAATTTTCTGGACGTTGGAGCTGGACTATTGCACTCGATGGGTTAATTTACTTCAGCTGATCGACACTTTTTAAATTTATCACTTGTTTAGTTCTTCCTTCTCATCAACACACGTGTCACTAAGTTCCACCGAGAGCGATCTGTTTGAGTCCTCTGTATCGATCAAAAGCACTTAAATGTTGGCACTTTTCTTTTACTTGTTTTTTTTTACTTTGGCACCATGAAAAACTCGATCCGACCTTGCCAGCTGATGCTCGGAAAATAACGCTCTACACCGGCGCACCGAGCGTACTTATAAGAACCACGCCAAACACCACTTTCCCCACTCTTCCACTGACGACCGGGAGGGGAACAATGGGGGGAAAAGGCCCTCCCCTTCCACGTGCTCTCGTCCGTTGCTGCCGCTCTCGTTTGCACTCTGATATGTAACCACACTCGGGTTGGAAAATGCTCCCGAGGAAAACTGAACGGTTTCAGATGAACAAAAACCCAACGCTGCCCGTGCGAGATGAGGCGAGATTTGTTCGCAGTTGTTGGCTGAAACCGACGGTGGCCACAGCGAGAGCAGTGTTTTTTAACCCTCCTCCGAACGGTTCGAGAGGTGACGCCCGATTACACTCCGGTCTGCGAACGGAACATTTATATCAATGCACCCGACGGTGGCGCTTTTCCATAAGGAGTGCTCTTTCTTGCTTTACTTTTTCTTTCTCCGGTCAGGAAACAACCGGAGGAAATTCCGGTCACAGCCCTTATGTGAGGTTCGTTGTAGGTTGCCCTTTCCTTTCTTTGACACCGGGGAGGTCGACGCCATCCGCCCGTCCGATATTGGCATGAGGAAATTGGATACCGCCCTGCAGATCGTGAAGTGGCCAGATCGTGGAGGGCTTTGGTGCAGGTAGCACACACCCGACACCAAAACACCACACCGGATTGACGTGGACGGAAACGGGGGTCCCGGACGGCTCAGGTTGATGACATAATTTCCCTTTTACAAATGCTGTCTCGTCAGACATAGTTGTGATCGGTAGAGAAGAAATGAAAAAGACTGCGAAAAAGGTAGTCCAACCCTCAACTTGCTACAACAATTTAAACATAATTTTAAGAATCGAATGAATTATATGACCTGCATTTTAATTGAAGCTTTTCATTCATCAAAGTTCGTTCTGGGTAATGTGGCCTGGACAGGCTATTTATTTTATCTTATCCTTTGTAGCACAATTATTTAAACATAGAAAACTTTAAAAAATACACAAATGTTAATCTACAAACACTACTCAGAATAAACGATTTTAAATATCAGAAATGGTAATTGGTTTTTGAAAATGTCTGCAACTATTGTTTGTGCATTGTTTAATACTAAGGCTTTTAGTAAAAAAGAACACAGAGGATACCTGTTTTATCATACCCAGAAAATGATCCCAGAGGTTTCTTCAAGGGTTATCAAAGACGTGTGTACAAACCTTCCGAAACAAGACACATGTCGACCATAGGGAATTTGGTTTACTAGACCCTTGATAACCTCGCTTTCTTGCCCTCCACAAAGTTTCCACAATCACAGAAGACAAACCAGGTAAACAGGCATAAGCCGGCCCGGGCAACATATCATACGAGATCGAGCATCAAACATCAACCCCGCCACCTGTACATGGGCATGTAGTTCAAACCCGACCCCAGCCAGGGGACAGGTTCGTTGGTGCAAACCGGGCTTGCCACTTCCGCGAGACATAATTGTCATTATTTGGTGCACCGTGACGGGCCTGATCTGCATTATCAACGTTCAACGCTCGCTACCCGGAACGGTGGCCACTTGCTGTTCGCTACTGGGTCGACATGTGCTTCCCGGGAGGTGAATCTGATGCTGGGAATCCCTTAACCGGAGAGCACCTTTGCAGAAAAAGGGGGGTAAACCGTTCGCAACACTTCCTCGTGATTATGTGACAAAGTTCTCACGTGGTTCAACATAATGTGGGAGATAAAAAGCACGTTCGCACGGCGGATAAGGTAACACATGTGTTATGGAGATCAACAGCTTTAACATAGGGATTAAGATTAGAAGAAAGTAGCATGTAGTCAAATGTAGTCTCTAAAAGAAAATGACTTTTCATTCAAAAATATTTGAAAAACGATTAAATGCTTTTTCATGCAAACATGGAAGAGATTTTATTGAAAGAAAGCAGCTATTTAATGCCCAGTGGGTGATCAATAAAAACTACCATCACCTTCCCTTCCCTGCAGCCCGTGGGGCATCGGAATTATATCCGATCGCTATAATTTTCCCTTGTTTCACCCTCGTGTCCTATGGCGATGCGATCAACTAGTGTGAGCATTACATTGCAATGGACAGGATGTGGAGAACTTCTGTTTGCATCTCGTTTGCGGGTGTGACAAAACGGGGCACGGATGGAAAGAAACGCATGGATTATGCTGCAAGCCACAATTCACCAATTATGATGTGGAAAAAATTGAATCAAGCCCCCCTCAGCAGGCCGAGCTCGTTTGCCCGCATAATCGATTAATGTTATTTTCATTTTTCCTTTTCCCTCTTCGTCTAATGATGCAGCTGTGTTGGATATGGGAAGTCAAGGAGCATCTTGGACCCGGCCCGGCATCCGTATCGGTCGGTCAGGGCGGAAAAGCATCGATGGAAAACTGCTTCCTCTAGCTCCAGCTGATGAAGGCGAGCGCAATAAGTGTGTGAGTACACGCAGCCGATGGGAGGAAGTTGGGTGGAGATAAGAAAAAAGCGTCGAAGAAAATGAATAAGTAAAACAGGTATGCTGTCGATGATGTTTACGCGTACCACCATCTCCCAATGGGGCAGCGCAATGAAATGGAAAACTGGAGGGAAAGCTTCAGCGGTACGCCGAAGAAGTGGATCGAGGGCGATATTGCGTAACCTCGGCAAAGAAAGGTTGAAGCCGATCGGAACCGACGTCTTGTCCACCATATTATCTCGGTTAATCGTGTACCGAGCGCGTGCATTGATTTCGCTTAATGGCGATAGTTCCTGATGGGTCGATTTCGACCACTTCCACAGCGATTTCCTGCCACAAGAGGTTCGTTTGTTTTGGTTTTCCTTTCGGCGCTGAAGATGCGTTACGAAAAGATTGATGGAGGTAAACGATTTAGAGACACTTTAAATGCTTTTTGAAAATAGCTGAAGAATGCATCAACATGCTTTGAACAAGTTTATCTAAAAGTCTGAATAAGACAACTGTTTTCTTTAAGCTTGGTTTCAATGTTCGGATGCAATCGTTGACTTTGCGACTTCAATAGAAAGTGGTTGAATGTAAAGTAACAGCTTGATGGCTGATAGAGACAACTACAAATCGGCAGTTATTAAAATTTAAACTTACGCCGTAAGTCAAGCAACAACGTGGCATATCAAGAATCTCCCCGCGCTCGGTTTCACTTTCAATCGGCCGTAGATGTAACAACTATAGATAGAATACGCTCGGTGCATTCTTCAAGCCCAATTAAACATTATTAACCCCATGTGACATAACGACCCGCAAGAGACGCATGCCGCCGCATTGCGACCCACCACGTGGTTGCGTCTGCGTTCTTATGCGCGTGCGGCTCACGTTTGGCGCGCTTTTCCGTCGCCGCGCGCTCCGTCTTGCAGACAAACGCACCACAAACCTTCGTTTTGGCCAACGATATCATAATTAACAATGGCAATATAATCGAGTCACGGTAAAGACAGACGGTTTGCGCTGAGCAAGCCAGCAGGCAAGTGCAAGGAAAGTCGTAATGGAAATGGTCACGCTTCGGTGCCCGTTGTGTTCGTTGTAAACGTTTTTCTGTTTCAATCACTCCACTCCCAGCAAAACTAACAAAAACCTGCCCCGCGAAAGCAATGGCAGTGCAAACAGTAATTGAATTGTGACCTATTTATTAACATGCCTACCGGCACAAAGTGGTATCTCCCGGTTTCAGGTAGGAGTTGATTTTTCACACTCATCTGGCACGGCATCATTCACGGACTCGTGCTTTCCGGGCTCGTTGCGCATTGACGGGACCGTGGTTTGGCTCGAGAAGTCATAATGCGTTCTGCTTCGGAAAGCAGCGTTTTGCCGAAAAATCCCAAAAACAAAGTACTTCCCGCCCCAGTGCCCTGTTGCGTGATCTTAGCGCACAATCTGAGTTTTGGTTGCGGTACTTAAATGTTGAAGATAGGTGAAGTATTTCCTTTAGCAGGGTGTGTTTAACCAGCGTGGATGAAAAGCCTCCGATGGCATCCAAATGACTATCCGTAACGGTTCCAATAGAAAGTGAAAAAAACCGTTTTAATCTCGATGAAAGTGAAAATTACCCATTAACGATTTGGAAGAATGAACAAGAAAATTTAGATACAAACGAGTAAAACGATGTTCTTTGTTTAAAAATAACCTACAACGAAAATTTAATATTTTGAACCATAGTATCACGTAATACAAGCTATAGGTTTGTAGATTTTTAGCACAACCTGGTGATCTAATCCGCACAAAAAAGTGGCCCAGGGAAAACGCGGACGCGCATGACCGGCGACAACGATTTGTGCAGTGGGTTATGTGCGTTACGATCGTTTAACGATCAGATAACTCGCGAAACCAATCGACTGTAAATTACAGCCTCTGTATTGAGGTTCTCATAATTTGTCTCGTACAAACGCTTTCGTTGTTTCCTGCTTTGTGTATTTTAGTTTATTCTCAAAAAATATTATATATAGCGCAGCGTATTTGAATATTATCTGTAGCAAGCATCTTAAAATCACACACTTAATATGGAAAAAGCCCCTTCCTCTACCGTGAGGTATCGCACATCCTGCCACTAATCTGGTGTTCCATCTAAAATGCCGCCGTTCCCTTCGTTAAGGACGTATTGTCTATGCTTGGAGCTTCAAAAGCACTCGATATTGTTTTTGATGTCTTCGAAAATCTTCTTCTCAATCGATGGCCGCACGATTCGATCGTTCGGGACGTTCGTGCTAAGGCTCAGGTACACCGGTTTCTTGAGCTTCCTCGCTATTAGCTGCGCCAGTTCCTGAGAACCGCTACCATCGCGGGGTCCAATGATTGTCGAGCCTAGCACACCGGAAGAAGCATCGTTCGCGTCGGGCATGGCAATGGCCAGTTCGTCGAACGTTTCCGCCTTGTCCTCGCCGACGTAGATAAACACCGAATCTTTCATTTTCAGCACTCGTATGTTGTACTGCACATCACACACTTCCACTTGCGCTAGGTGAGAGAGAAAGTTAGTCGTGCTGGAAGGCATCTGTAAAAGAAATTAAGTTGTTGTTAAGATATTGTTCTATCAGCAGATTTTATAGAAATCCTTACCTTTGCTGTATGAAACGTTTAGGTTGGCAGTGAAGAGGAAAGTAAGTGACTATACAGAATTTTGTCTTTGCCGGCGCAGAAAAACAAGGAATTTTAAATCAAAACAAAAAACCTAAACAAACTAATGTCAAAACATAGTTCAATAATCGACCGCTATTGGCGCTAGTATCGCTAAGCGGAAAACCCGTTTTCGAACTACAAATGCGAATGGTTTGAAATATTTCATTGTTAGTTTCATTTGGCGGTTATATAAATATTAATTTTACAAAATAGAGTATCTAAATTTAATGTTTTAAACGTTGTTGGATTCAAAAATACCCCGTGCTTTTGTCGACTTGCCTTACAATAATTTTGGTGATTAAATTTATAGAAAACAACAATATCAAGGGGTACGAATTCAATTACTTAAATTGAAAACCAAAATAATTTTAAATTGAATATCGTCTTCTCTAAATGGAACAAAATCTTTACTGCATGATGATAAATTAATGTTTTTATCATTGTGTTTAGAGTAAACCATTGTCAAACTCTTTTTTTTACAGTCCTGCTTCGTTCGTATCAAACAACAACCGAACGTCTATCTGGGAAATTTATGAACTCGTCCAACCCACCCCTCTCCGACTGGAAAAACCCAGGCATCTTCCGAACTGACACACTTCTGAAACTTTGTGAAATAGAAAACCCAACCGATCTTCAAATTGCGTCAAACCCCTTGCCCAGGCTAAAATATCCTTCCACCAATCCTACGCGACGGGTAGCGACCCGGTAGCTCGAGCAAACGATTGTGTTTCGGTGGAAAATTTAAACCAAATTTTCCACCATTATCTTCCCTGGCATAGCGTTTAAAGGCATCACCGTCCCGCTGGCCTTTTCTTACGAGGTTTGGGTTAAGGAGTCTCTGTTCCTTAGCCTTTCCCTCGCCCCTGTTAATTTCTTCCCTGCTGCTCCGTTTCGGCTCGACTGCTGATGTTTTCCCCGTCACGAGTCCGGAACGGAGCGGCCAACATTCCACAAACTCCACTTACCGGAAGGAAAGGGGGAGGTGGTGGGGGAGATGGAGATGGAAAATGGTTTCCTTCGCTCGGGCACGGACGGACGCACGCAAGCATAAGACGAAGCTCGAAGAACCCGCAACGAGCGAAGAAAAGCGTCCCGTGCAAAGGACGATGGCGGCGAGGACGACGTTTTTGCCTGTGGAAAATATCCACCCGACCACCACAGCCACCACCCTTTTTCGTGCCCTCCGGCTCCGGTTGGGTGGAAAATCTTGTAGCCCCGCACTAAAGAAGCTGATCACGATGATGATGTGCTTTGTGTGTGAGTCCGGAAGTTTTTTCCCCTGCACAGTTTTCCCCACCGGGGACCACGCCGTTCCTTCCTGCTACAGTTCCTTAGAGGCTTTCGGTTGAAATTGAGTGGCCCTTGTTTGAGTGAAGCGGTGGAAAACAGTGGTTGCAAGCGGGAGTTAGGAAAACCGAGCCGTGCCGTCGATGGCGATTGGTGCAAGGAGAAAGGATTCCTGGCGAGAACAATGGGCGAGTTTACTTGTGGGCCTTTTCAAAAGCGACCGATTCCTTCGCAGTAGGCGTTTTCGAACGAAGCGAGCCGCTTTCCGTGCGAAAAACTTAAGATCAAACAGAACTGGAAGCAAGATATACCCCGCGGGGATAATGGAGTTTTGCTTCTCCATTTTCTTCCGCTTCGGAGCGAGATATGAAATACAATGACACGACATGAAGGAATACTTTACCGGAAAGGGAGGGGAGCTAGGAGAAAGCGCGTCCTTCGGGCGAGTTTTCCACGCAAATGACGGATAGTACTTTTCACGAACGAACGGTGCAAAGTTTTCTCGCTCCCCTCCGCTTGTTTTCACCCGGAAAACCGGCGAACATTCCAAAGGAAATGCGTTTTATTAACCATCAATTGCGTGGATCAATCCATGCGCGCGAATCGAGGAAAACATCTCCCACTGCTGGGTGCTTTTTCTTTCCGCAGCTCTCGAGGAAAATACCTTGAAGGAAAGACCCCCTCCGGCACAACTCGTGGGAAGGAAAAGCGGTAAGAAATGACGCTAATGAAAATGATACAGGCTTCGTTTCGTTTTGAAGAAGATATAAAAGTGTTTTGTGTGGGTTTGATTGTGCTGCCCCTCGAGGGGTGATCGTTGGAGAAAATGGCAAATGACAAAACGAAACAGTGTTTCCATTGGTGGAAATTGTCGAATGCGGGGGTTTTCCAGTAAATCAAGTCGTCGACGAGGGTTTCTTTGATTGTTCTAGTTCATGCGAAAAGTGTTTTCATTCGGTTTCAGGTTGAAAGATTTGTACCGATTTTCTTTCTTTCTAAATTTGGTTTATTTAAGATAAGGTTTTGTACAATAGGGTTGTTAAATGGAACAACAGAAGATAAGCAAAAATGGCTTAGAATTGAATAGTCTCTAGCATTTATATTCTTATGTTTCTTGGCAGGAAAATACTTGACGAAGACAAAACAAAAAACAAGAACGAGTAGAACGAAATTGTTTCCATTCATTCATTCGCAGAATAATTGCACTGGTTTTCCTCGAACCTACAACAGTCGGGATGCTTCGGAATTAATTGGAGGGCTCAACCCAGGCAATGAACATGGTCCCTCGGTTGACTCTATTTTCCACAAACTCGATCTACGAATGAATGGAAACGATACGATCTTCCCATAGGGACACTGGACGTCGGTGTACGATTAAGAGCCCTCGAGTCAATATACCGTTCCCAAAACGATGGAATTTATCCGACTGAATCCGAAACACCGCACGTGCATGTCGGTGGAAAATGCATGCTTTTTGTCACTTATCAAACGAGTCGCGAGCTCGCGAGTTCGGGAAGCTGGAAAGACTTATGACCGTATCGTCGCATCGTTGACCCTGTGGCGTGGAAAACCGGTGGCAGAAATACGCAACCAGCGCTGAATGTGGTCGTCACCACTTGTTGCGCCGTTGTGAAATCCAAGTCTGATAAAGAATTTACCAAACTGACAAATAAATTTGCGTCACAATGAATCGAGTATCATTTCGCTGAACTTAATTTCTAAACGAAAATAAATCGATCCGGAAATAGTATTTCCGAAGAGAATGGGAAAACTATCAGCTGTTTTAGTTAATTTTCCCAAAGCAAAAAACCTAAAATAATTACATATTCCATTTTCCATGTCAGAACAAGTGCTTCCGAAACGCAAACAATAAAATGGAAAAGCACAACAATTTGTCCATCTTTCAGGCTTCGCTGCGCAAACTAATTGCAAACACCAAAAACCGTATGCAAACACTCTCACCAAAGTAGTTGGAGTGAAAAACAAAACGGGTCACACTCCCGAAACCCGGGAGTCAGGGGTAGTCAACCACAACCCCTTTCCAATACTATCCTCAGGATGAGGAAGTTTAGTTTCCCTAGGTTTCCTCACACAGCGTCCGGCGCATCAAGTGGAAGCTGGCAAATATTAAACACATCCTTCGCTGCTTTCCCGGAAGGAAAAAGAAAGCAACAAAGCAGGGGAACCCACCGCGTAACTAATCTGAATTTTATTAAAAAAGCAAATAAGCGTCGAGGGGTTTTAGGGTGGTCGTATGTTTCGGTTGCTGCAGGTTGCTTACAATTACTCGCAATGGTGCAGATGATTTTATTTGCAATAAGGGTCACGGCGTGATGGGGGGTGGCAGGGTGGGAATTGGCACCCGGGAAACCCTCTGCGCCAGCACACAGCGTGATAATTGCTGTGTAATACATCCGTACAAGCATTCGCCCCGTTTGTCAGCCACTTGCCCTTCGAGTGGCAAGTGCATTTCAGTTGCGATGATCCGAAGGGAAGGCGAAGAAGAAAGAAAAGGGATTCAAATCTCGACCCCTTTCAAATGGTCACCCCATCCTGCTCAGTTGCACCTCACTGCTGGAAAGGGGCCCTTTTTCCCAACCATCCCTAGCGACTGAAATTGATCGGGCGAATTAACTTTTATTTAATAACCTCCGGAAAGCTGTCTTTCCGGGCGGGAAAAGGAACCTGGTGTTTGGTGGGGGATTAAAAAAGGACGAGTGACCCGGAAGGAAGAGGAAACAGAACACAAGACTCACAGGAAGCTACAAGGGGACACGATAAACGTGCACGTGCACATGATTCGCGACCTTCCCGACGGATGATGTTGAGGCTGATGATGATGACGACGAGGATTCGTCGCCCTGCGCAGTCCAGTGGTAATTTATCTTTGTATTAATTTTATGAGCTATTAGACGTCAAGCAGGAGGTTATGAAAATTTTTATTAGCTTTAGCCCCCACCAGCACACCCTTCTCGGTTTTGGTGCCGATCGGTTCCACTTCCGTCGTCATAATTTTCGCGCGCCACGATGATACGGCCTATTTGTGAATTTATTACCTCTCGTTCATCAAAAAAAGCCACCTACGGTTTAACAGGGTGTTTAAGAGCCTTCCGAATGGCTCACTTGCGGCAAAAACGGGGCAAACATTCCTTATTTGCAATGTTCTCTCCGCTCTTTGCCGTTTTATATTTACAGCCCCGAGGAAAAGTTCGGGCGATAACTCATGCCCCAGGACAGTTTATAAGTTTAGTCACCATTAGCGGACTGCAATAAAATGGCATTGCATGGGAAATGCGCCGATAAACCCGCACGGAAGCTGTCGTTCGGTTTGTGATAATGGGAATGGCATGTGGTTGTCCTTCAGAACAACAAAGGAATTTTTTCGAACGAGAATAAGTAAAATAAATAGTTAAATTTAATTTTACGTACAAAGTATTATATTTTTAAACAGTTGTTAGTTGCTTCTGATCGTTGAAATTGGTCGTTCGTCGTCAAACATCACTTATCTATTTATTTAAAAATTAGTTTAAACGCTTCACAATGTCGGTGTTTTTTGAGATTTTTTGTGATTTAGATCAATACTGTGTTAAATGTTGTTCAATTTCATCGATTAGTATCGCATAAATGAGTTAAAATGTACAAACATGTAATGTCGTGGTTTTGAAGCAGGTGCACTTAGAAACAACTTCGCACAATGAAGATAGAAACAAAATAGGCGACAAAAACTGTGAAGGGGTTAAATCATTTAAAAGAAAATCTAAGGTACAACACATAAAATAGCAAACAAAAAACAAAAAAATTAAACAATAAGTAAACATATCAACCAGAAGGATATGCAAACACCAACGTAAAACTTTCTCTTTAAACAGGATTAAAGCACCAAACACCATGAATTCAATTTCACAACATTCACAACAAGTTCACTCTTGGCAGCTCCTGGAATCGAAGAAGGACAAAGTTGAATCCACTCAAACCCCATCTCGAAAGACGACATTACCATGTGTCGTCCAGCGTCCAGACGGCAGGCGAAACCCTTTTTCATACGCTAACCGACCAGCACCACCTCTCTCCTCCGCAGATGGGAGATGCTCTGAGGCGAGTCCATTGTTGGGCAGTAGGATTTTATTAAAAACATATGAATAGCGATCGTTTTCGAAATTACTAAAACACACCCGACGAAGGCGCTTTGTCTGTCGTCCCCTTTTCGGAAGCTATAAGGTTTATTCGTTACACCAAGGGACATCAAGGGTTGGCAGTGGGGGGTGGTTTAGAGGGGAAATCGTGTGGGTGCTTTTATTAGATTTTATTGGAAAACGTTCGCCACTCCGGGTGCACGGTGCGAGGGTCGTCGCAGGCAAGGAGGGTAAAAGACACAAAGAAGTCGAAGGGTCAGTTCCGTTGCGAAGGAGTGTCACTCCGAGGGAAGAAGGATCAGACACACCGAGGGCATGTTGCCATGTTCGAAACGGCAAGTGCGACTCCGCTGCGGAGAAAAGGACATGGTGCCCGCAACCGGTCGGTGATGTTTGGTAGTCCGGAAAATGTGTGTGTGCGAACAAGGACTTGAGGGTGTCGATTTCAATAAATTTTGCCACCCGAACAGACGGAGATTGTCAACGACGAACGGAAGGACGACCCGGCCGGCTTGTACTTGGTCTAGGTACAGCCAGTGAGTGCGTTAACCACGCTGCGTGGCGTCCGGGAAAACCCCGACGTCGGGAAAACTAATAAAAAAGTAAAACCAAACCAAAAAAGCGATTTGTCCATCTGATTATCCTTCTCACTTCGCTCACCCTTCTTCCCGTTTTGTGCAGTCCAAAATCAAATAATACGTCCACAAGGACGTTTTCCCCTTTCTCATCCCTTTCGGTTTGGCCTCGAGTCGCCGGGTGGAAAAACTCCCGGGGCGGGGAAACAAACATCGAACCCACGGTTCGATTCCGCTCAAGTGTGCGCAATAATCTTTTGTGACGCGTGAAGAGGATTCACGTGTTCGACGCGTCCCCGTTGCTGTCTTTTGTCTGACCCGCGCCCTGCGCCACCTTTCCTCTCTGCAACATTTTCCCACTTCGTTCCGGTTCCGTTCCGGGGCAACGGATTTCGATTCGCCTGGTGCCATTTGTCATCGGAAGTTATTATTAAAATGAAGAGTGATTAATGCTTTGTTTGGCGTGCGCGAGTGGGTGGATTGGGGAAGGTGGGAAATTTATGGGCTCGAAAGTGTGGCAAGGAGGAAAGTTTAATCATCTCAGGAAGAGCAGGTTGCCGTACGGGTCACGTCCGACGGTTGGGCTCTTTCGGGTGATGAGGATCATAATTTTTTCCCTCCATACAAGCACACATACGTACACATACACCCTTGGTTTTGGGAGGGAATTGGTTGGGAGTATGTTTGGGGCAGGTGCGAACCTGGTCCTGTTGGGAAATTTTGCAACAATGCGGGTTGTAATTCATGTTTGTCAACAAACATTAATGAATTATGTAAACATACTCATCGCTTTGGTTGGTTTCATATTTTATTGTTTTGACTAACAAAGTGTTTACTACTGAAAACATTGAAACCGTTTCTTGCTAAAATTCTTCTAAATTGCCTTGTTTATAACGAATGTTTGATTTCCTCCTGTCAGAAATATGTTGTTACAATGAAACACATTTACTTCACTTAATTTCCTTCACCCTTTTCTTATGTTTTCAATTTGAAGCCACCACCTTTCCTTATGCACGCCAGCCTTTGAACTTGTTCTATCTTATTGGTGCAATTAATTTCCCAAAAGTCCTTCTTCTTCCTTCAACATACGAAAAGCCCGTCGACAGAATCATTTATCCTTAATTCCAACACTTCGGGCGGCGCTTCCGGCGGCAGGTTCCGGTTTCGCCAAGCCGAATCGGTCGATTATAATCGGCCCGGACGCCTCAAACGGCCGCGTTTGGCCGCATTCCAGTGTCGGGGGGAATGGAAAAAAACTGCTGAACAAATTGCGTTCACCCTTGAACGGTTTCGTTTGCGGGTCCGGTTGTGTTTTTCGGTGCGATCGAATCGAATTCAGATCAATGCACGGTGTCGAAGCTTTTTACTTTTTTCTTCAAATGTTTTTCTCAGAGCCTACAGATGTCACCAAGTCGAGTGGAGAAGAGGAAACCCTGCGCTGGAGGTCATTTAAAATTCAAATCAGTAACACCGGTCTCGTGAACGGAACCACCGCTCGAGCAAGCCGAACCGATGAATGGAGTGAATTTATTAAACATTAACAAATCTCCCAAAACTTCCTTTCCCACTTCCACAAACCAGACACGAACCAGTGTGTGTGTGTGTCCGTTCTGCGAAAAGATATCGAATCTTATCAAAGTGCTTCTGGATGATCCCACCAAGGTTGGGATGTAACGTTCTTCTAGAGACCGATTAGCGGCCAAAAGCCAAAGTCGGCGGCATAAGAAGGTGCTATAAATAAAGCAATAAAGCGGCGTGTCTGGAGGCCAAAGGCCACGCAAAGCGGAACTCCCCAAGGTCCTTGCCGGCCACCGAGGTGCGTTCTTGTTAGCGTGAAGAAGCTTCCGCGTTTACACGCGTGCAAATCTGCGACTCTTCTCGGCGGTTTTCGGTGCCGCCCAGTGTGCTAATAAATATCTGCTCTTATCAGTGCCCTTTTGGGGTGGATGGGAAGACTAAGGAGCCGGGTAAGATAAGCCCGACAAGACGGCGAGGTTCCGCCACCAACAGGATTCACGTACACGGTTTCACAGGAGACTTGTCGGCACCCTCTGGGGTTCGCCGGTTTTTTTTCCCAGACAGACTCCAACGAGGCGGGCTCGCTCTCGAGGTAAGCTCGTTATCATAATTGAGTTGATAACAATTTTATTTTATTCCATTTCCCTCCCCACCGACACTGAAACCCGATTCCGCGCCATCAGTGTCCTCCATTTGCGTTGCGTTCCATGTGCCGCGGTTACGTTTGAAGGTGGAGATTCTTCTTCTATTGTTTTTTCCTCTTTTATTCACATTCGATAGCTTCCGAAATGCCGCCACCCAAGTAGCGGACGCATGTTTAAATGTTGCCCCCATGTTTTGCCGGCATGCGATATCGACAGCCGCGATATCACCTTCGCTATCGTGTTATGTTGTGAGCGTTTTACCGAATTTTTGGGAGGTTTTGCCAATCGAACCGGCACTGATAGCCAGGAGGAGGGGTTGCTATGATCCTCCTAAGCCTATTACCTCTCTTTTCAGTGGTTGTTGATTTTTGGAAATAGATTCTTAGGCTGCTACTTGTTTTACTGAAAGTTGTAAATTTATGCAAATTTTCTAGTTTTAATGTTTGCACTGAAAAAGAAAAACAAAGTTTGAAATATTTTACTATCAGATTGGTTTTATTTACCAAAACGTCAACAGAAACTATCATTTTCAAATTCTTCTTATGCTCTTTGTTCTCTGGAAAATTCTCTGGTGGGATAAATCTTAACTCTAAGCCATAAATATCGATAGCTAGCTATCGGAATACGTAAACAAATATGTTCGCTGCATCGCAAACAACAGAAACAATCGGGTGGACCACCGGAGTTTTAGGCTTGACGAAGGAAACAAGGAACGGAATCAGACGACTCTTAATGCGTTGCAGAGAGTTCTCGTTGGTCCGGACTGTTCTGTTACCTGAAAAGAGTCTCTACAATGTCTTAGAGACTGCTGCTTGTTATTTTCTTGCCCCGTCTGGAGGAACGAAATAGAATAGACACCTTTCTGATGGCCACCGGGGAGCCGAAGGCAATCATTAAGATAACACCAGAAGATGAAGTTCGGGTGGAAAAAGTGGTCAACGGTTCTTATGCCACCGCTGGTCGTCATCGGGAATTAAGATACCGCCTAGGTTATAACCGCAAGGGGATTGGGTCAGGTACTTCGCGATATCGGGGGAATTGTATCAATGAAAGAGGACAAAGCAGAGCGCGTCCTCAACCGGAGGACGTACACATAAGGGCAGATTCCGATAATTAAATTAAAAAGCTCTAAAACGAACCGTTTCAGAAGCGTAACATGCGTGAGGCGGGTGTCCCGAAGGCATAAAACGAGTTGCGCTTGAGGCGGATCGAATGAGGCACCTTTCCGTCTTTCCGGAAAGCGACAAACAAACGGAGAAAGGTTTTTGGTTTATTATATTTTGTCAAAACCCTTCCGAACGAAGCCTTTATACCGCTTTGGGTTTACCACGGCGATATGTTTTGGGAAGTTTTTACTACATTCCAGTTTAATTTTAATGAGAAGCGCGGCCGGCTGCTGGAAACAAGGCTCGAACCCTGGGGGCGGGCCGCGGTCATGTTAATTGAGTAGTTGAGACATTCCGGTGAGGCCGACCCGGCTCGGTCGTGCGCTCGTCGGAAGTCCGGAATTCAAAGTAGTCCATTTTTGATAATTTTCTGTCACAAATGTACGCCTGTTTTGTGACGACGGGGCATGTATCGAATCTAGCGCGTACGGAAATTCTTCGTCGTACTTCTCTCGGCCGGCCGCCCTTTGGAATGTCTTGCACCAAGGGGTGGAGGGTGAAGGCACGGCGGGAATGTAGTCTTTCCGGGACCGGCGGGTTTCCGCAGCTAGAGTGAGCCACAAAATGATGTGTGATGTGATTCGCATTCTATCATGAGTGTGTTTTCCGAAACAACTGGAATGGATGGACGGGCACGAAAATTAATATCAGTATTAGCAATAATTCTCCAATTTAACACTGCTTAAAGTTTAGAGTAATCAGGAATGTCTGTATTTTCGCGTGTGTACAATCTGTACTGCATAAAGGAGGATTGATGTTGCTCACAGTTTTTGTATCAGTTTCTGCAGAAAGAATTTTTAACAAATGTTATTTTTATTCAAACTTTAAAGTTCACTGTTTTTTAGCTTCAGCGTCGTTAAACGAAGAGAGAAAAGAAATATTCCAAAACTGTAGAATGAAAAGCTCGGTGGAAAACTATTGGTTGATTGCTATGACATAAATGAGACGAAAGAAACAGTCAACAAGCAGGCATAAGGAAGATAAATATCCTTTTTCCAAATCATTGTACTTTTGTAAACAATTGTTAGTCAAATCTTTAAAAAGAAAAATTGTTGGAAAAACGTTGAAATTTAAAAAAAAAACAGAAGAAATACGGTAAATTTATATTTTTACCGCCTTTTTTGTTCAATGATTTATAGATGCGACCCTTATCTTATCCTTATCCTATCCCTGGCAGTAATTTTACAACCTATTAAAAATGTTTCTTCACAAGTCGCAGTTTCGTAATGTCGTTTTCGTAATGTTAATTCCATATGGTTATCATTTATGATTTGTGATCCACACCCAAACAAAAGCTTTATCTATAATTTTATTCTTTCAAAGGGCTTTGAATTAATAAAACCTTATCAGAAACTGTTAAGAGGATGAAAAATAGCTTTATTAAACTCAAGATAAACCCGGTGCGTGGGGTCTCAGTTGCTTAACGAAGGCTTCCTGGATTTTATGTAAGCGGTTCGTTAGTCCAGACCCAAAAAAGGGGGCGTAGGAGAGACGATAAGCCTTCGTCCATCGTACCGTATCACCGTTAGGGTGTGGGTTCGCGTATAATTTCCGTCGAATTGATTGTGAAAAACCAACTCCCTTTGGTTTGGGTGAAGCAGATTTCCATTGGTGGAAATCGACAGCTAATGGGGGAAAAGGTTGGCCCCTCGAATGGGTGGTTTTCTTCACCAACCGTTGAGCGAATGGTGGCCAATGGCTCGTCTATTTGTTGCACCCGACGCTTGTTGTTGTTCGAATGCAACACGGTCAGCTGCACTCGCACGGGGAAAAGGGAGGGAAGAAAAAGAGCAATAGTAAAAAGGGCCCACAACGGTGGTGTTGTGTTTCCTGCGTCGCCCCCCCTTCCACCGTTGGCACCAATGTGTTGCGTTCGTTAAGTCAGCGAGACAGTAATTAAAAGAAATAAAAGCGTTGGGGATAGGAAACACCATCAAGGGGCACTCTCTAAGTCCACACTAATTAGTGGTTGTAGTGCATTTTTGCTTCAACTGCACGCACAATTCGACGAACCGAATGTGGCCACACTGAAGGGATCGTAAGATTGTTCCCTCTTTCCGAACGGAAGGGGTGTTTTCCTTAAGGTGGTCTTTTTCCATCATCGCACGGTTTTCTGGTCGGATTTTCGCACGGCCATTATTTGTGCTCGTAGTTAGACGGTGGCGGGGTGGTTGGATACCATAAAACAACACGCCTTGACTGTCTGTTCATTTACGCTTTATTAAATTTCCCCAACCACCGCATGCTGGGAGGTCGATTTTTCCCACCGCACCATAAGAATTAGTCGGAAAGCGATGATGTTCGTGACGGCGAACCTCCTTCTTGTTGGTGATTTGCAACGATTAAAAATTGAGTGAAACCTTACCAACCCACCCCACGCCCCTCGGGAAGACAAGGAAGATCGTCTTTAATTGTAACGCGCGACTTTCCACCGGTCATAATCCACTCAAAAAGGGTTTAATGAAATTTTTCCTCCACAGTACTTCGCAGCTAGAGACTGAAGTTCATCAATCATAAAATATGCGTACGGTGGGAGATTTCCTTTTAACCCCCATTTTATTTCGCACAGAATAAATAATCTTCCTCCACCCTTGCGGAGTGGCAGTCATTAGCATAAACTCGGCCTCGTCCGTTAATCCGACGCTCCTTAAATTAGAATATAATTAAAAGCCATTCAAATAAAGTAGCATACCAACCAGGGCAAGGAGGACAAACTTCAACCTTGCCGCAGATTGACATCCTTTTCGAGAAAAACTGCTGGCTCCCTTCTCGGCGAGGTCCTTTTATGATGGTTGCCCCCTGCCCGAGCTCGTTTATATGGGACCGGTGTTCTTGGGATCATGTTTATTGTTTTCTCTCCGAATTTTCCACCGAACCCCGGGCGAGGTGAAGAGTTCGATGCGAGGTCCACGGTGACATGCGAAGATGACGAGCCAGGATCGTGGCTTGGGTCGCTGACAGGACGGAGAATATTTATGAAAACGACCGAAAACCATGCCGAAACCGTCGGGGAAGTGAAGAAAAACCCCACCTCAACACAAGCCCGGGCAGGGAAGGGTTGATTTCGTTTAATTATCTAGTTGCTCCACGGGAGTTATGAGCGGTGTTATTTTTTGTCGTTTCCTCGCCGTGCCTGCAATTGTTTCTTACTCGTTCCTCGTCGCTCCTTTTATATTACACTCCCTTACTTCTTCTATTCCACAACGGTTCCTTTTTTATATGTTCCCCCACCCCAGTGCTCCTGGTTCCTCCTAAAGATTCCTTATCATTCCAGCGTCACCGGGCTATTCGATTTAATTATCACAAGCTTACCCGCGGCCTCGGCCAAGGGAGTGGAACGAAAGGTGCCAGTAACACAGTGTATTTTTTTTTTTCCCTCGCGCGTATCCTTTTCCTTGGCACCCAACTTTTGGGCCGACCGAAGGAACGACGAGGAATAAAAAGAGGAAAAATACGGATACAACTTGGAATGGCTATTGTTAGTAACATTGTCGCGCTAATGAATTGTCGGTAGCGGGGAGGAAGTTTATTAAATTCGACGACGAGCAGTAAAAAGGGTAAATAAAACGCAGCACACGACAAAAATGGAGTTTTTCTTCGACGTGAAGATGGCGGGGTTGAAGAAGATGGTGGAGTTGAAGAGTAGATTAACATTTATAGACCAGAGGTTGCTTGGATCGCTTTCAAGTACACATGTTTATTCATTTCTACTTGAAGAAGGCTATGAGTTACAGTTTGCAGCTTTCTTCAAGAAGTATTCTTAGAACTTTGACTAAAAGAACTTTGGCTAAAATGGATTTCACTGTTCGAAGCACTTTTCTGTTATATATTTGACACTATTGTTATTGAAGGTTTGGATAATTGCATTTGCAATAGCCCAAAGCATTGCTTGTTCAATGTTAGGTTTGGTAAATATGGTTGAAATTGATTCACTAAAAGACGATACACGATGAATGCTTCGTTAACTCCACACGTCCAAAATCCTTCCATAACAATGCAATACACTATGCAAAGCATTTAGTAACGTTTTACGAACAATACGCCTTTCCGGATGATCTGAATTTCAAACAGATCGTTTTCGAAATCGCTTCGTGCAACAATACCACCAAACTCAGTGACAACGCTAATACAACGGTTGGCATTAGCTAATCATCGGAAACGTCAGGAGAATAGTGGTTAGTTTCTTGAGTGTCGCCGGTAAAGGATTCAGGATTTCCTCCGCTTCGTCCAAAGCATAACGTTCGGAACGTCGATGTGCATTCCATCGAATGCAATCGGGCAACAAAGCCCACCCTCACAACGGCGGGGACGGCATGTCCCGATCGATCGATTTTCGCAATGGAATGCGCTGCGATAAACTGCCACACTGTGCTCCGGCTTCCGGTCCGGTTATTTCGATTTCGATTCCAGCCAGCGAGCTGCATTCCGGGAGCAGTTGGATCAATTCCAAACAACACGCAAACCGGCCCCGAATGGCGAATACCTATCGCTCAAAAGTCCCCACGTCAGGCATGACTTTATCAAGGATAGGTGGCTTCATTCGATGGAGAAAGCCGCAACACCATCGACGCAGGACGAAGTAGCGGCACCAAAATCACCCGGACAACGGCACACACTTGCAACGGCGGAGAGTTTTCCACCTTCCGGCGCGGCTAATGAGCGTAGTATGGAAAATGTAGTTTTAATTAAAATTTCACCACCACCCGAATAAGGGACATGCTGCATCCCGATCTGACCGTCGTCTTCCCATCTCTGTACGTGGCTCGAGTCCAGCGCAGCGCGAGGTTGATCGATCAATTAGGAGTATTAGGAATTCGTCCGAGCTCAGTGACAGCTTCACGTCCTCTTGCCACGAAAGGCCACGGCGTCCGGCAGCTAATTTGTCTAAAACCGCGTGTGCGTGAAATTCTACTCCTTTCCTTTGCAAGCCGTAAGCTACCGGAAAATGCACAGGGTGTACTCACCGATCGACGGAAACGGAAGGTGATAAAGCGATCAGAAGAAGTGACTCTCAAGAGGTGAAGTGCAGCTTCGTTTAACAAAATATAAAACAAATTCTTCCCCAGGTTAAGTTGATTTTCCTCAACCCCAAACATTCCAGATCGATTCTGAACGAGCCGTATAATAGACAAGAACATCTTTAATATTGTTTCCCTTTTACAAATACCACATCGTATTGCATAGTTATGAGTTGTAAGGGGTTTTTTTCTCTTCCTTTCTCTCCCATCCTGCCATTTTCCTCGGTTTGCTTGCACGTCATTTTTCAAACTCCACTTACATCGCGCGTCCGGAACGCGTTGCATTACAGATGTGCGAGTGAATTAAAATATTTGTGTTTTTAAAAACACATACTCATTTCATTGGCCCTCCGGTGGCCCCGGGTCTATTTGTTATATAGTTACTGCACGTGGATTTATGAGTTTTCCCTCTCATGGGTGCCGCCGGGGGGAAAAGCGCCGGGAAGCGATACAGAACGACACGGAATGGGGCGAGAGAGAGCGAGAGCGTTGGAACTGCAGGAATACATGCGCACACATTGGAACGCAGCATTGGCAATGGTGGACGCAAAGGACGGTTGGCTGAACTCGGTCGGGATCGGGAGTTTTCCCCACCCTATCCCGAAGCTCGCTCGCTTCACTCCCGCGTATTATGCCATCAGCCATTCCAGCCGGACGGGCTGGAGGATTTTCCTGCAGCACCATTTTCCCACCTGGCACGATTATCCTTGCGCAGACCGCCCGCCCGCCCGCCCCCAACTGGCACGGTTGGAATGTGCATGGCAAAAAGGAGCCGGAATTATTACTAACTCTCGAATATTTGATAAGTTTCATTAAAAATACCAACAGACATACCGACCGTCAATATTTCTCTGGCCGCGTTTGCGTTTCGTTGTGCCGGTGTCGTTCTGTGTCTGTGATTGAGCGAGATGCTTGCTGTGTTGGGCTGGACCGCCCCCGACGGTTGCCGATTCTGTGGGCCGTGGATTCTGTGGCAATTCCAGAACCATTCCACCGAATCGGCCTGGGGCGGGAAAGCTCCCGGGAAAAATACATACACCCAATGTTGCAGGAAGCGCGCGGAAAACGCGGTGTCATATCATACTTTCCGGGAAAAATGGTCTTCGTTGCATTTTTGTTTCAATATTTTATTTAATTTTTTTACTCCACTTGTCTACTCGGATTCGTCCGTTTTTTTTCTTTTTGTTAATTTTTTTCTTGTTTTATTTTCATGTCACATGTGGGTGCGCATTCCAGCCGTGATTTTGTGATGAAAAACAGAACCATCTCACCGCTACACATGTTTTATTTTATTTTATTTTTTCCATGCATCATAAATTAATTAAGGACATTTTTTGAATTCACTTTCCCAGCAGCAGCGCGGGAAGCATCCTTTTTCCCTTGTTTTCTCTCTGCGCGGTCCCTCTCCCCCGCTCCCTTGCAATCGTTCAATCCATCGGCACTGGCATCGACAATGGCCCGGGGGAAAGCCCGGGAATTTGAAACATCTTTCAAGTGTCATCGTTACCGTCAACCCGAAGGGTCCCGCGGCCGGGTCTCGGCTTCGGATAGATTAATCAATTAGAAAGCGTTGTGTTGATACCGTCATCGGTTCCCAGCGATGTTAGTGTGGAGGATCTGTTTTTTTTTTTTTAAGCAGGTTTTTCTTTCGTCCTTACGAGGGAAATAGGATCCGCTTTCACGCTGAGGGCAGAGATAGATGACTTTGTTACATTTTTTAAACAGTTTCATTTGACCCCAGAAACATGGAAAGTTGTAAAGGGTATTGCTTGTGTTGTCCGAGGTAATTTAAAAAAGTTTCAAAATAAACAAGATAACCTCTTATAAAAGATTGCAATAACTTCAATAAACCACAAAAAACAACCATAAAACAAATAGATGGAAAGACAGTTTGGGTATGCTATATATTAATTCTATTTTAATTCATATGCTGAACATATATTAAACCTTCCTAAAGGTTTATCCTTTTTCCACCATCACTACGACTAAACCATAAAATATTACCTGCTTTCATGTGCACCAAATGAGCAAGCAATTATTATCATTACCGCATGCACGGCTCATAAATTATGGATAGCGTTTCTATGAATGATGACACAGTTGTTTATGCACACGCACCGGCGATCATGTAGCGCTGTCACCGGCGATCGGTTTAATCAAGATGGAACCGTTTGAGCAAACGTTTTAAAGGCTCTTTTCCTCCTGTTTTTCTCGTTGGTTGCTCTTCAAAAGCGGGGCAACGGTGGACCTCAAAAGCTGCCCCCGTTTTCAATTGTTGTGACATTCACAATTCGATGACACGATGTCACCGAAAACACATCGAAGGCGCGCGTGGCCTGCTTTGCAATTCAGCAGGGTTGGCTTCCGAGCTGCTGCCGTGTTCCGTGTTGAATCTGCTTACGTTCTTTTTTGCAAACATACATCTCTACATTTTCCCGTATTTTTCTCTCACTTTCCACGTAAGAAGTGCATCGGTTGCTTGCACCCGCTTCCGAACAAGATCTTTGCGTTAGCTTTACCCTTTTCTTCAACTTCCTTCCGTTATTTCGTTCCGCTGGTTTCGATGGTTGGAGGAAACTTATGCGTTTTTTTTCCTTCCCCCTGATCCCTGATCATTGCGACAAACAAAGAACAATAAAACAGGTGGCAGCCAGCACACTTTACAATGGGAACTCTAGATGCCTTGTTTTTCCTTTTGCGCAAATTTAACCTTTTGTTTTTGCGTGTTTGCATCCGTTTGCATCCGTTGCAGTTTGTTCCGGGTGCAGTTTTTGTCTGTCTTGGGGAGAACATCTGTGTGCCAGCACACGCCGTTCCTGGCGAAAGAATAAATATTCAATTTATTGAGTAGAGTTTTGACAGTTTATTGGGGAGGTATTATTTACCGTCTTTTGACGTTTCCTTTTCTGTTTCATTCGAGGTGCATATGAAATGTATGATCATTCAATTGAATGTATTTCGATTTGAATTCGAAAGAACATTGAGATATTGGTTTCTTCGAATCGTTATTATAAGTAGGTTAGTAATGATTTTTCGCAATGAATATTGTTTGACAATTTTCCATCATATCGATCCGTTTCCATCCCAAGAACATATTAAATCATCATCGTTAAAATAGGCAATTGATGAGAGTAGTTGGAAAACTATTTAAATCTCAACTAACGATAACAGTTCCCGTGCTCAAACACATCCCAATTCCTCCCCACACTCCTGATCGGTCCTCCTGAAGCACGTGCCATCACAACACACGCGCTAACCACCTACATAAAACCATCACGTTTCGGCATAAAACCTACATAAAATTATCACCCACAAAACCGAAGCGGTCCTGGGAACGGCGAGCAATCCGGATTCGATCCTACCTCTCTCGGGGGGATTGAAGATTATCGGAAAACTCGTAAACTACTCGATACCGACCGTCGCCGCCGCCGTCTCGAAGGATGCCGCTGGCGCGATCGGGACCGCATCGTAAATTCCCCGTTTTCCCCGTGGTGGTCGGCCATGCGGAGGTTTTCGGGCACCCCCTCGCGCTCAACTCGTCACGCCACTTTTCTGCATCATAATAATTTCCTTCTCCTTGATTTATGGCCCTTCTACCCTCCACCGAAGGGATCACCCGGGCTGGCCCGTCTGTTTTGGCGGCTCGGTTGACAAAATAAAGTTTAACTATCGTCTACCGGTTTTGCGGTTCGAGTTGACGGGCGCAATTGTACGCGCCCTGCTCACCCTCCGATGTGTTTTGGTTGTTGTTGTTTCGGGTGCTTTGGGAGCCGGATTGTTTTTCCTTTCACCCTGCCCGCCCGGCGCTCCAAACTTCCACCCGACGAGGAGACGACCCGCAATAGGACCGCATCGGGAGTCTATTTCGGTATCCCAGCGGAACGAGGGGCTAATTTTGGGTGACGCATAAAAATAGCGAAAAAAGCCGTACAATCACGGAAGAGCGCAGGAAGAAGCGAAAATGCAGCATTGACTGTCCCATTTGAGCACGGGGGCCCCGTTTTCCAACCATGTGAAAGTGGCACGTTGGAAAAACAATACTCCAAATGGTTCGGAAAATGAACCACACCGAAGGGCGGGGAGGGGGCAGCAGGGCGGTAACGAAGCGATCGCAATTTATGCGGCGGAGAAAGTCAGCTGACGCTCCATCGATGCCGAGGGAAAGAAATTAGAAACGCGGCACAGGCGGCACTTGGGAACTGCAACGGATCGCCGTAGTCGATTGATTGTTGGATAATTTCCTTCCTTCCCAACCGAACGCTTTTTATCCACGGAAAAAGCCGAACGAGCTCGATCCGGAATCTATTTGTAACTGAATTGCCGTGTGGAGGGAAGGAAAGGCGACTAAGGGCGAGGTGAAAGGAAATAAAATTACACTAACAATGAATGAGTGCGTCTGGCGGGACCGAAGTGGCTTAAGCGACTCACCTCCACCGGAGCCGGAGACGGGACGTCGCGCCACGTGATGAAGATGAACGTTCGCCCGTTTAACAGTGAGTTATTGTGATGTCGGTAGTGAGGTGTGATGTCCCTTTGCTCGGTCTTCCTACCGAATGCTTTTTCTCCCGAGGGAAAACGATGGAGTGAAGAGGTGCATCGCTAGGTTTTCCTAGCTTGAATAGGTTCAACAGCTGCTAATTTGAAACAAGAAAGTGTAGTGTTTAGCATTTAATTAAAACATAATAACATTCTATCAATAATAACAAATGTAGTTAAATGCCAAATTATAGAATAATTGCTTGTAATGAATTATCTAGGAATTATAACTTTTCATTCCTCCTAACGTTCTTCGTATTCCTCCAATTGAAAAAGAAACGAATCGGATAAAAATGATCGAAAATGTTTCGTTCGTTAGAATTGGCCAACTCTACTCGTCTGCGCTCACCCAAATCCACTGCAGACAACTCGCCATAAGCCACGTCGGCATGGCAGGAACGGCTGGCCATCCGGAAGTGCATTAAAAGATCGCCTCCGACACTCGGACAATGCTGAGCCACCCCGCCGTACGCAGTCTGCCCCTCCCCTAGGACGTGACATCGGTGGAATGTTGAGAACAGTCCCTTCCCACCGCCCGGCGGACAAGCGGAGAGGGACGGTGCGGGTGTGCCACTCGTTGCGTTCCGATCGGCATTCTTCGCATCCTAAAAATCGCTGCTCCCGAGAGCGTGCCGGACGATCCTCCGCGACATAGGCGACAATCCGGTGATAGCAGCCGACCAAAAAACCTCGGTCCGACTTTCGCCGACGCACCACGAAAAACCCGCCCGCCCTGGGGAAATCGATCCGCAATCGATCCGTTTCTAATTTTACAAAAAGCTAACGCCGTCCCACGAAGGGTTTTCCGGGGTGGGAAGGTGCGAGAGGGTCCTAGACGTGGAGCGCTCTTGCCAATGTTAAATTGTCTCTATCGATCCTGTCTCTCGCTCTGTCTGTTGATGATTTTAGGGCAAGATAGTACTTTTTGGCTCGTCTTACAGTCTCTCGAATTCGGTTCTCTATTAGCCATAGTCTACTACAAATGCATCCTTCGAAAGTCACACCCAAAGGAGGTCAGTACACGGTGCACACACACAAGGTGCACTCATCAACCGAACTAAATATAGGCGACCGAACATCAGACACCAAAAAGAAAAACCCTCTGAGTTGACACGAAGCGACGAAAAACAAAACAAAAAAAGTACCGGACACGCCATCGTCTATCAAATCGGACGTGCATCACTTTCGCCGGAGAGTTGGTGAAAGTGAATTGCCATTGCAGTCCCTCGACCTATTGTGCTCCTCAGGGAGACGGGGAGAGTGTGCGTACGTATTTTCCCGAACCATCCGCGCCGCAACTCACCGCCGAGAATGTCAAGGGCCGAGGAAAATGGGTGATTTTCCATGGAGCCCCAACCATCGACGATAGTGCATTCTTGTGGAGCTATTTTCACTCGAGCTCGAGGACCGTGTTGTGAAGGGATTTTTGTGTTTGGTTTTTGCCCGGGCTGTTTTACTTTTTAGCTCCATTGCTGGAACTTGCTTGCTGCTTTTTCGGGGATTCAACGGTCTAAAATAGGACACACGCAACAGGGAAAGAGTGTCCCCGATTGATGAACGAGCCGCTTGGGGAACCGTCGATAAATCATCGAAATTAAATCTACTGAAGGAGAATATGGAGTCTTCGGAACTCATCATTAAAGCATGATGAAACGTTTCTAATTACCGCTTCAGTGTCACGCAGGCGACAACATTGATCAGCATATTCCGAGCCGGAGAGGGAAAAAATCGGAAACGGGCAAGAAAATTCCAATCCACCACAGGAAATAATCAAAACAACTAAGGCGTAATTAATCAAATTAAATAATATGACAGGATAAGTTTGTACTACAGAGGGAAAAAACCACTCTGAGTCTAGCACATCGTTAAACGAAACAGCGAAAGAAACTGCCGCCTTTAAATAAATACATAGTAAAGCATTATGGGAAAGTCAAGGAACATTGTTACAAGCACGAAGATAAACGAAGAACTACATTTATAACTCTTTAATTTTGCCTCTGAAACCTAAACCGATACAATCTAAAATAGATTTTAAGTTGAAAAAAATTGTAATAAAATTAACTAGCCCTTAAAATTATGTATATTCCGCAATATCCCTGTCAACTAACTTGTCCCACCGTGCCCATAGTTCATCTTTTAGCTGTGAACGGAACCAGATGTGACATTCCTGCCTCACAAACCGTGCGTGCAATGGCACGGCAGCATATTTTTCATAACTATCCCTCCGACAAGAAATGGGCTATGAAAAAATAAACTGACACACACAGACACACACCCAACAAACGGTGGCCCAACAGCGAGAAAGATGCTCGGAATCGAGATTCTGGAAAAAAATACGCCTCGTTGTTGGCGTTGAGTGAAGGAAGTAAATAAAAAAAGAAAACCACTCCACAAACTTGACCGCCATCGATCCGCCCCGGCTTCTTTTTCTTCTAAAACCGGCTAGGAAAATTACTTCCCCTCGGATAGGGACAAAAATGTACCGCCACTACCGACCGCGCGCGCGCCCTATCCCCATGCTGCGGGGCGGATCGCAAATATCTGATTGATGGAAGCCGCCATCGCCGCCATGAATGCGCGAATCATTTCGTCCGACATCGATTCCTAGAACCTCGGTCTCCGGTCAGGAGGTGCCTGGGGATTGGGCGGTGGTTGGTGTGCGGCGACCGATTATCTTCCCTTTAACCGGGTGAGGCGGGGGAAATCTTCGCCGGTCGCTTTCCCCGCTTCAAACGCTGGAAAGCGCTTCAGCCACGTCACGAATGCGTATCGGCATCCGCCGGGATCAATAAAGTAATTACGCGACTCGCCAGCAGATTACGTCGCGGAATCATCGATCGCTGCGCTTCGATTTCACGTGGAAAATCACCGTTAGGAACGTCCCTTAGCCGTATGGTCGGACAATGTTGCTCCACTCGGCGGAGGGAGTCCAGCTGATGGGATTCGCTCTCCGATTATCCTCAATTAATCCGGTATCGTTTCATGATTCATCCATCAACCGGGAGGTTTATGCTGGGTTTCCCATGGCCAACGAGAGCTACAGTGACCTGCAAGTGGACAAGGATTTTTGCACATAATTTACCGGAATCGATCGAAGGCGACTTTCGGGTCGAGATTCCTCGCTTACTTTGTTTCCCACCGACTGTCGCTTCGAAACACAATGCTTCCGATTGGGTTGTCTTCGATATTGTTTTTTCCTTTTTCCATCCATCGATTGGGAGACACATTTCTTGTATCCTCCTCTATGACATGGTGTGAATCCAGGGACACCAGAAACCGACCGACCGACGAACCTTCGCTACCGATGTCGGCGCTGGAACGAAAAGACCCAAGAGAGTGATTTGAAAAATAAATCTAAAAAGAAACCACCGATGCACTCCTTCCGCCGAGGAACTCTTCCTCGAAACATCCGAGAGCCGAAGGTTGCAGTCCGGGGGGAGTGGAAGGGGATTTTGTCAATCCCAAGCCCGGGAAGTGGGTTTAGTTTTTTTGTTCCACCCCTTTTTTTTGCCATGTTTTGCTCACTCACACCCGACGACCTGGAGCGTGGGAAAGTGTTTGGGAAATTGCCGAAATTCTTGGTGAGCTTGTTTGAATTTTATTGCCAGGCCACTACCACTGCACAACCGAACCGATGATGCGCGTGAAACGGTTCGCGAATGCGTTCACCAAATGTCGGTTCGACTTCCTCCTTGCTTTTCCTTTCAGTTGGGCGCAACAACGGGGAGTGTGTGTGTGTGGGGGGGGGGAAGGACATAGACACATTTTTGTTTGCCGAATTACTGTCGCATTGGTGAATTTTTCTTCGATTTGTAGTTTTTATTCGATTGTTCAGTGCATGGGAGTTATTTCAGCTTGGCATTCGGCTTGATTAAACACCAAACATGTTTTTGCATGTTCCAGATAAAATACCCAAATTCATCCAAAGTGGTTAGACATAATTTTTAAAAACACACGAAAACTTGCAAGTTTCCAATTGCTTTGAAATAAACTATCCAGCTCGACATAAACTGATAGCTGTTATTGATGGAAAACTTAAACCTTCATTTTTTTCCACCTGGCATCAAGTCTAAAACGAAACAACCAATCCCCAAAAGTCCCTTCTTCGCGAACAATTATGAATCCAGATGTTACACTCCCAAATCGGAGGAATTTAGCGACGGAAAACATCTTAATTGATGACCCATCGATGAAAAAACCCCCTGTACGACGGCAACAACGCGGTTCGAATCCGGCCGTAAACCGAGAGTTCATGTCGATTAGCAAGATGTGCGCTTTTGCGTTAACCGTATACGATTTAACCTTTTCGGACCCCCCCTTTTTTCTTTGCTCCTCCACATCATGCGGCACAATTGGTACGACTCACTTTTCCGTTCCGAAGCTTAACGATTACATCCGCGAACAAATTCCCTGGAAAGAAATAATACACCCCCGGGAGGAGTTCGCCGTGTTCCCGCGGTCGTGTCCTTCGGATGGTTGCTTCGCGCAAGAAAAGCAACAGTCGCCAGCAAGGAGACACAAACGTAAAGAAAGGGAAAGCTCTTCGACCCATCCTCCTCCAAGGACCGCGCCAAAAACGGGGAGAACAATTGAATCAGATAAGAGATGATCGTGTTAGATCTGAAATATTACTACACACCTCGCCATCATCGGTACTTCGCGAAGTCAAATCGATTGCATCGCGTCCTTCTCGAGCGGTCCTCGGTCTGCTTTGTCAACTCAATGGAAGAACCTACTCGGCGTTCTGGCCATTGTGTACGCTTGCAGCTTCCCGAACGAAGCCACAAAGCCACGGAACCTCCGGCTTTGGTTCTGGGAGTTGTGGGGCCCACAAGGGAACTGCTTTACGTTGCTTCTTCTGGCGCAAGTTGCACGCTTCAGTTCGGTGCAGTGCATCTGTTCTGCAAAAGGAAAAGGAAGGAAGTATTCTCAACCAAAGTAAGACAACATGCACCCGTTTACTCACTACATTAAACGTCTTTCTTCGTGCGGGTTCCCGTTCTACCAGGAACCAGGATCCAGTTCTGTCCTAGAAGAGAAAGAGGCAAATATTTTAATAAGACAAACGCCAACGCACACACAAACACACACACAGCTTCCATCCTAGTGCCTCCGGGTGAGTATTTTGTAATTATGTTGAACTATTTTTCCTCCCACTCACCGGTGACCACAGACTCGAGGGATGCCTTCCGACTGCAGTGCACGGTTTTCGGACAGGCCCATTCCGGGGTCCACGCCAGCGGTATATGAAAGATCCGACGATTTCGAATCTTTGCGCCCAGCACGAGGGCGTTTTCTTCCCGGGGAACTCCCGTAGACCGTCCGCAGACGAAGATGATAATGTTATTATCATGGATCCTCGGGAGGAGGTACGCCGGAGTTGTCCATACCGGGCCAGAAGCATCCTTTTGTACCTTCACCGATCGCAGAAGGTTTCCGAGCAGCCAGTTCTAGACTGCGTAGCGTTTTCCCCTTTCCGAGGAATGGTCGATTGTGGATCGTGCGGTCGATAAGACGGAGCCGAAGTGGGGCCAAACGAAGACGCGCGGCGAACGAAACGGGAAACTTCTTCAACAAAGCCTACCTCTCTTCGGAGTAAAGGGTTCCTGCGGATATTCCAGGAGTTCCGACCTTCATTACCGGACCGCACCACAAACGCAGTTCTGCTTGCTCCCGCCGTGCCAGCTCCAGGAGTTGATCCGTGCAATCCGAGTTGCAACCGCACAACCGATCCGAGGAAATCTTTATTGAAATTGTGTGTAAATTATTCGTTGCCCATCCATCCCCGACCGCTCCGATCTCCGAGACCGAACTCCCAGTCCCTACTGGAGGCATAAAAACGGTACCGGGTAGTGTGTGGTGGTGTTGCTTTCCATCCTTCGACATTGCACCAATCGCCAGGGCATCGAACGATTCGGTTTTGCGCAACCGAATGCGAATATATGAAGTCAATGTTTTAATTTATAGACTCCGGTCTGTCTGCAGCGGGCCACAAAAGCATTGCACACAAAACGGTAGGCCTACACAAACGGGATGCATTCTGCAGGCCGAGCAAGAGGATGGGTACAAACACCCCAGTGCAGAATTCAGGGGGATCCACATCCCGTTTTGCCGGAGTTTTCCCTCCCGGGAAATGGTGGTGGAGTGCAGAACACAAGCACCGTTTTCGACCCGTTTGCTGCATAGTGGTAGTACATCAAACGCATGCCTCAGGTGCTGCATAAATGCTAGGTTTTAATTGAAAATCGGTTGCTGCATGCGGGTTTTGTGCCTTTGAACGCGCGCCACGGAGCCAGTGGGGCTCGTTCTGTGTTTGTGCAGTAGGAATTGGTGAGGAATTTCGGAGAGTTTGCATTTTTCTGCATCCATTTTGCGCCTCCTGTTGGTCTTCGGTCAAGTTCCCTGGCGCGGCCAGGCGCCTTAATTAGCGGTGGTGGTGCTTTTTGTGTAAAATTAATCATACTGCAGTTGCGAGAATAAACCACATAAATCTGGGAACTCATAGCTTTACCGTTGGATCTCGTTTGTCCGTTCGTGTTGGCAACCGTTCAGGGTAATTTACAGACTCAGTTTTAATTTGATTGGATGGATGTGTTTCAAATAAAAATATGTTTTGCAATTGTTATTGTTAGCCTATTACTTTCAAAATTAATTAACTTCATTTCACTGTACAATTAGATCGTCTCAGACAAACGATACCCAAAAACTAAAGGCAAACCGTAAAGATATTGATGAATCGGCTTCATTCAAGTATCGCGAAAGCCTTTCATCTTTACCGGTTCGTGTAATGCCTATCAACAATCATGTTGTTCTTAGTTGTGCTTCAAAATCATTGACTATGATAACATTTCCTTCCTTTCCTTTGTCGCAGCGATTGTTTCTCTGGGAAAATATCGGTATCCACGATGGCCCCAAAACTAAAAAGAGAAACAAGAGAAACGAGGAATAGTGTTGCATCTATTCGACAGCCCGGATTGGACTGAACCTGTTGGCACGATTGTGTGGTTCTGCAGCATCACGCGGTCGGATGGGAAATCTTCTCCGGTTCGGGGCTGTGCTGGGACGGGCTTTCGGCTTGCCTTTGCGTCATTCGCCTGCAATCAATTAATGTATCAATCAAAATGTAATAACACAAATTTATTGAATGCTTCGATGGCACACACAACCGGTACGGCCGTGGGCTCCGCGAGGGCTTTCACTCAGCCTCCAAGCATCGGCCATTTTCTGGCTGCCCCTGCTGGCCAGCATAAGCGCAACATAAACGCAAAGCCCGCACGCGCTTCACCACCGCGTGTGCACTAATTGAAGCGCGCAATCGAATAAATTGATTATCGTTCGACGGGTTCCACCGGCCGAAGCTCGCAGCCATCCGATGATCCCGGTTCGCGCGGATCGCGGATCAAACGGATGCTTGTGTGACATTATAAATAGAGTGAACCATGCCGGGGAGCTCACGCGAGCACGGAACGATGGATCGAGGCGGCGCTATGGCCGTGCGAATCGTATCGAAATAGTTTAAATTGATTTACCCGAAAGGCGCAAAGGCGCTCCTTCGTCAAAACACAACAACGCTTGGAAGCTTGACGTCGCTTCCGCCTCGCTCCGGAACCTGTCATTTAGGAATCGGGTCGGATCACGGGCCGGATCCCCATGGAGTATGGGAGGCAGGGTGCGTAATTACGCGAGGTGCCGGTATTTATGTTTCCAGCTGCCGTGGGTTAAGCCGTTCCGAAGCTATTTAATCCTCCGTAATCCGGTCCAGTATGTGACGGTATTTACTCTCCCATGCCGGGTTTTTTTTTTTATTTTTCGATTCCGAATCAGCGTTTACTGTCCAATTCCAATTACTGTGAGATGTGCATCACTTTTTGCGAATAAAGTGAAAATGCAACACTCCACTGAAGTGAAAGGTGTTCTCTTGACCAGGGACTTTTTAGCAAAACATTTCAAATATTTCCCATCATGATGAAATCCATTGCGATAAGGTTGTAGTGTTTTTTCGCTAAGACCTTGGTGCTCGATTGCATATTATTTTAAACAAACTATGACAATTTTAACAAAATCTTTATATACTTAAATTAATAATATACAACTAGTAAGTTAAGAAAACGTCTCAAAATTTATGGTAATATATTTTACAGTTAATCAAAAACCTCTTACCGATTGCAAACACGAAAACTAAACGCTCCTCCCCGATCAAAAGCATGTTCATCAAAAAGGGACACCGCCAAACTTTGATCGACGACTTCCTCCCCACCCCCCTTGATTGACGGAATATGATTGAAAAGTGGACAAATTGAAAAACTTCCACTGCCAAATTTTCCCGGACCGGGGTGCTAGTCGGAAAAATTCCACGCCAAAAATTCGGACCACGGTAAAGCGAGCCCCGTGAACGTGAAGTGGCATACGTATTTCGTAACGAACTTTGAAACAGCGAGCACCAAAATGGAAAGAAGGAAGATGGAAGATGAGAGAGAAGAAAAAAAAAGGTGGAAGAGCTCCACCAGTGCGTCTAATACGGAAGGGGTCAACTGGCGGTCGAACATCAAACGCCGAATCGCGACTAAAACGCTGCCCAAAAGCAGCCGCCCGCGGGGAACCGACGTTCAAGACGTTTGTTCATCTTGCGCGTATCCTTACCTGGCCCAAGGTTTCAAAAGACTTCGACCGGCGATCGCTTTTGAGATCCGGCCGACCAATCCCGGAACGGCGTGCAGATCGTGGACGAGGCATTGGATGCGATGGCGATGGCGATGGAGAAAAAAAGGCCCCATGCAACTGGACGCACCATTTAATGAGTACCGTCTTCACTTCCACCATCCCCCGCCCGACTCTTTCGCGGAAAGGAGGCAGTGAGCAATGGCCCCCGCAAGCTGGCAATCGAAGAACGATGCGCGTTCCGGTGGAGTCGTCCTGCCAATTTTACATTCAGGGGTCGCTAAATTTGGTCGGCCATTTTTCTGCGACTCCCTCGGCCTCGGGTGAAGACCGCTCGCCGAGTTCTTGCGATGGTCGACAGGGGAAACAAAAAACTAAACCCGCTTCGATTCTTCTCCGAACAAACAGGCGCAAATGAACGGCGCGGTTCTTTGGTTCTTTTTTTTCTGGCATCCCTCGTGCATCGACAATTGCGGCTTCCACCGTTCCCGGGCCGCCCTTTTGGTTGCGATCCCAAAAGGGAAGCTATTCAAGGTCCATCTTATCATTAACATCTCTTCCAGCTCGACTCGAACTCGGGATTCGATACGGCACGCCGCTCGGCATAAAATCCCGGTGGCGGCGACGGGCATCGGAAATCTGGAGCTGGTGGCGGCTCCTTAACTCGATTGTGTTTGCAAACCCCTCAAAGAGGACCTTTTCGCGAGAATCGCTGATGGCGGCATCGCAACAATACTGACGATGCGGTTCGATTTTTAATTTCCGTTGCTTATGCTGATCTTTTTCATTTGCGATTTCTCGTTGTTTACTTTCTCGTCGTTCCGGGTTTATTGGAGATGTTATCGATTTTCTTGATACCTTCATTCGCTTCAAGACATCTTTGTTTGGGGGTACTTTTCCGGTGGCTGCAATTGAAAAACAGGTGTGATCAGGAATGATCTCCTCAATATTTACAGATATATTCATGGCTTACCAGTTCTTTTTATCAACCGGACAATAAAACATTACCCAAATTTGTACATTTCGTTTTCCCATCGATTATCGGCTCGCCGACTCTCTTGTTCGAACATTAATAAGGATTTGTTTCCGAAGCATGATGAAAAGATAAGTCACCCTGACATGTTGAACGAAAACAGAACAATATGAGAAAAAACAAATGAACAAACGCCAGGCCTTCCCCTCAGTCCGTACCTCCGATAGGGAAGCTTCTTTTCATATCGTTTTCGCTCGTAAAACCGATTAATTCGACCGTCTTAAGACGCCGTCAAGCCTGGTTCAACCATCCGTGAGGGATAATCGCGTGCGAGCTGCTTCACGAAATACAAATGAGTCTCATTTGCCATCCTCCCGACCTTCTACCCGACTGCTCGCCACCCGGCCCGCGTCCCCACGAAGGTGTGTATTTATCTTGTTAATTCTAATCGAAATTGATGTAAGTCACTTACTCACAACACGAACTTACACTGCGAAGAAAAGGTATCGACCGACGGCGGGGTCTCGTTTATGGCTTGTTTCACCCCTCCTGTTTCTCTTTCTTAACTCATATCGCCACCGTTTAATCTTTGACACCTTCTTGAGGAGACCCTTTTGCATAGGATAGCATCCCGGGCACAATCTTCCCAACGCAACGATCGTCCGAACCACACCTAATGAGCACGATCTGCGTGCGTGCGTGCGTGCGTGCGTTCATTCGGGTGTCCGCCCTGTCGTCGACGTGCTACATTTCATCGCTCAAACGAGCCTCAGCAGCATCGGAGCAGGCCGGTCTGCTTTCGGGGATCATTATTTAATAGACGTATACGCGGCCATGTTCGGGGGACCAGCTCGAGACCCCTCGCGGTTGAAGAAGTTGTTTCTGTCGTTCCCGGCTAAGTACGGTTAATCTCGACCAGTCAACGCCTCGTGTCATGTTGGTTTATTTTTGTCAACTGCATCCGTACCGCACCACGGTGCCTTGCGTGCGGCGGGAAGTTTCTCAGCACGCACGCGACGTCAGGATTTGTAATTGATCTGTGGCGTGACGTTCGAGGCTTTTATTGTAGCGGGAAGATCACCGGCAGGAGTAACACCTGGACAAGGAGGGAAAAACCGAAGATCGAGAATAAATTTTTAACTCAGAGGAAGTGTCTCAAAGTTAAATTTTCTTTTTCGACGGCTGTTCTGATAACAAATAAAAAATAAATCAGTCATTTACATGGACAATTTTAATCATCTTTATCACAAATTGAAGAATCAATTACTACACGGTAAATGTTAAGAAGGTACATAAACTACGTTGAGAGTTTGGTCGCGTGCGGATGCATGGCATCGTCAGCCAACTTCACACTGTCGAATGGAACTACAATCGTCAGCGAATGGTATTAAATTACCAGTAAATATTTATCCAATAAACACTCTCTCCCGCTGCGGTTTTATGGCCACATTTGTCGCCACCGACGCCAGCCAGGGTGTCGCGTTTCAACGTTGCCCGTATTCGCTGGAGAAGATTACGCTTGTTACTTTACTTTATTGCTAGTCGATGCTGTTGGATAATGGCTACCATAAGGATAAGGTAATATATTAATTAACGTTATAGATTAAGGATGGTAATATTAAAAATTATTCATTTTTACGAAATTTTTTCTTTTTAAAACCCATCAACATAATTGAAGATGAAAATTATGTTCAATTTCCCAATCTTCTTAGTGAAACACATCGATTCCCTCTAGTTCCAGCACAATGGACACCCATTCGCAATAGAGCATCCCCTTCCGGACAGCACGGTGGCTTCTCGCCTGGGAACCAACCGACGGTTGAATCCTGGCATCCGCGAAAACCGTTGCCCTCCCGGGGCGCTGAGCGGAAGTAATTGCCGTAATTAATTGTGCTTTGATTAATTAACGATTAAAGTCAAATACACTCCGCACGGTCGGCTGGGCTTTTGATGGAATTGGAACAAGACGTCGGCACGCCGATGGTCGCAACGCTCGAAAGCCCTTTTTGATGTTGGCTACCGTGGGGCCATCATCTCCTGTGAGGGGGATGCAATCGATTTAATTACGCAATCACTACCGCAAAACGCCGACCAGTTCCGAGCTCGCTCGCACGTCGATAACGATCGCGCGCTGACGCGACCCCTGAAGGCGGAAGTCTTTGATACGTACCGACCGCCCGTGAGGCTGAATCCCGCGGCCGTCCGACTGTCGAATGTCTTGAGGAAACAATCATCTTTCATCGGCGGTGGACACGGTCCGAGGGAAATAGGGCCATCGTGTGGAAAGTAGGTGGAGAGTGCCTTTTGCCAGGAGTTGGCGAAGTGCAATTAGTTCAAGTCCGTTCCACACCACGTCGCGGCGATGCTGCCGAACAAGAGCTGAACTCCCCGAGCCGAGAAGGTGTCTTGGAGAGACTGTTCGAGGGTTTTGCACGCCATTAGCTGCCCTCCAATACACGATGATTTATTCGGGCGTAAAGCATTTGCCATTTTCGCCAAAGTTATAAGCAAGCATACATCTGTATCCACTCGGTTTGTGACCAAAAAGGGCCGCCACAAATTGATTCTATTCTCTTTGGGCGTTCGCAAACAATAAACCAAGCTTACCAAAATGTGGCCAAAATCTTGGAAACCTCCAGCAGAAGACATAGCCTGGGAAATGGGGCGTGATTTATGGGTCGCCCAACATTCACATGAATGCTCCACCGTGTCTCAACCACCTGTACCAAAACCCACCCTACAGCCTCCATAGTCACCGGTCAGCTACTTGATACCGAAGCGCATAAATATCAATTAATAACCGATCGATCGAATTCGCCTGTGTTTGCTTTGGGAATTGTTTCTCCATCGCCACCGTGGACTTGGGCTTTTTCCACCGTATCGTTCATCCTAATCCGGTGTTGAGTGGTCCCCGGGTTGCGGCGGGTTGCGACGCGAAACGGTTTTAAATTTATGACCCATTTGCAGTCGATTCATGTCCTCATTTAGTCGCACGGGGTCGACCGATCGACGGTCCGGGACTACCACACGGGTGCGCGATGTCTTTGGGCTTGCTATCTGTCCTCTTCCTTGGTTCTGTTAGATCCGATATCTTCTTGGCTTCTTGCGTTTCTCCGACGAAAAGAAAAAAAAACGTACAGACCCAAAAGGCCAGAACCCGTGTGAAGAAGTTTGTATTCCTATTTTCAGCCCGTTTAGACAAAGCAGCAGCCAAGGGTCCTTTGGTCGTCTCCTTCCGCTTTCCCGCCTTAGGCGCATCTTCACGATTTGGATGATTTATTAGAGCACAACACCATGCCCTCCATGCTTCGAACCTTTGGTTCCACTGTAGTTTTTTTTTTTCCTTTTGCTCGTTTCTTTACGGGTTTGTTTGTTTTTTCGCTATCCGTAGGACTACCGAGGGGGCAGTACTCACGCACGTAGAACCCGCCACCACGAGCCTACGTCGACGCAGGAAGCCTCCGAAGGAGCAGGTTTCCCTGGAGAAGCTCGGCGCGGTTTATGATAATGACAATCGAAACTTATTAGAGACACATGTCTCTAAATTAGACACGATCGACACGATCGATACGTGTGCTTTTGTTGAAGGTTTTCTGAAACAAGAAAATGTCGTGAAAACATGTTTTACAATCGAATAAATTAAATATATAATATTTTAAAAACCTGAATCACTGATTAATTATATTCATGAATAAGCTCTAGAATATTTACTTTAATGGGAAAATTCACTGTCTAATTGAATTTACCCAATCCTTATAAACAATCATAAGTCGATCCTGTTCCTCAATTAACTTGAACTAAATCAAATTTCTCACAATTTCTCACATATAAAAACTATTGTATCTAAATCACAATACTAAGCCTACGAGAAGAACAATAATCGATCGTTTTACGAGAGCCAATTCGCTCTCCAGCTTATCGATCGACTCGGTTTTCCTGGTAAATAGTAGTGGCGACATCATTTATCTAAATGTACCTCGTTCATCTTCGTTCGGTTCGGTTCTGGTTCCCTGGTTCTGGTTCTGGTCTTCTATCCTAGTCCAGCCCAAGATGCGCTTCCAAGATCTTTCTATTGATCCAGCGATTCGAAATCGATGACCGCCGACGGTGATCTATTTCGAAGATAACGCCATGGTCGGAGGCATCGAACCAGGCGAGCTGTGCGAGTTCTCATCGGTCGATTTCTACGAAAACGCTCCGAAGCGAATCGGAAATCGGTTCTCCGGGCTTTGATTTCCTTCAACCCGTCCCGATGTGTGTCCCCTGCCCGATCGAATGGACACGAACGAAATATTCAAATTATGTAATTAATGATGTTTATGAATTTATTGACAATTTACCAGGAATTTATTGGTCTATGCTGCGGGTGGATAAGGCTCCGCTGCTGGATCACGAATTCCACCAAAATATCTGGAGTGTATGCCAACTGTTCCTACTAACCAGAACCGTTCCCGACGTCAGGTTAGGTCTCGGGCGTGATTTATTTGGCGCTAAGACGGCGCTGGCTCTCCAGTGACGGCAACGGGAGCCACAAAGGCAACTAAATACTGCGTTCTTTGTTGGTCGTTTCTTTTTTCCCTCTGACTGTGTGTGAAATATTGCGCCGATAATTAAACGACACAAACCAGAGCGAACTTGCAGATGGTAGTACCTCTCCGTACCACCACCAGGCGAGAAGGACGTACCCTGTGTTCAACATATGTGGCGATATTCATCTTCCCCGTCGTTGGGCTCGAGAACAAAGTCGAAAACTTCTTTTCCGGGGCCCCCAAAAACAGAGACACACTTCCTACCAGAAGGCGGTTCCCAGTTGGAATTGATATCTATCTTTCCGTTCCCGGACTACGGACAACTAGGGCTAAAAATAATCACGTTTCTACCATTCGCGCCGCGCATCCAATTTCCGCCAGAAGCCAGGCAGCCTCGAGGTAATTCGTCATTCTCCGGCGAATGACTTCCAAATTTGTGATTTATCTGTGCAGGTCCGACCTTCGTCGCTGATATTGCCGTGCCGACCACCGGAGAGTCACGGCAAGACATCTAATTAGAGCCAAATGTTGAGGAAGTGTCGGTATTGTGAATCGTCGGTGTTAGTCAAACAAAGGCTTATAGGCAGGTTCAAATATTATAGCGCGGAACGACAAGCAGCGGGAAGTGTCTCTAAAACAAGTTGAGGAATACATTTCATTCATATTTTTTTGAGAAAATTGTTAACTACCAAAGATAAGAAGCATGGGACCAGACCTACCGGACCGATCGACTCACCCAATAAGACACCAAAACGAACCGGTTCATCTTGCGTTAACCAAAGCCTTTCAACCAAGGAGAAAAATCTTATCGATCGATTTCCGATCAAGCTCACCACAGATAAATAAATATGCCTCCAGTTGGGCACTCAAGCCAGCCTTCACGGTTCTAACCTCCGATTCCCGCGATTCCGTTGGCTACAGCGATGTGCAACATAAATAGCATCGGACAGCGAACCCAGCTCCGGTTGCTTTCGAGTGTAATATTGGGAAGACAGAGCCTTTTCGAATGACCCTCAGCAAACCCAAGACTTATAGCCCACTTTTCCTTACCCGCCCTCCCAAGATGAGGATCGATTCGAGTGTGTGACGGCGTTATTTACGATCGCTCGAGCTTCATTTCCATCGAGCAGCGCTGTGACTAATAAATTTTGTGTCGAAAAGGTAGCACTAAAAGGTACACGGTTTAGCTGTCACCAAAAACCCATAGTGTTCCCATACTCATCGCCGGTAGCTGAATACCTTGAGAACCGTAGCAAATTCTTCGACGATGTTGTTGATGTCTGGAGTCTCTATTGGTGAGACATTTCGAAGGAGGACATCTGCAAACATAAAGGGGTTTCAGTAAAATAAACCATATCAATGATTGGTGCCAAACTATTGAAACCATATTCAATCATAGTTACCTAAGCTGCAAAATGAGGATTATCCCACGTTCGCGTAAAGCTAGAACAGATCGCAGCACTTTACGATGCATACAGCTAGAACCGATCGCAGCCTACTCCATAAAGAACAACTGAAAAAGAAAACCACATTGAACAACCGTCCCGATCGATACGATACCTATCGTCGCCACGTCGTTATTTATTGCAATCGACGGGCGGAAATTATATTTTCGGCATTTTTCATAGTAATTTTTCTCCTTTTCGCGCGGTCAATTAAATGGCGTACCGTTCAACCAAGTTCGAGGTATCGAGGTGGGAAGAAACAGGACGATTGGAGTCCTCGCCAGGTTTCGAAAAAGGAAGCCCTGTTGTATGGCGTTTTGGTGTATCACACTTTGGGGCGGATGGGGGAATTAGCAAAACGGTGGAAAATCGACCGACCGAAACTAAAAGAAAAGACCAGAAAAGTCCTTCGCCCATTTGTATCTTGTAGCTCCCCGGTTCGGTTGCTTGCGTTTGTTTTTGTGACTAAGTCGAAAATATGGTTCCGTATGGCGGCGACAGGATCGGGCCTTTAAAATGCAGCAACGTTTCCCACACTTGCGATGAATTTGGAGTGGCGGAGGGTTGGGGAAGAAAACGAGGGAGAATCGATTCGCACACACGGCGAAGATGGGTTTCGGCACACAACGAACGGGCCAACGAGATAAATAGATAGAGGAACAAACGGGGACCGCGAACGATGATGCTGGAAACATGGTGCTTCGGTGGGTATGCGGTTTAAACCGAACACCAATGTGGCCGAGGGAATGAAAGACTCTTTCTGAGGTGGAGCATGCAGGGCAACCGATCTCCAAGACCTCTGGTCCAACAGAGTCCCATTGTGTCGCCGGGAGTTGGGCCCCGTTGGCTTGTTGGCCTTGCCACGCAGCAAGATCGCCACCGAAACGAACGTCCGCTATTTAACGCGAACGACGACGCTTTGCTGGGCGGAAAGTTGAAAGAGTTTGCCGCGCGGCACTGAGAAAAAGGACCATTTTTATCGAATCCAAAGTACACACGCACTCGCGGATTGGATGGAAGCGTATTGAGTCGCACCGGTAACGGTAAGGTATTAATTAAAATATGTAAAATTTTAATTGATACACGCTCTTCTACTGCTCATTGCAGCTCACGGGGCTACAGAATCTTTACGTTGAGCCAGAAAGCGTGTGTTGCATAGTTTGTAAAGGGGATTCTTCTACAATTTTTGCATTACACGAAACTCAGAATAAAATTTAAAAAGGCGAACCTTTCCTGCACAAAATAGTGTTACAGGAAAACGTAGACTCAATTTGATTTAGGGGACATTTTAAGTATTATTGTAAATGTGTAAATCTATTACGAAAACCACCTTTTCCTGGTCAGTGCTAAAAATCTAAAGAATATGCCGAGTTTGAATCAACGAAAATGAAGGTGGCGATGGACCGATGATGATGGACCGGTCCGTTTAAACGTCCGAAACGCAATGTGGTGGACTTGCTTGCTTTGCCGCTTTGGCCATACACCCTCAAAGGCAGTGCGCGCGCGAGCACGATGGTGAAGGTATTCGAAAAATGTTATCCTGCTGCGTTTTTTCCACTCATCGTACGCGTCACGATTATTGATATTTACAAGCGCCTTGTCGCGATCGATCTGGAAGCTGCTCTCCCTCTTGCGACGCTTGCCGAGCACCGATGGTCGCGATAGAATCCTGCCAGCAGAAGGAGCCCGTCTACATCACCACCATCGGGCATCACCGGTATATAACGCACTACGGGCAAACGACTGCAATCAATCAATATCATCTCTCTGCGGTCCAGGTTAGGTTCGAGGCGGCCCAATGATTAATCTAATGTTGTCACGGAGCGCCAGGAGAAACGCGTTCCGATAGTCCCGAGAGAGCCCGCTGTGACCAGCATACCGGCGGAGACAGTCGAGATTGTTGGATTTCACTGATCTTGGATTACGTCGAAAATAAAAAATTAAGATCTTACGCTGCTAGTTCTGGATCAGTGTAGCCGTATCGGAATACATTCTTGCGTCCCATACAGTCTTTACGACCGGGTAGAGTGAAGAAGAACGTCGTACCCAATACGACCGGGTACACCTTGGATGCCACCTGTCGGCCGTGGCCGCCAGAAATCTCGTAGCGGCTCCCAAAATCGACTGCGATTAATAACCATAATCGATAATTGGTTCGAACTTCCACCATAAAACTAATGGCAAGCGATTAGCGCATGCTGGATCGAGGGCCGAGCGTTCGACTCTCCCAATCCAGCACCAAAGCGGATCGGTAAAGAACACAGCAAAACCTGTTCGTATGTCCAACGCCAGTCTCACTTCAGTTCAGACGGGACTTTGTGTGATCACCACAACGGCGCATTCCATAATCCATTTGCTCTACCACCCCAGCGCCGGTCAGTGGTTTCGCTCGGCTGGTCCCGGCAACCCACCGCCAATCGTCCTTCCATCACTTACACCGCATATCCCGCACGTTTTCACGTTCAACGCCTCACCGCCCGGGGCCACTCCTCGCTGCCAAAAGGATTGATATTTGGCAAGATATTCAAAGATCGACGGCAGCGGCATCTCTTAATCTTGCTTTAACGCGCCAACATCTGCGGGGCCGTTGCTGGGGTATGACCGAAGATGAAATAGTTTCCAGATATTCTAAGTTCCGCCAGGGGTTTCTGGTGTCCCATTTCGGGCCTCGCTTCGCGCTTATTTAATGATGTCAATTAATGGATAAAATATTGTAGCGATTTGAAAAACTCGTGTCTTGTGGACTGCAGCTTACCGCACGGGCCAGAAGAAGCAATCCGACTGGGAATGCGTTTCCCACGGTGTTTGTGTGTCTCTGGGTGACGAAATAATGTGGAAGTTTGATACCTTTATTACAGGCAATGTGTAATAAACCCATTTTCCATTAATATTGCACAAGAGATTAGAATATTTCGCACTTGTTGTTTACTAATTTCAATAATGACAGTTTATGACATATGCATGAAATTAGCCCTTTGTTTATATGAACTGGCTGAGTACTTTGCATCCCAGCTGGATTCCTGGACAGTTCGGCCTGTTGCTATAGCAACCACACAGAGTTGGCCATGGCCAAATTTAGCTACTCGAGGAATTGTTTCGCCAATTTATTCCACCGAAGAACTCCGTTTGGTATAGACGTATTTTTCGATTCGCTGCAGTGTGAAGTTATGTTACAGACACTCGAAATGCTGAAGGATAGATCCAATAACGTGCATTCGGCGGGGACCCCTTTTCCCAAGAAGCAACAGCAAAGGAAACCACTACAAGGTAATTATATTGCATCCGGTTTTTGTGTTCAATATTTCATGTAGTACGTTACACTTCCATTTTCTGTAGACTTGAATATCAATTCAACGACGAAAAACTCTCATCAAGTATCATCGATTCGTTCGAAAGGAAATGAAACCCCTTTTGTGCTGAAGAAGGTAACCATCTACGAACCGAATTCTAAAACCTCGAGAGTTGGAGCTACCCTATCTTCAAAAATAAGGTGCAATGAAGTCCCCGCGACGGAAAAGCTGATGTCTGGCAAGGGTTCCATTGCACCCGCTACCGGCGACAAATCGGGCCATGTAAAGCAGGTTGACCTACCTCGTGCAGATTTTTTCCAAGCCCAGCACGTTGAGCTTGCAAAACAGTTAGCTGGGATGCGTCTCGCTGATGGTAAAGATGGTAGAACTACCAAAGCAAATTGTGTCGCATCTCAAAGCCAACTGCCACTGAAGCAGCCGTCGAAAAATGCTATCGTTGCTATTGGAAACAAAAATGAAACACTGCATCCTTACTTAACTAAGAAAAAGCCTAGCATCGACGAACCGAATACAGATAAATCAACTGAATGCAAATCTGTATCGATTGCAACTGATGGAAACAATCTGAACACAGGCAGTGGCCACGTTGAACATCATGTTGCTCACAAAATACCTTTCGCTTCGGACAATAGGCTGAAAGTTACACCAACCAAGCTAAGTGTCACAGTCTCGGAGATGAATGGCATTAGGAATGAACCCATTAGGGTTCCTTCGCAAGAAAATGGTAAGCAAAGCTTGAATCAATTTTAACGTTCTTTACATAACACTCCAAATTATGGTTTCCCCACCTGGCAGCTCAAAGTTCGAACGACATTCCTAGTGCATCGAACGACGCTTCGTCTAATCAAGGCAGAAAAATATTAGGTCGTCGAATGTCACCAGTTCCACAAACTCAATCGTACGCTACGCAGCGTTCCCAAAAACACACATACATGATGGAAAATGCTTTCTTAGATGATCGATCAGAGGAAATAGCCCGTTACGAGCGTTATCAAGCCTATCGGCTCAAGAAGGCAATCATGGCGACACTTATAGCGCAGCAGAGGAAAACGGACCTACCACAAGCCGGCCAGAATTCGATTAGCAAGCAAAAGACTGAATTTCCATCCACGGCGCAGGCCTTCGGGCCACAGTACCCTCCAAGCGGTAGTACAAATCGAATGCCCGATTACGGATGCCCTGGATGCCGCCAGCAGTACCTCAACATCCCACCAGCTCGTATACGCTACGAGCCGGAGGAGCTACTGGCGCTGAACTATCTAAATCGATCCAACGGGTATGATGATCTAGAAATTAGCTTCCTTAACATGCAACATTTCGTTTTAAACAATATTTTGGAATGATAATGTTTTTCCTTTTTTATATTTTCGTTGTAGAAAGAATACGAAAAGTCAAGAAAGGGTCAAAAAGTGAGTTAGAGATATGGCTGGAATTTGTCATTTTCATTAATCGAACAGATACGTTTGCATGGGAAGTATTTTGTTTGCTTTTTTTCTTACAATATTTGAGCTTACTTATCCCATTTTAAACTGCCTAGGATGTAGTAGTTGAATCGAAGATAATAATGTCTTGTTCAAATCAGTACTAGCAGACGGATTATAGTTTGCCTCTAGGATAAATCGCGGAAGATTTCACATTGTACTTTAACACGATTATAAAACTAAATAAACATCTTAATACTTTTCCGTGAACCAGTAACATAAGGTTTCGATTCTAGTAATGAAAAATATAATACATCTTCATGCGGTAGTTGGGTTATATCCTGCACAAAAACTGCATTCCATGTACGGCTCAGAGAGAGATCATCATATCATGAAACCGTGGGAAATTATGATTCTTGGAATTCATACAAGCGAACCGCCGTCCTCTTACAGAAACTGATAATTACTCTTTAATGCTTGAATAGCGTTATTTGAATCGCAGTATATAATCCATTTAAAGCTGTTACCATCGAGATTTGCAAACGGGTCTAGATGCAGATAAAAGCAGATGTGTAGAACACGAGTTATGCATACTCCAGCCTTTAAAAAAATGTATTCCACAAGAATGTGACAAACTGCAAGACAGGAACGCAATGTGCACACAAAAAATTGAAATTAGTGAACCCTTTTGTCACTTACAAGCTGTGCTCGATTGCAGCCGAACTTGAAGAGTTGTTGTTCATTATAAATCTATTAACGCATAAAAAAAATCAAGCTGGGAATTTGAATGATAAATGGCCTCCACGGGCCAACATTGCTCGAGTTCACACGTGTTTGTCACCGAAGATAATGGAGCCGAGCCAAAGACGATGTCCAAAGCAGTAAATACAGTATGGTGAAGTGACAAGCTCTTTCGATCCCCAAGGAAGGTTGTGTCTGATAAACGGTAACACCAAAACACTTTCCAGACATGCAACGTTTAGGTATGCGGAAAATGTTCATCACATTGATATACAAACATCTTTCCATTCACACCAAATTATGCTGTTTGCTTCATTTGCTTTTTTGTGGTTTATGTAGCTATGCAAATAGTTACTTGCTGCGAGGTTATGGTACTCCTGTTTTTCTTCAGGATCTCATCTTCACCTCATGTTCTAACCTCATGTTTCCGGGATCTTCGGCTTTGAGTTTGCGTCCTTTTCCGTTGCTGTCGATCCGATCGAGGCTTCCTACTTCCTGGTGCAAATGATTTGGAAAACACGATCCTATACATCCCGTTTTGTCTTCCTCCTCCTCATGCCACTTAGCAGAAACACTCTCGAGCACATAATTAACATGTTTGGGGCAATAAATCAGTTTTTCTGACGTCTGACAACGCATTACACTTTATCAATTATACATATATTAATTTATATGGGAACGTGTTGTTTCCCGAGACGCTGCATCCTGATCGCATTGCGGTTTCCTTCTGTAGTTGCTGGTTTGCTTCCTGCCTTTGCCTTCGGTCATATGTTTTTGTCATGGTTAATTTTTTAGGATCGATGCTCGAAGCTATAAGGTCGCTAGACACATATTGAAAAGAACTGTAAAATCCTTATGTGAGATGGGATGATCTTCTTATACCTCTTTGGGATCGTCCCATAAACGACGGAGGATGATTAATGAGCGGATGAAAGGTCGGTAAGGCTGTATCGAATGTGAAAGATTGTCGCATCCATGAGCGCATTTTAATTGGTACCGTTGGCTTCTTAAAGAAATAGAAGAAAATCACATTAGCTGAAGGAACCGTAAGAAGATGGGAACTGGCCGGAAAGAAATCAGACAGGAAGTCGAGCTAAGGAAAACAGCGACAAATAAACACGAGCGCACCAGTACAGTAATGGAGTCTGTTTATGCAGACAACAAAATTTGATTTTCTTTCCAAGCTCTCTTTACGATTAAAACTGATAAACCTAGTAAGAAAAACAACTCAGTTTCTTAAGATTTTCGAATATAATTCTTCCGTTTATTTTGCATTCGCTTAAATTTGCACATTTGGGTGTGTAATAATTGTGTGTATATATATTTGTGTGAGTTTACTTTCTTTTAAATGTGTTTACATGCCTGTTGTTTTAGTTACTCATTTTCATTTTCGTCTCGGGAAAGCGAGTGTAGTCTACAGTACTTTATCATTTCTGTTGCTTTTATTTTCTGTTCTCGCTGGGCGCTTGACGGGTTTTAGCGGAAACTGAAGGAAGTAGATCTCGATAAATTAAGCACTCCTGAAAGGCTTTCAGTTACACTATTCAAGGACTGTCGATATATTGTGTAGTTGTCTGTGGAAAGAGAATGGGTCACTCCATGAATGATGAAGAAGTATGATTGTTTAAATTCGAGATACAATTGCCAAGAATTAATATGCTGTAATTATCCATTGTTCATATACGATTTTGCATTGATTCGATAGGCAATGCCTGTTCATAATTAGTCCGTTTTCTATTGAATGTCGCCCAACTGTGCTTAAGAACTGGTTGTGACACCTTCGGGATATAAATGAAAAGTACCGGTTTAGTACATTGCTATGTACAAGAGCATGCTTGAGTTTTAGAAATAAATCAAACACTCATATCGACTTCGCTAAGTTATTCAGTAAAATTCTAGAATCCAGGAAAAACACAGAGTAGTAAAACAACTGTTTTAATGATCATGTCTTTAACAGAAGTAAATTACACATAAACACCTTTGCAGTACGAATCAAATGACTTGTTTTTCCTACCTAACTCTCGTGCAACCATGAGCAGCTAGAATTTCATTCAGTACCTCATGGCTGGACACTTTACCCTCCCAGTGTGACGAAGACAAAATTAAACGGTTTTGTGCAGAGTGTTGGTGTTTAAAACTAAAAACTGTGCACCAGTTCGTGCCATCGAAAGGCCGGCTGTTTTCTCCTCCCTCAGTGTCTTCTTACAGATTCTAATGATTCACTCCGTTCTATCAGCCTGTGTATATCGTCGTCACGGTCACGGTATAGCTCATTCGATTTTGATTATAAATTCCTCACTATTATTACACTAAGCTACATCCAATTTTTGTTATACACAGTGCACGGCCCAAAGGTTTGCAGCAACGCGACTATTTAGATCTTTTGTTTTGAACAGTTTTTCCAGCTCTTTGCAAACAAGAACGGGATCGTTTTTGTTTGTTTGTTTTGTTCAAAAAATGTCGTCGCGATTGCGTTCTACTCCGGGCAGTCATTAATCTTTAGTCTACTATACACAGAAGGGCGAGAGAAGCTTTTCTATCCGTCTTTTGTAGGAAAAGTGAGTTACAAAATCAGCGTTTGAGACTACACGGGTATTTCTCTCAGTCCACACCGTTTTTTTTATCATGTGTCGTATTTTTTCACTCTCTTTCACTAGTTTGTTTCCCAATGCAACTTTGCAATCGATTCAGAGTAAAGTTGTTCATAACACGTGTCTTTTTTGTTTTGTACCGAAAACACTAAATTTCCTTAAGATTTAAAAGTGCATCTTTGTATGTTTCTTTTCCATTTTCTTTATGTCTTGTTTTTTTTTAATCTTTATTCACTGGTTCGCAAAACTAACGCTTCATAAGCTCCACCATTTGACGACAACACTGTTACTTTTGTTGCTTACAAGTATGCACTTTGGCGATCTAGAACCAGTACAGATCCTTTGACGAGTCTTGTACCTGCGCTTCTAGGCCTGCAATGGAAAAGAAAAAAGAAAGATATTTAGTTTGTGGTTAGGATAAGTAGTTGTAAATATTTCAAACCGATTTGTTAGGAATTTTTAGTTAGCCGAATATATTTAATAATAAGATATAGCACCACAGGATTTAGATGTATTTCATCTCTTTATAATTAGTTAATTATATCTCAAACGTCTTCTTAGCACCACATTGTCCCTTTGAATCGTTTTCCTTCGCTTAATTTGTTGTAGCAATGACAATTTTGCTGTTTACATCCCCCACAGCACCCTATCTGCTACTTTAATGCTACCATCCATGTTTATGCTTCACAAAACACACCGCACATTTATGCACAACAACACAGTAGGCCAACAGAAAGGCGTAAAGGGCGTGTCTTTCCCATGCACACACCGAAAGGTGGCCAACGCCAACCGTGGTTTCCAATTGGTCGGCCAGCCGTAAATTATTTATTTCTTCCCTTCCCTTGCCATCACACGTTTCTTTTTTGTTCGTGCTTCGTCGGTTTGGCTTTTCCACCGCCGGTTTCAATTGCGCCGACTGACCGCACGGGAACGGGAAAACGCCGCAGCTAAAACGGGGCGCAAAGAGTCATAAAACAGAACACCCCGCGCTCCGACCAGGGGGGTTGCCAACAAAGCAACTACCCCGCCGGCACTGGAGAAAAGAAGTCCTGCTAACGGCTGGTTCATGGCGTAAGCATTGGGATACCCTTTGCTGACTTCCGATTCTTTGAGGCAAGGACTTTTATTTTGCGCTAAGAAAAGTTCGCTGGGGTTAGGGATGTTTTATGTAATTGTTGAAGGAGTGTTTTATTTTCCCTCTCGAGTTTTGGTATGTGTCTTGTGTGTAGTAAATGTACCATTTACTAAATTAATTACCTCGCGTGACCACGGCGCACACGAATCCCGTTTGACACCGACAAACCCCCCGGGTGGGGGTAGCCAATATGTAAGTAGGCAGACCCCCAATAAGGGTGTCGTTTGCCGGTGCTAATGCTTTGGAGGGAGCGGAAAAATCAAACGAAAGAAAAAAAGAAAAACACACACCCCACCTAAGGCCGCACTGCAGACAAATGAATAATGACTGCAATTTCGGGGCCCAATAAGGCTAACGAATTCGGACGAATGAATTACATAATTCTTTTCTTCTTCCTCAAGACCAACCAACGAAACGAGGAAAGTGGCGTACATTGTGTTGAACCATTGGCGGCGGGGCACTCCGTTAAAGAAATGCAAGAATTTTCCCAATTTTCGTTTGATGACGGACAGCGAAATTACGATGATGGGCTATGGAAATGGGACCGCTACGCTAGGCGGTATGCTTCAAAGGCCACCGCACCACCGGAAGGTTCGTACGGTTTTCCTTTTTATCTCACAAAATGCAAACTTGCTCGCCTTGCGTTGAAATAAACGACCAGCAGAGGAGAGGGACGGGTAGCATAAACGATCATTTAATCTGATGTGAGGCAAACCAATTAACAGGACGGGAAAAAATGTCCGGAAAATTATTCATTTTCTCAACCATCCTTACCAAGTGGCCGCAGTTGCTCTAGCGTGCGGAGATTAATTGCACTAATATTACTATTAATTTTTTCCAACCCTCTATAAACGTTGTCCTAAATTTTTCGATCATTTGCTTCGGTCTGGAATTGAATGTTGTGCCGATTTACATTTTCCCTGGTGGCCACATCGCAAGCTACGCTTGCTTGAGTGAAAAATTTCCACGAAAAACTAGAAAAAAGAATAACGAGCTGTAGCTTTTTAATTGAAAATAATATGAAGGCAAATTTCCACACCACCATTCTCCGCGTCAAAATCAGCTTTCACTTCCAAGCCCCTACGAGCTGAATGAACATTCTTTTGGAGGAGGGAAAAGTGGGAAAATTATTAAATATTTTCCCTGCATTACTTTCCATCACACAAGCGAGCCCGACAGCACCGTTGGAGGAGGTCGTAATAAAAGTGGAAAATCGCTTATAATGACATAGAAAAATATGCACCTCGTAGGGATTTTGCGCCAGATAAGAATTTAAACCTCTCATACATTGGTTAGTAATTAAATCGGTGTCAATGCATCTTCACAGCTTCGAAATATTTCGATAAACAACAGCCAGAAGCATGGACGCACAAGTGAAGTGAAAAGAAACGGCTCCATTGCCAAGAAATGGAACAAATAACTCATCCCCCGACCCTAAGAAGGGAACCCGGAACGATGAATCACTTCACGACAAAACAGGATGTCCTTTCGTGCAATGAATCTTCCCGAACGTGAAGATGTAAGTCAACCGGGTAGAAAGTGGAGAGGGTTGTATAATTCAACGATGTGTGAATGGCTTACAAATCATCCCAGAAACACTAAGAGCACCCCAGCAAGGATGGCTGAACTACGCATGCAAGACCTTTTCCGGCCGCCATTGCCAACCGCACGATCGTCCGGACGACGATGGCCAATGGTCGAAACGGGGCTGGAAGGTGGGGAGATTTGTACGAAGCTAGTGTGGTCCTTTTTCACGAACAGCAAAATAGGTCCGATGCGAATCCTTTCCAAAAGGACGACGGTTTCCTAGAGTACAACCACTCCGGTCGTGCGCCCTTGTACATCCCTCGGTGACCCTTTTTCTCGGTCCCCAACGCAACAACAATATCCGGACGACTGCCTACTTCAAAACGGAGGGAGCCAACCCCGAGGCGCAAAGAAAGTGGAGAGGAAGTTTTCTTTCATGTGTCACATAAATTTTCCCCCTACTTTCCGTTTGCTCCAGGCCTTTGCGTGTCGCTTCTCGAGGCTACGACGAGGGAAACTCGTCCGGCTGAGCCGGGCTACGCTTTCCCAGCAGATCTGCTCGGTGCTAAAGCCGACGATATTAGTTTTCCCGGGCTAACCCCCCTTCTTAGGGGAAGGGAGGTTTTGGAGAACGCCACGGGAACATATCGTGCCCGTAAGCCGTCCGGAAGAAACTTCCGGGCCCGCTTTTACTTTGCATTGGGTCAAAGTTTATTCATGACAAGAAGGAAAATGCAATTATTTATTCCCTCCCACCCGGGAGGCCGCCCCACACGGTCGGATTTCCACAGCCAGTTTCTCGGGCAGCCTAGAAGCCTTCTCCGGAGCAGCCGAAGCCAAGCTCGCAAGGACCAACTTTAGATCAAACGGCCAGTTGCATTGTATCGCTCGCTTTCATTTGATGTCACTGGAAAGATAGGGGCCTTTGTGCATGTATGTATGTGCTCCACGCTACGCGGATACTCGGTGCTGCTTCCGGCCGGGATCTAGTGCTTCTCAGGACGAACTTTGTCACCTGTCCCCCTGTGCTGTCAACGCTTCAACAACTTTCACACCCAACATCGCACATGTCGGTGCGCATACATTTTGTGGATACAGGGCCTCACACGTCCAACGTGAGCGCAAGTTTCGAGATTGTTGATTTTAATATAGGAGTTTTGCATATTTCTATCTCTTATTAAACCTGTTAGGCATTTACATCTCCGCTCGGTTGATATTGGTCGTAAGTGTAAAGGCATGAAAAGTGGAGGAATTTAAATGAAATTTATGCTCTCCTTTGTTAATACTTGTGTGTAAAACAAAGGAATATAAATGCATCCAATGATGAATGTTGTAATAAAAACAATAAACCATAAAACCATATTTGCCCAGCGTTTTTAAGTCCAACAATAAATGAAATGAAAAAGTACCATCATGGCGTGATATTACAAATTCCTTTGATCACGACCGATTCCACCTCGACTGTAACTCATCTTCAATTGACCTTTCCGACGAACAACGATCGCTTTTTGCTTTTATTCCGGGCTACTTTGTTGTAGCTCGAGCACAATTTGACAGTTTAGTATTCTACCAGCTGTCATCGCGAGATTAGCCGCCACTTCATCTTCATCGAGCATCCAGCGACCGGGGGCCGCTGTCATGGATGCTGCAACAACACACGATCCTAACACGATGGACGCATGCCATCCATCATAATGACGGGATCCACAATCCGTGGTTTCTTTGCCGGTCAAAGTCAAAGTCAACGCCGCCGAAAAAATGCCCGAAGAGGGAGAGAACTAAAAACACCAGTACCGAACCTCCTCCTTTCGTCTGCCGCTGGAGGGGAAGGCTTTTCTAATCGCTGAGAAACGATCAAAAGCGTTTATGATAATTTATGAAGGAAGGACTGGAGGACGCCTGATGAGTGTATGCGTGTACCTTCTGCTCGACATCGCGATGTTGACGTTACAATCCTGTTCCGTTTGTTGTTTTTGACTCGCCGTGCTCGTGTTTATTATTTCATCGATCGATTAGCTTTCGTAGATCGTTATGGATGCCCTCGGTCGGTGACGGAAACGGCAAAGCAAATGCATTCCAGAGCTCAATTTCGCCCGCCACCATTTCGATGCGGTCGATCAGCAGGCCGCAGTTCGGTCTCTCACACACTCTCATATGCCTGCCGAAAAGAGCCTCAAGAAAGCCAGAAACAAACAAAAAAAAGCCAAACCAAACCACCGCCAAAACCAGTAGCGTCGATGCCGTCGCGAAAATCTGTCGCGATCGACAGACGACGAAGACGCGGACGGACCGGTGACATTCCTTCGATCGGGCGCGGTTCCACCCCGCCGTTCTGCGCACTTTTCGGTGCACCGGGTTTTCCATTACCGGATGAAAAAAAAGGACGCACGAAACCAACCGCGCTTCCTCCACTTTCAACCATCCGAAATGGGCTCCCCTTCCGTCATCTCCCCTCCCGTGTGGCTAGTTGTTTGAAGTTATTTTGGTTTTTTCGATCGTTTTTAGCACTGTGCCTCGGTTTGCTTATTTCAAATCGCATTCCGCACATTCCGCTGCCAGATTCGGCACCATATATTGAGCTACTGTGTATGTTTTGTCCGTCCGCCCAAGGGGAATTGTGTGTATGTGCGTGTGTCCGAGTGGTAAACGGTTGCTGACGATTTTTAACAGTTTTCCCTGGTTGCGCTTCAGCCAAAAACCGCCGCCCGAGCGCGATCGTGATGACTGATCAAGTGTATCAGCATTAGAATTCCGATGAATCAATTCGATGTTTCCCGACACGTTACGGTAAAACATTGTGGCAACAAATATGATCAGTCATCTCTAGAGTCTAAAACGTTGGTCGTTATATAGCAATGGAAAACAAAACAGAAAGACAAGAGAGCCGATAATATTTCAACATCAAACATCATCTTCAAGACACTGACGTAAGTTTAAGATAAGATTGATCAATATCGGGCATTAAAAATAAAGGATGGAAAGAATATTCGATGATAATCAAATTGTTTTTCAGCTTTATTTTTTCTCTTTAAAGAGAACAATTGTATACGACCTTAATCAACTATAACATTATTTTAAAATGTTACTTCACCAGTGTCGCAAGCAACTAAAGTCCACGTACGATGTTTATTCGTCCAAAAGAACAAAGCACGAATTGCCGTCGGAATGTTCCGACGAGGGAACAGGGACTTACAACGTCGGACCAGCGGTGGACGGAAAAAGCGTCCAAGAAGAAATGCCAAACGCCGTTGGAAAAAAAAGAGCGACGGCAAGCCCATGAAACATCGAATCAGCATCTTGGTGGAAATTAACCGACGGAACGTGCCTCAAGATCTAGGAAAGGATAGAGTGCAAGCGTCGGCGAAGCAAACGGAGTAACGAACGAAATCCACCAGAACTTGTAACATACCGCCAGCCTACTAGATCCGTATCGGTGGTAATCTCGGATAGTTTGGTATTTTCCACGGAGCGGCGTGGTTTAAAGCGAGCCTTTTGCAGCGGAGGATAGGTTAAGAATGGGAAGTAGTTCGAAAGAGGGGGAGCAGCTCCAACTCACCTGCCATCGTTGGATAGCTCGTGTACGCGGCGGCACTTTCTAACGCCGCCGCATGTGCCGTCTGTTGGTCGTGGTGTAACCTGTTTGAGACAAAAGAAACCATTCCAATGTTAGGATCCTTCAATAAAACCAACCTAACCTACAAATAATATTTTCAAATTGTCCTCTAACGACTAGTCAATTCGTATTCCTTTTCCGTGTAATTAAAACCGCCAGTTCAGACCCCTTACCTGTGTGACGTGTGTCCGTACTGTTGGGGTAACCTCAGTAAGCTGCCATATTGGGCCATATTGTGGTGGTACGCGTGGGCGTGGGCGGCGTGTGCGTGGGCCGCGTGTGCGTACGAACCGTAGTGTGCCGCGTGCCACGGATCCGCCGAGTACCCGGTGTCGGTGGTGTAGAGGTCGGGAACCTGCGGTGGGGAAAGAATTTTCCATGTAGGAAAAACGTATGATATAGTATTCACCGCCGTTTCGCAAGGATTTTGCGGGGGAGGAGATTCTTACCTGATGGTGCGCGGGTGCGGGGGCCGGTGGAACGTAATTACTGTTCCAAAACGAGGGAGGAAAGTTTCTACTGGCCATCGATAGGGTTCCTGTTGAGACAGAAGTGGAAAACAGGTTGAAAAAGATGTCACAAAGAACGAAACGACTTTGGATAATTCAAATAAAGCGAAATAAGTTGTAAGGCACCATATAATTCAAGAAAAATTGTTTTCATCAACATAAATACAATGTACCATCTTTTCCCATGTTTGATTTTCATTCTGTACTCTTCGTTTTTTCTTGCAAAATTTCGAGGCAAACTCATAATCGTAATTGCAGCAAAATCGTCCTTACGAAACATCTTTTCGGGAAAACTTCCCCACTTTCGGCTGCCTTTCCCTTCCCGTGGGCTACGAGAAACCCGTTTAACAACTTCACATCCGGAACGGACGAATCGCTGGCCACCAAAACAATTCTTCGAAGACAAAAAGAAACACCCTCATCCAAAGCATTGCCGTTTTGCCGAACGATTTTTAGGAGCGAAAATTGTTGGAAAAATCTAATTAAACAAGCATCGACATTCCACTTTCCGATAATTTCCTCCTCGCCGAGGGCCTGAACTGTTTGATGATGCACTGGAGGGGAAGGGTGTCCTGGAGGAAGAGACGCCCGCATTTGTGCCCGAAATTCCTCGCTTTGCCAGCGGCTACCTCGCGGCTTCGCTGCGCGCAGGTGGAAAGCAAAAAGCGAGCCACGAGGCGAAATGGAAAGCATGGCTGGAGATCCACCCGCCGGAGGAGTCGAAGGGGGGTGGATGGGGAGGTGAAAATCACGCGAAAATTCCTCCCGGCCTGCGCCGCGGGATTTGTCGAGTTCGGGCCGGTTTTGGGCCGGGGAACATAAAGGGCCCGAGCGGGGGGAGCCTTCGGAGGAGGAACGGGCACGAATGCCGACGGTCGAGGTCGTTCAAAGCGGACCCGCGGGGCATGGTTTCGCACTGAACGGGTGGCTTTCATCCCTTCCGACAGCAAATGACCGGTTCGCGGGGGGGTTTGAGGTTCGCTTTCCGCCCCGTCCCACCGTTCACCGGTTTGGGCTCCTGATGGCCGAATCTCTCGCGCCGAAACGATCGCTCAGCAATTGAGTTTTTACTTCACCGGTCCTCGCGGGCCAAGGAATGCCAACCGGCAAACCTCTCTTCGGCAGCGATCCTGGGAAGAGGATCACTCGAAGGCGATGGAGCAACAAGACGCGATCGATGGTGCGATCGTTCGAACAAAGTGCGAATGGCTGGAGTTAAAATGGCATCCGTCACGGCCTGAGGATCAGATGCCGAGCTGACCGAGGCCGACGGAAAGAGTTTCAAGATTGTAAAGCTGAAGAAAAACAGCCGATCTTGGCCTTTAAGGCAAGCCGTTAAAAAACCAGATGATAAGGAACAATGATTTTTCGAAAAGAACCGGACTTTATCTAAGATGTTTCAAAAGAATTTAAAATTGTGCGAAGCTAAAATAATTTGAAACTATTGACATACCCATGATAATTATAGTAAACATTATCTTTTTTGTTGTTTGATCGTGAGGTATTTTCACTTGAAAGAAATCTTCCTAGTTTACCTTTTAATTTGTTAGTTTGTCATAAACATCGTTTTCCCTGTAGGGTTGTGAAGTTCGTTATGTTTCCTTCTATTTGTTGTGGGAATTTATTTATCAGATAAATAAATCATCACCAATCAAATAACACACTTTATTTGTAACTATCTGTAACAAATAGTTTAAAGGTTAGCTTATGGAAAAAGTCTTTCAAACCGGAAAACGTTAAAGCAAAACAAACCAAAAAACCCTGTTCCGTACATCATTGATTGACATTGATAATTTCAGGAACAAAGTGTTAATAATAACTCCTGTCGTGTCATTGAATACAACGAGACTTAATTTGTGTTCCACTCTAAAACTTAATACAAACAATTGCAGAGTATTTTGCTTTTTAATTTACTCATCAACGCCGACGTGCAAGCGCGATGGCATCCCGGCATATGCCACTTTCCACAAAAACAAAAACGAAAACCTGCATCCTTATCATCATCAGCATCATCGTCATCATCTTCATCAGCGGTAAATCAATCTGTGGTACGCAAAATAATTTACGTACATTCATTCGAGTGCGTTAGCGCATAGCAACAACGGCCGTTGAAATAACATTTCAACTACTTCTTCGCCCAACCCAGCCCAGCCGGTTTGACAATAATTGAAATTTCAACAAACGCAAACCTCGGCCTCGGACTCTGGTCTGGCGTGGGGTCCCTGTGGGGGGTGGGTCTGAGGTTTTGCCGAATTTTTACACGTTGCTCCCCGAATTCTGCTTCGACCACCCCACAGCCGGCGGATGGCCACCCCACTCCCCCCGGACCCCCCACCCATTAGTGGGAGGAATTTCGGAATAGAACATGTCGGTTGTTGGGAAAACATTTATTTAAGAGCTTTTTTTTACGTTCTACGCATGATTGTGAAAAAATATTTTCCGCCTCGGTTTCGGATCCACTGAACGACAAATTTATCTACTTGAACGACATCAGGAATGGCGGCGGGACTAATGGGGGTCGATTTGACCGCCTTGATTGCCTTGAGCCTGCGTCCTTCAGGATGCTACTCTTGCCGGACAGGGCGGCCATTGTTTGGTTGCGTAAGTAGAAAAACATAAATTAAAGCCAAATGGAACGCTCGTAAACAAACACATTAAATAGTACGCAATGGCGTGTCGTGGCGGTTGCACAGTATTACAATTATCATTTGCTCGAACCATCGAGCCACGGTTTCTCGAAGCGAGCGACAAAACTGTCACGCACGAAGGATAACCGAATTTCTTCGGCTTGCAGGACTACCAAACACCCATTACTCCGTTTGGTAAATGGCGTGCGTTAGTGGGTGTCCCTCTTTCACTGTTCGAAGAGAAGAATGTCACACCGCCGACGCGGAAAATATTTTCCCGAATAGTTTACACGCATAATTTAAACATAGTACAAAGGGGAAAAAAAAGAATGCCCGTACTTTGTTTACAAAATGACTGCCCCGGAAGGTGGTTCACGGTGCCATCTAGCGGCGAACGTGGGCAACAACCGGCGACGGTGGTGCGCATGGTCCTTCAACCCCCTTTCTACCCGCTGGGGGAGGCGATTTTCCTCCACCCCCTCCCCCATTTCGCCCGTGATGGCGGGATGCGCCATCAAATGGCGGACAGAGTGGTGGTTTAACAGTCGCCAGATATTTCGACTATTTCATGCATTCGAACGGTGCAAATATTTTGAATAGCATTATCAACTGGGGCACGACCTGCACGCACGCACGCACGCGTAGCACGGTGGCTTCCCGGTGGCCGCAGCATGTGGCGTGATTCATACGCGTGATTGAACCCGAATCCACTATCAAATTGGATGGCAGAGTGGAAAAGAGGAAAAGAGCAAGAAAAAGGGTGATATTTATAAAATAGTTAAACTTCGCTGACCCGCAGCGCGATAGATCTTCCCTTTTGCCAAGGTTATCATTTGACGAATTTTCACGGCTCGTTTCAACTTGCAACTTGGATTCTCAACAAGGCGCTCTTATGGCCGATGGAAGATGATACCAAAAATGGATGGAAAATGGCAAAGAGCGGGTGACAATTTTTCCTCGAGCCAAATGCCAACTTTATGATAAAAACGTTCAGAAAAACTCGTCCACCGTCGCCGCGAGACGGAAGTTAAATTTAGCGTAACATGAGCATAATCACATGAATGTTTGTCGCGAAAGGCGCGATCCGTATACAACCACTGCGAACTGTTGCTGCATGTTTCGCCTACTACAGAAGATGTGTCGCCCCTGGCTTGCTTGGATGGTTTCGGGTGGTTTCGGGTGCGGTTCGTTGGTTGCCTGGCATTTTTCCGCCTGCACGAATGAAATTCATTTCATCTTTTATTTTTGCTAAAATTTTTGTTTTGCTACCAGTATTTTCATCTACAGTTTGTTGGCGGTTTTTGGTCTTCCTTTTGTGTTTATGTGTGTGTCTGCTGTTAAACAAAAACTCGGTTTATGTTTCTCTCTTCGAGCGAACGCGTTTTTCTGTTGACATTGGCAACCTCCCTGCCCGAATGCCTGCTCTATGTTAATGTTGACACCATACTTTGCTTCCACGAGAAGAATGTAGAACACAAACAAAATGCAGAAAAAAAAAAACCTAGACACAACCATCTCACCGTGATCGGGTAGTAGTTAACGTGCCTAGCGTTCGCGGATATCAGCAAAGCATGGCCCGAAAGCACATTTTTCCAACGGCATTGGTGGCATTCTTTCCGTGTGAGGAAATTATTTCGAGACCCCCGCATCCGAAAATGGTGGAAAGCGAAGCGTACTATTTGGTATTTTGGGGGTGGGGCCTAGGAACCATCGGCACTAATTTACAGATCTTTAGAACACATACATACACACACAGACACATTTATAAAAGACGACACATGAATTGATGGGATTACAACGTTATAATTTATATCGGATTTTACATTCGGCGGAAAGGAAAAGCATTGAGACACAGCTCTCCGCCAGTCAGTTATTTGTTTTGCATATTTACGCATTGCAAAGGTTCGGCAAATATGTCCCGCCACGAAACATTGTTCGCATTTCTCGGTGACTCGAATGAATTTCGGTGGCAAATCTGCTCGGGAAAGCGATGGATTCTCGCAACGGTTCCGTGCGAACGAAACCATTTCGATCTGTGAAATGTTCGCAAGACAGCCGCCGGTGCCGTTCTTCGTAAAGAATGGTCGTAATTGATACCGCCAACCCCGGTCACAAATCATTAACACCGCGCGGGGTCAAGGGGCCCAAACCTTTGGCGCACCAGCTGTCATAACGCTGTCACACTTTGGAGTGATATCAGCGGAAACAAATCGAGCGACCGAAAGGGGTCCGGAAAAAAACGAAACGACAACGGGTTAATTTGTTCCCTCTGACAGCGCGACAAATGTCACCCGACAGACACGGCGTCTTGATGGCTTCTTTTGTCGATGACACCTTCAAGGGTTCACCCCTCTTTTCGCCTTGGCTGGATGGCCTTCGCGGAAGACTCGGAGCTCCACGTGACACACTGAGGCTCGTCAAGGAAACTCAAGAGGAATCCCGTATCCAAACGCTACTCGTATGTCGTTCGTCCTACCCAGCTCGAAACGGGGCACGTCAGATCGGCGTCAGGTGCGGCTTATTATGTTAATTAATATTTTAATTACCACAATTTGACGCTAACGCCAACGAGGTTGGCAAACGACGAGCGTGCTAAATGCAGCTACACTTTAATTAAACACGATTATGATGACATTAATGAGTGTCGGCTGCAGGATTTGAAGTAGGTGTAAAAATTGTCTAACCAAGGAATGGCAAGAGCAGAAAAATATTCCACTGATCTTACCGCAACATCAGATCTCCCAAGAAAAGAAAGGCAAAGTGGGACTAAAATAGTTTGCAATTTTCAATAGTAAATATGAATTTCCTTTTTTTTTCATCGGAACAAAACATTAAAATATTTTCCATTCTCGTACTTTACTTGTAATGAAATCTAAAATTACCATCAAGAAAAGTCGACCGTAAGTTTCTTCCTCTAATTGTTTCAAACCATCCATGAAACTTTTCTCTCTCTCATTGCAGCTGGAGTTTTCCATCTTCTGGATGGGGAACGTTCACCTTTGGTCGAGGATAAATCATCCGACAAGACACAACCACTTCTCTTTCCACTCGCAGGCGGGTCGACACTAAATTTCTTCCGCCACCCAAAAATCTCTGCCCTTTTTGGGGTCCGACCGAGCACGATGGTCTACCAGGACGAGACACTTCCTAAAACCCTCTTCCAGTGGGGAAGGACACAATGTGGGTAGTCGTAATAAATTATGCTCGCACGGTGTCGGCCCTCAGCCGGCTCCCCGTGGGAGTTCCGGGCGGCAGCGCACCAACGCCATCCAACACTGATGAAGCATGAGTTTAATAGTCCTCCACAATCAACGCACGGTTACGTTTCGCCACGGCGAACCCGTTCTTCGGCTGCCGCTGATATGTTCCATTACATCTTGAGGCGAATTGCTTGCCTTGGGTTGTAACCATCATTACCAGATCATCATGATGGCGTTGGTTTGTAGAGGTGGCGAGCAACACTCCCCACTTCTGAGCCACATAAACGAGTTAATGAAAATGCGTACAGAAATCATAAATTATCGCACGTTTGATGCCAGCGAGGCGCGGTCCTCTGCCAGCCAACCAAAACCGAAAAGTCAACTCAAGCGTCGAGGGACGCCCAACCGAGGAAGAGGGGTTCCGAAGGGGTTTCCCCTTTTTCCACCACGCGTTTTTCACTGTTTTCTTTTTCGTGTAAAATCCTTCCACGTGGCAAAGCGAGCTAGAAATGGAGGCGTCTGCTACTGTTCGGTGTAAAACATGCGTTAAATATCCGTGGAAATTAATTTGAAACCCAGTCCTGAAACCTTCTGCTCCGCCGGGGAAAACCGTGCTCAGCCATAAGAAGTCGAGGGCAAGCATAAATTGAATTTTGGGAGGAAAAAAACCAACAAAAAAACAAAAGATGGATGAAGAGATACGTATGTTTGTTTGTTGAAAGGGTTCAACATTAAAGAATGAAGCATTAAAAAATGAAACAGAAAAAGCGTCCCTATGAGGGAGGGAGGAACTAGAATTTCATTAGCGAAGGAAAAGTCAAGGAAGCGCGGATACGTGTAACGGGCGCGTAATGTGACGTAAAATGTACCGAATCGCGTTGTCATCGAAGTGGAAATAGAGAACCCTGTTCAATTTACTGCTTTTACCTTTTGTTAAGGGTACCAATAGGTTGGTCGTATGTGACTGGACACGTGTTTGATTTTATCCTGCATGAAAGATATTAAAATGGTTTGCTGATTGACGTCCTTTTTGTAGTAGTTTAATAAAAAAATTGAGCCTATCAATTGAGCGATGTAAGTTTATTAGCATGTTATAAGTTACATATGTATCGAAAGAATGATCAGTAACTTTGGCAGAAGTAATTCAGACAGAAAACATTAAAAACTTCAAACTATAAACATGTTCAAACTCTGTTATTGGTTCTGGATTTGTTATTTGTGATGTGACCAGATGATAATCGGGAAACTCCTATCGATATCGATAAACTTTGAACTACCGTAAAAAACATCGCTAAATATTTTCCTTTCTTCCAAACAGAAGAATTCTACAGAAGACTAAAATCCCAGGTTCGGAACAGGAAAGTTGTGAACAAATCGTGATCATTGTTTCCCATGGATTCGAACCTTGTGTGAACCAATTTCGAATCAAATCAAACCAATGCCAATAAAGGGAAAATTCCAAGCCAGGATGAAAACTAATGGAGAATGATTTTGCCAGCGTTACGAGCCGTCGGGAAACTACTGACCACCGCTTTCGGCATTAAAAACATTAAGGGGACACAACGATTGTTGTGAACGCGAAAGAAGGAACGAATAAAATCGATTTGAAGAAAAATAATCAAAACAAAATACACCAAACAATACTTCCAGATAACGACCTTCAAAGCGCAATCCGCGTTGACCAGCTTATTTTTACTTTGCCTTCGTCCTTTCGGAGATCCCCTTGGGCCACTAATGTAGCCCCTTCGAACACCTTCGTCTCGCAACAATCGGATTTGGGTTTGTTTTTGATACGCTTCCCAAACTCCAACATGGAGTGGACCGCAAAAGCAGAACATGCAAACATTTCACGATCGTCGTTTTCCGATCGCCGAAAAGGAATCGAAGATGACACACACACACTTCTTCGACAGTCCACACGGCAAAGTGTCCAAATGGAAACAAATTATTTCACAACCTTCAGCTTCAGAACCCCGGGGTGCTGCGAAAAGGAACGAAGGGCGAAAAGATCTTGATTGTGCGCACCTTCGATCGCGATTGATCGCGCGGTCCCGAGTGCACAACTAACGTGGCTAAACGGTATTAAAAACGGCTCAGCCATTTATTTATCCACCATATTCCGTTGAGTTCCTGGTGCTCGTCAGCAGGACCGTGGACCGATGTTGCAGCTCAATCCGGCGCGTTCCATGTTTTCAATCGCAGTTTCCCTTCGTAGTGGTGCTTTATCCGCGCGGTTGTATCTTTTTCGGAACACGCCGAATGCCGCAATGGAATGTCCACCACAACAAATACTGGGAACTCTGTTTGCCAAAGGACAAAGCCGCCGTCGCCGCCACCGCCGACGGTGAGTCAGGAGGAAAACGGTGGGAAAGTTTTTTTGTTCCTCCTCCTCGATCTGCTAAGAAACGTGTCCGCGGCACAATGAGAAAAGAAAAAGTAAAACATAACAATTTAACCCTCCCTCCAAGTGGTCAGTGCTTCTAATCCGATGCCCAATCTATCGATCGATCGACAAGAAGGAAACGGATTGGCTGATTCCATCAAACAGTTGGTTAGCTTGTCTACATATCGAATTAAATGAAAGCATGTTGATTCGAACATTAAGAAGCGTTCGTAAATATTGGCATTTGAAATACCGCCAGCCAACAAACACACATGAAAGAATTTGGGTGAGATTATGACGCAGCACCTTCGCATTAAATATTCAAGTAAACTCTTCCTCACACCAAATAAGAAACCTTTCGTTGGTCTCAAGAAAAATCGTCACAAAAATAGGAAACTAAACCATCGTTGCTAAAAAAAGGTTTCAGACGTCGTTTCAATTTATTTTGCCTATTTGTGTGCTTTCCAACACACTGATTGCCGTTGAAGAATGATTTATGTCGCACTTTCATCCCATTCTTATACACCTTAGCTAAAATTAAACCTCACATGACTACAAAAACACTGAGCAAAACAACAAACCTAGAAAACGCATCCTTCCATCGTCTGGTCTAGTTTTCAATGAAATTTTAATTAATGTTTCTCGTTGTCCTCTTGGGCAACAATGGGAAAGGAAAGTGTTTCTGAAAGAGCAACGGAAAACTGTGCACACATTCCAACGGGTACATCCAACCATACACATACAAAAGGGAGCATGAATTCTAGCGCTGTCCATGTCCGTGCCTCAATTAAACCAGGAGCTACAAAGAACTGTTCGGTAATTTGGGCAAAACACTGACTGATTTTCAACTGCTTTCCACAATTCGGCTACGATGGAAGAAAGCATGAACGAACCGCGGGGATCCACATGTTCAGGAAAATTATCTGTTCATCCAACCGGTCATGTTGCTTTTTTTTGTCCGCTTTCCTTTGTTTCTCCCATTTTCCGCCGGGTTAATCTTGAAGAAGTTAACCAGCGCCCGAGCCTCCCCGCACACCACCCGGAAAAATGATGGAGCTAACGTGCACGGTAAATGGAACCAACCAACCAACCCGGCCGATGCCGCCGCCTGATCGATATGGAATGCGAGTTATTTCGTTTCGAACGCGAATGAAGTCGGCGGAAGTCGGGGAGCGTTCTTTCGGAGCGGTTCTTAGAAGAGTTACTTAGAGTACCCCGGAGCCCAGCGCCGTGCACGTGGAACATTCCACCATCCTTTCTTTTTTTTGTTTTGTTTCGGGGAAGTTTTTCCTCCCCTCCCCTCCTTCGTGGTGGAAAATCGCTGAAATGTAGCCAGACAACGAACGAACTAGAATGGGAAAGGAAAACTCGTTCCTGCGTTGCCCGTGAGGACGGGAAGGATTTTCCTCACCGGACCGAAAGGGGTGGCAGTACAAGCAACAATGAAGCTTGTTTTCGTTGAGTTTTAATTTTGTTTCATTTTATGTTCACCGTCGTCGTCGTCGTCGTAATTAAAAGACTTACCGACAACACTGAAAACGGGACCGCCATCCTCCATTCCGGACGGGCCGGGTGGAGAAAAGAAACGCGACGGAAAATGTTTCGAGAAAATGCTTCAAAAATTGTGTGATGTTGTTGGAAAAACGGGGAGGTCGTTTCCCGCGCGTGTGCCCCCAAAAAGAACGCTCCCCCGAGGGATGGGCGCACCAGCGCTCATTTTCTTGACGCAGTACTTATTTTAGCGTAAAATTGGTAGCTAAGAAATTAAATTTATTATCTTCGATCAAAGAGCAAACGGCTAAATTAAGTTCGCTAGACATAATTTCACTACACGCCGCCCGATCTGGCCCGTTTTCCAAGCTCCGCGAAAAATTTTCCCCAACCTCTCTCTATGGCACAGTGAATTGCAGCAATGTAAAATTCGGGTTCGTAAAGGGTTGAAGTTGTTTATTTTTTACTTTGCCAACCGCAGAATTTACGATGCAATTTTGGGAGCATTTTTGCACCCCGGGCCCGCAAACCACAGCACAACCACGCTCAACTCGAATCGCAATTGAACTTTGAACGTGACAAAGAGCAATAGACAAGCGAAAACGAAGCGTCGAAGAAAATGTCATCACTTGCCGTCCGCAAACAACGCGCGAATGATGACGATCGGCACCGTTTGTGTCGTGATTTACATCGAAGTAATTATTGCAAATTTATCGAGCGATGAGCTCGAAAAAATCCCGTTTCCCGTCGCGTCGTGCGAGTTGTTTCCGTCGAGGTTGGAATTCATCGAATAGTTCACGGTCCGCCATGTTTTTGTCCCTTCTCGTTTCGTTCTCGCTTGATTCAGCTGGCGAGCTTCTCATCGTAAATTCATTCATCGCGAGAAAATTCGCCGAATTTCGTTCCACGTCGGGGTTGAAACATTTCTTGCATCGTTTCAATAATTTAAACGGTAAGAACGAACAATAAATAAAATAGCTTCGGCGAAGTTTTGGGGAATCGAACGGGCGACGCACAACTCAAGCGGCACATTTCAAAAGATAAATGGTCGAATAGAACGGTCAAAGGTCACAAGCGAAAGAGACAATGTTGCTTAAGGTTCATTGAATGTTCACGCAAACATTGTTAGTTCGACAAACTTGTTGAATGAAATCTTGCAATCAGAAAACTTCCAACTCGATCTTCGATTGAAACAATTGAGCCATAACGCGAGGACGCAGATATCGATCAATTAAGTTTAGCAAATCAAAACAAACGTGAATTCCACTTGCACGCGAACGTGTGAAGACTTTTCGGGCTTATGACAAGACGGTGGTCACGGCGCAAAAGAACATTAAATTATAAATACCCCCGCCCGAAGACAAACGCATTCCGTTCGGCCGTCCAGACAACAGAAATCAACACCGCAGACGGCAGATGCGGCCTTTCGTTGACTCAGCGCCAGATCTGCGTTTGATTTCGTCGTGTGTTTTCTTTTTTTGTTTTGCCACACACTGAGACTAAATTCCTTCAACTCTTTTATACTTTACCCCCTTTGAGCCGCTTTCTCCAAACCCTCCCCGTGAGTAAATCGTCTACTCACGCTCCTTCGCGTATTCAGTGTTTTCTTTAGCGACAACTTTTCCACTCGACCCCCCTGGGGGAGGAGGGCGGGCGGTTGTGGTGGATGTGTTTTAAAAACGTAGCTCCTCTGTGTGAGAGTTTTGTTTCAGTGAATTTTTTGACGAATCACGATTCTCCGATCCCGCGTCCTGCAGGGCGACATTCCAACGCATATTAGACGTCGGGGACGCTGGGAAATGGGAGCGAAAAGGGAAAACAAAGGAGCAAGGGGTAGCCGATGGCGCAATCCCGGATGGATTCACCTTCACGAGGCAAGGCAATGAATTAATTATCTCATAACGAACTCGTTCGGGCAAACGAAACAATTCTTATTCTGTGCGGCGATGTGGTGCAACTTTTTCGGTTTTACGAAAACCCCAAAGACACCACGGGAAATTCGTTTCCCGTCGGTTTGGGATTGAGTTTACCACTGGTACTTCCGCCGGACGAAAAGAAACGTCTATTTTGCCAACCGTTTGTCCGAAGATACCCTTTTGAAGTTTGAAATCGTTTCGTTGAGTCACGATGAGTTTAACTTCTTCGCAAAGAAAGAGTCACTACACCAAGACTTTCGTATGTCAAGTTGAAAACCTGAATGCCTCCTTTTTTCCTCCCTAACAACCGTTCCAGACATCCTTTTTTTTGTGATGGAAAACTAACAAAAATAGGATGCTGTACAAATAATTATCATCGGTTTAATTTGCATCATTAGAGATAATTTACGATGGGCGATGAATTCGTAATAATTCACGCACTTTTTCCACCCTTTTGCTGTTCGGCGCAACCAGACCCATTTGATGCATGAGCTCCAACATTATCCGCAACGGCGGGGCGGCAACAAGACAACCCGAGAAAACGCCTTGGACATATGTTTTGATGCGTTTGATGCTCCCGGCTCGGCTGTCGCTATTCATCATGTGACCATTTAAACCGACCCGAGCTCCATCTTTACCTTTCTACCTTGGGGGACACACCAATCCATACACACACTCTTATATATACACGACCTGGCGTCGTCGTTGGGCGCGACACTTCACAAACGAGGCATTAATCATCTTAATTTAAATTTAAATGACGCCATTTAATCTCCCCTCGAGCGTTGAGCTCGGGAAAATCGTGGCACGGGGCGGTAGTGTGTGGGCTTTTCCCGTGCAAAAATATATGTAAATTGTGTTTTCCTCAAGCCGTTTCGTGGTGGAAAGGAAACAAAAACACAGTTTTGCATACAACCAACGGGTTATTAATTACTTTGCGCTGCCAACCCCTTTTTCGCCAGTGATTGACGAAACGCCGCCAAAAATTAAATATGTGGCGAAATTAAAATAGTTGCATAAATAATCACAAACTCCATAAGGATAACGAACACGGTAGAGAGAGAGCGAGAAAGAAAAGTATTAATTTTTATTAGCCTCCCCGGGGGTATGTGCCGCCTCATATTTTCCTACCTCTGGCCATTTACATGCGCACAACGTAACCATTAAAATAGTTCCTACGCATCGGTTCGCAGTAGGGGTTGGAAAATGGCCTCCACGGTGCATTGGCCAACGGCTTGTTCCGTGGTTGCAGGTCGTTATATTTTGTGAAAGTGATGCTTTCCTCACCGAAGGCAGTTTTATGCCTGTTTCAACACCTTCAAGGCTCACTTTCTTAAAACACACTTCCATGAGGGGGTTGCACTTGGACGCGGCGGAAAATTCAAGCCCACACAAACACACACACACAAAAGTACTTGTAACCGCAGCCATAAAACAAAAGCCCAGGTCACATTGTCGGCTCCTCTTCCGGCAGCGTGTATTGTTGCCCGGTCTGTAAAGGAAGTATCATTTCACACCTCCTTCTCGTCGGTGAGAAGCCCTCCCGCCATCGGAACCCGGGGAACTCGGTTTCTTTGTTATAGCCTTCTTAAGACGGTCGGTCGTAAACACAGCCGGTGTAAGTTTTACGACCGGGGTGCTATAAAGTGCACCCTGATAGCCCGCTCTTCCTGCACTTCCTTTTGCAGGAGGCTAATGGAGTCGTTGGGAGATTTTAATGCGCTGATTTTATGGGCCGTTTTGCAGTCCACCGTGTTGTGTTGAACGGGCCGTTAAAACAATAAATCTGCATTTTAATTGCCACGCGGTATTTCACCCGGGGAGTGTGTGTGATTAAAATAATCTTAATTATACCGATTTGCCACGATTATGCATTTTAGTGCATTTTATTTTCGTTTCTAACAGAGCAGCGTATCGTTTTGGTAAACAAATTTAATTGGTAGTCTGTTTTGAAACGAATCAAATTGCAAACTAATAAAAACCTTGTGTCAAACACTTGCTCAAACAAGGTTTCGTACAGGACATGTCATGTTCAATCAGACCATTTCAACACTTCACCAAACGTCACTCATCTTTCTTGTCTCATCTCGACTTTTTGAAAAGACCTTCCAACCCATCTCCCTTCGAGCTCATTAGAACCCTTGAGCATCCTCCGTTCACTCATAATTGTCCCATTTGTGGGTTAATAAATCATTAACCCTGTCGGTTCCACCCGGTGTCGGTCGGAGTCGCGGGTCCAAGGACCACGCCCGTCATCATAAATAATAATAACAATAATAATAATGATGAAAATAAACGTACTCACCGGGGACTTCGAAATCGTAGTCCCTCCCACCCGGTTTAGAACGACCTCCGCTCGGCACCCCGTTGCGCGATACAAGAGGAAAAACCCCTTTTTCAGCTGCGCGGAAGCGCATTCCTTGTTTGGTTCCGTGTTTATGGCCGTGCGTGCCGATGTTCAACCCCCGCGGTCCGTGCATCAGAATGCGTGCCTTTTTTCCGGGAACTTTATTTTCGACGGACCACGTCGTCGGTCATCTTCGGAGCACCTCGATTAGGGCTTTTCTGATACGCTTGCGACACACACACGCGTGCCCTGATCCCGAGGGCATTGAGCGTTGGACAGCGATCGAATGAAAACGGAGGACAAAAACAAACCTTTTGCTTGCTTCTGTGTTTTTGAACCCTCACCATTCCCTAGAAACGCAACTTCTCTCGAAAGAGATACATTGTTTCGAGGCTTATTTCTTTCTGCTCTTCTTTCGAGCGTTGGGAAATCCATCCGATGCATTGATCCATCAGCTTTTCTCAACCGATTGTTATGCTTGAAATATTGTCAATCGTAAGCTAGTGACTAACCGATCACCAGGATGTAGGAAAGAGTCACGCAAAATTCCCTCCTCAAACGGTGAATCACGTTAACCACCGGATTTAAGGTAAATTCTTCAAGGGTGTGATTCATTCGATAGTAAAATCAAGAAAACGATCAAATTTATTCAAAAGGAAAAGTGTTGTGAATATGTTGTATCTGATGATAATGGATTGATGAATAATCATTATCATATTTAAAAAACAATAATGGTAATGGATTGCATCCATCAAGTTTTTCCACCACCCTTAACCCTTGGCATGTAAAGCATTGTGTTCTTTGGATCACCAAAAACCAACCGAACCATAAAGATGTCAAATAAAGTACCCACAGGCTCCCGGGGTTTTGTTGTCACCCTCCCTTCAACAACAACAACTTCATTCTGGTTACACAAACCCGTTGCCACGTGTTCGTAAACCATCAAACAGATATCGGAAACACAGTTCCGTGCGCCACGAAGTCCTATTAAAAGGCTGTAAAATGTAAAACTCGTTGACACAACGCGACCGCGATTGAAAGCCACAACTGGAATAAACAATCACCCAAACCGGAGCGTTTCATCCCGAGGCCAGATGTCATCTCGTGACATCAACGTTACTTCCGCGACAGTTGGGACCATTGTTTGTGTATGTGGGTTTCTCAAAAGGGGAGCACTTTTTTTTTTCTTGTTTGCCCTTTCCAGGGAACTCTTTAACCCACTCTAACACCTTCTAACACCTTGGAGGAAAATGTTCATGCCCGGGTTTATAGCCAAAAGGGCGCACGGTTTTTATGGCTCTTCCCGTGATTTATATTTACGACCCCGACCTCGAGCTGCTCTTCAACCCATCTCAATTTGAGTTGTTGTTTTAAAGACGCCACCCAAACGGGCGCCATAAAAACTCATAAACAGCTAATTATGGCCCGTTTTAAACCGGGGTGTATCGTTAGTTGAACGGTTGGTTTTCCACAGTTTCCCAAGGTACTTTTCTAATGTTTTCCCGTCAAAGGAAGCGATTGCACTAAATTTAGCACATTGTAAAACAACACAGTTCACTTACCTTTATTGTTTTTATCGCTAAAATTTAACGCCCTAGAAAAGTGCTCGTCCACCGAGCTGGCCGCGTCGCCGGAGTAGTTCGTAAAGACGACGCACGTCGCCGACAGGTACTGCGCCCGCCCATTCCCCGCCGTCAGCATCCCACTTCCGCCGGCCGCCTCGCCACTCCCAGCACCGCTGCCTCCGGCCCCCGCGCTGCTGCTGCTGCTTCCGCCGCTCGCGCCGGCCACCGCCGACGAGGACGTCCCTGCGACCGCCGCCGCCGCTGCCGCTGCCGCCGCCGCCACCGCCAGCCCACTCGCTTCCGAGTGGTGATGCCGGAGGAGATGGTGATGCTGGAGCTGCGGGTGTTGCTGGTGCTGGAGCTGCTGCTGTTGTTGCTGCTGTTGCTGTTGCTGCTGCTGCTGCTGTTGCTGCTGCTGTTGCTGCTGTTGTTGCTGCTGCTGGGCTTGCAGGTGCTGCTGGTTGAGATTGTGGGGCGAGTCGGGCCCGGAAGAGCACGAGCTGTCATTGTGGGCGCCGGAAATGGTCCCTGCGGTTGCATGGAACGAAAGGATGATTGCACGCTGATTAATTTTCCGCCAACGCAACAAGGGTAGGAAAGGTGGGTGTGCTGGGATATATTGATTGGAGGGGCATTAATTTGCGAACCAGTTCAATTAATTAGCTCACACCGGCTGGGGTGGACCGTTTAATTAAACACCACACTGAGGCCCTTCGTTCAATTCGTCCATCAATGCGCGTCGCCACACGCTTTCGGTTCGAATTCGAGTGCTTTCGAGTGGGCTCCAGTGTTGGAGAGATCGATAAATTTGGTGGGTTGATTTCACCTTCGTGATGATGATGAATTGAGTAAGCGTCATGTTTGATTGGTCCATCGAATCCTTGCCGGATGAACCATCTCCATGTTTTTGGCGGGGTCGTGAATGAAAAACACACCCCTCATGGTAAATTATAAAATAATAGTCGATGGGTTTGGTTCAGTATTTATTAAACACGGTTCAATGAATGTTGAGTGGGATGATATGATTTAGTTTCTAGCCGAACGTTTGGAATTAATTAAATATTTGAAAATTATCTACCAGCATTAGGAAATTGTTCCCAAAGCATCGGACACGTTGTAAAAGCCTATAAATATATTTCAATTACATTACCTTACTAAACTAAAGTACATTAACGTACTAAAAACTACATTTTCCAAAAAACTATCGATCCATACAATCGATGAAATGAAAATAAAATTAAAAACACAAAAAAAATTGGAAATATTAAAATTTAGGATGAAAAAACACACATCCAAATTAAAATTAAAGTTATGCAAAACAAAATAACCAAATGTCATCGAAAACACCTTTGCAGAAATTTTATCAATTCTGTATTCATAACCAGTAACCGCCGACTAAATATCCCAAAGGCAAGAAAACCCATCACGAGGGCTGCACCTTTCATCGCTTCCTTACGCCGTTTTGTCAATTTTGAATTATATCTTGAACTTTTCCTTCCTACGTTCTCCACGAAGATGATGGACGGGCAACGTATTTCGTTTTGCTCCCTTTTTTGTTTGTTTGTTTGCTGTGCGTCCAAAGCGGGAAAAAGCTCCAACTGTGCACAGCCGGTTTTCCTTGACGACGTCGCAATACTCTCTCCTCAATTCACTTTCAACTTCGATCGTACTCTCCCCCGATGTAATGCCATTCTCCCTCCCCTTTGTCAAGCGATCGTCCAGTCGATAATTTTATTGCTGTTTATATGACGCTTCTGGAAAAGGGTTTTTTTGTCTTTCCACAACGTTTACGTTCGTTTCGATGATTCGCACAAACAAACATAAATCGATTCGATTGCGACCAGAAGCCCGATAGGTGGCAGATTGCCATGCGACGTTCGGTGGGGTTATTGTATGTTTTGGGTTAATAATTTACCTTTGATCCGACGGCCTTTTTGCAAAACTGGCTCTCTTACCAAACGGAGGGGTTACTCCGTCGTCACCTGCGCTGCGACCAGGTTTGGCATCAGCAAAAGCGACATCAGCAAAACGTGAAGGTGGCACGGCCGCCCTTCCACCTAACCCAAATGCAACCGCGGAGAGCGATCGGAAACGGAAGGCCCAATAAATAAATTGTCCCGGCGACCGTTATCAATCATCGGATCATAAATAATAAATGATGCACTCCAGCGGGCTTTCGCCCTTTACGAAAACGCTCCCGCATTGGATGGATCGATGGCGAAGGGAAAGGGAGGCGTTGGTTTGTTGGTTGGAAAAGCAACGGTTGCTGGATAACGTACGTACCTTCGGTGTCGCTTCGGGCCGTGCTGATGTCTTCCTCTTTGGTGATGTGCCTCTGGAGGGCACCTAGCGGGATGGTCGGGATGGTCGGGATGGCGGTCTGGCTGAGGGAGCTGATCGTCGCCGCGGCCGTATGGGTGGAGGCGGAGTGGGCCGCAGCGGCCGCGACCGCCATGTTCGTGGGGAGCGAGGGTGGCAGCAGCGGGCTGCATGGCGAGTGCGAGCTGGCCGAGGTGCTAGATGAGGCGGCCAGCGGCACGCCGGTCGTGGAGTAGAGATCCTGGTTAAACTGGACGGAAGGAGGAGAAAGAATTGTAAGTAGTAATAGTAGATTATTCGAATTCCGACGAATGTGAGATTGTGTTAGAATTATTTTCTTTATCTTCAAATTAATTACAAATAACCGTAACCTCAAATCAAACACCAAAGAAAAAGGTTCCACATTGCTTCCATCTTCCCATGACAAAGTAATGGGTTCGGAGTTACCATCCATTACGCAAATGACATCGGTTTCAGTAAGGATTTAATCTGATCCCCAACTCAGATGCGAGACTTGCATAAGAACACCACATCAGAGAAGTCCCAACGTGCATTTACAGGCGGAAGTTCAAGGGGTGCCGCATACCACCTCAACCAACCTCAGGAGGACTCACGATGCGAAACGGCACTTCGCAAAACAGCCGATCGCCACCTTTCCCGCATTCCAGAAACGCCTCGCGATGGACCGAAGATAAAAAAACGCAAGCAACATGCAGCAAAACGATAAATAACTGAAGCACGCTTCATCGCATCATGATCGATGCGTACCAATACGGCCGAAAAGCACACGCACAGCCACACGCCGAGAGCTTTGTAGGAATTATGTGGAATTATCCATCCCGCAGCTCGGAGTTGACTTTAGGGGCGATTCCGCGATCGAGCGCAGAGGTTTTCTCTCTTCCTTTTCGCTCGAAACCGCAACTCCATTTCCATTTTTCCCAAACCACCTCCCGAAGCGAATCGAGCAGCCGACCGGCATGCGTCTTATGAATTGCATTCCGTGGCACATACCGATGCGCCCCCGTTTACGTACCGTAACGCATCACGACGTCACGCGCCCGAACGAGGCGGATCCGATCGCACCGATAAGGCTCATTTTCTCGGCGGGGTGCGAGAGGAGGGAAAATAAATCAGTCCAAACACGACGCTACCAGTTTGAAGAATGTTAGTTTTTCGCCATTAGACGGTCCGATGGTATGATACCCAGCTGCCATCATCGATATGTCAACGGAGTGCATGAGGACTTGGTCTGGTTGTTGAGCCGCTATCTCTGTTAGCAGGCTATTTCCATAACCAGCTTATGAAAATGTTGCAATATGAAAATGGGGCTTAAATTCTTTGGAATGTCAGGAGTAGTCTTCACTTCCAATGATCTTAGATCTACACGAACAACCAATGGGATCTTGTAGGCAATCCACAGAAATTTGGGTAGAGGTTAGAAACCTTTTCCAGATATCGATGATGGAGTTGTCTGCGAACTAAGATCTAAAGAAACTCGACTCTGCATCATCTGGACCTCGCCAAGACAAGACTACTTTCACTTGTCAGAACACTAACCTGCTTCTGATGATCAATTGAAAGCTTCGAAGCTTCGCGTCGCCATTGCCATACCGTTGGCAGCACATTAATGCAACGACAGCATCATAGATGTCCCAGTGGGTTACTTATTCCGTGGCATCCGGGCATTAAAATGGTCCTTTGGGACACAGAAGCCACAGCCGTACGCGTCCAGACTAATCAAATCAACCATATCAGCTTTCATCGTTTCACAATGAACGCGCTACGCATACGGATTCAGAGGCGAACCTTCGAGGTACTCGCGGCAGGGAATGCCGAGTTTGAAGGGGTTAATTTAGTGAAACTGGCCTTTCACCGGTCTAGCCATATCGGTGACGGGATGAGGGCCTAGTTTTTTCACCACACCGCGAGAACAGTTCGATTTTCATTTCGTGTCTTCCAGCACCCATTAATCACAAGCGAAACCAGCCGACCACCGGGGACGTGCGTTACCTCCCCGGTATCTTGTCCGATCGCGTCCGTCGCGTTCTTCAATTAGATTCGCATCTTCCGATAACCCAGTCAATTAGTCAATTATCTTGATTAAACGATGACAATCGGCCCGTCCAGAAGCCGTTTGTCGATCCAATCGTCGTGGTCATCGGCCGTGGCGTTGCCGTCGGTGTCGGTGTCGACGTCGTCATCGGTTGCAATATGCGCACCCCGTTCCGGATTGACGCACTGAAAAACTGGTCAGCCCGCATGTTGGGTCCGCTTGGAACTGAATTGATTATTCCCGTCCGCTACCGGGGACGTCCGAGTGAATGAGGTGCAGGACTCTTCCACCTTCGACGCAAGGTGATCGCGACACCAACCAACCAACACCACACGCCGGGAGGATCACAATGCGCAAAAACATCACTTTATACCCTGTTTCGCATCCCTTCCTTGATCGCCATAAGAAGTCAAGCCGAATCGATTGATCGATCGTTTGAGTTTCATGAAATACTCAAGAGGTGTTTCTCATTCTCAACTCATTTGGAAATCTCATTCGGTTATGATCGAAATCGAGAACAAGTTGCTGATCACAGAAATATCAACCAGCATCAGGACTCTAAATAAATCTAAATCCTTTAAATCTAATTCTTCTTCAAGGGTTCATCGAAGGCGACCAACTGACCATACGGAACAAACTACTGTGAGGCTAGTCATATGCCATCACCGGCAATTTCATACACTTCCAGGAATGGTTACAACGATCCGATTTCCAGAACTTCCAACTCCTCCCTGGAGATAAATACGTCCATCTGTTGTGCCTGGATCGATCCATCGATCCCGTTCAGATGGCGAGAAATTGAAAGCGGAAAAGTTAAAACGTACCATGGATGGAAAACCGTCGACACTGTTCGGCGAACAAATTATCAATATCTTTCTTATTAAATTAATATAATTCGCACCACGCTGTGGGTCGTTAACGGGTGTCGCAGGTTGACGTAAGAAAAAGTGCTTGGAAGCAACGGTTGCTGAACGGAGCCAGCGACCACCATGAGAATCTATAAGCCAGTAGGCTCAAAACAGCGCATCCACCTGCACCGGGGGAAACCAAGGCAAGTTGTAGTGACAGACGGCAGCGTGATGTGATGATTACTGCGCGCGGAAGGAGACGTTGTTGGGTGTCATGGCCAGTGCGATCTTTTTACGTTTCCTTAGTGATGAAGGAACCAACGCACTTCAAACCAAAAACAAACTAAAATTTTATGCAAGCAACGAAAATAGTCCTGATAATACGCATTAACAATGCTGAAATTTTTTAACCAAAGATTTAAATGGACATTAAGAATTCTTCACTGATACCTTGCAAAAGGTAGAGTTTAAAATTTTCTTTCAACTCCGTAGAATTCCAACAAATTTTCCATCGCGCAACCTACGAACCTCTAGGAATGTATGATTCGCTGTCCCTCGGAGATACTAATGGAAGATCGCCTGTCACATGGCAGGAATGGCCTGACGAGGGATTGTCATTTACCTCCTCCTTCGCAACCAAGCTAACCCTTCCCTGCGGTTCCGCAAGCAACACATCGGCACCTTCCTCAACCCCGGAGAAGCAGGCGGGATAGCGGGAGGATTGGAACGTTTGGAAAGATCTGCAATTCATATAAGGAGCTGGGTGCGTAGCCCGAACCTACCATAATAATAATACCCAGGTGCCAACCCGGGCATTGATGAAACGATCAAAACGTTCACCCGTGTGATGGGACACCTTACCGACCCTTAGAGAATGTGACGTTGAATCCCCTGCGCAACGACAACAACGGTTTTGCACCTCGCAAGAAACCGTCCGATGCCCGCAAGTACCGGGCTCCCGATATGTCAGTCTATCACACGCATAGTCAGTCAACCAAAATGGACGCAGAAAATGGAGATCACTTCTGGCACCGTGCAGCGTACGGCGTACTCCACACGAGTCATGAGTGCGAAGACGGCACGGGACCAATAAAAAATAGATAGATACTTTACAGTCGGAGCCCCCGGGGCCGAGATCCTTACCAGGGGCAAGAATTTTGATTAATTAATTAAGCGCAAATACTGCGTCCGTGTGCAAAACAACTCCAAACGCTCAGGTCCAAACCGGGACAATTGCTGCACGTGTTGCTGTGCCAACAGCTCGAAAAAGCGGTGGGTGAGGCGGGGAACATAGTGTTGAGGTTGGGTAAAAATATCTGCAAATATGTTGCTGCAAACGAGCCGGTTGGCATGTGTTGCTTTGGGATGTTTCGCAGCTACGTGCGTTTATCTTCCGGAGGATTCAGTTTACTCCTTCCTTTTTGCATCAATCAACGACACGCGTCTAGGTCCTGTGGTATCCCATACGAAAAGATAAAAAAATGTTTTGTGACGAGCGTAAACGTAGTAGTTTATCAAACTTGAAACCACCAGCCATAGGCCTCCAATCCTGTCCAAAGTACGATTCATATTCGGGCAAGATAGTTTTCTGCTAAAGCTCAGGACTGGCATGGAAATCAATGTCGAAATTCCAAGCGTCCCAAAAGCGGCATGCTTCAAAGTATAGTCACTCTGTAGCCATTGATTTAGAGGCTGTACTTCACGACCTCGCAGGTCTCGCACTAGTTGAGAAGCATTCCTAGCAGTAGTTCCGACGATACCCGCATCATTTTAGTGCGAGCTCTAACAAACTGTTCCTAAATGACCGCTAAGGCAGGCCAAGACTAAACAAGCTTCTGGGACCCGTTCGACTATACGGTAGCACAGTCCTGTTAAATAAAGTTGCACAGGTACCTTGCGCTAATTTCCTACAAATAACGGCATTTCCAAAAGTTCATCTGAGCCTGCATGGCTCGATCCAATCGGCTGCAGATCGCAGTAATCAACGCCTGTCTCCGGGCAACCATTGAGCTGTCGTGTTCGCGTGTTGCCACTTGCAGCTAACCAACTAGCAGACTATCACCATGGCAACGTGCCTATAATAAACCTTGCCGACCTGAAGCTCATTAAACAAAATCAAAAAAAGTAGTCCATGACCTCCGTATGACAGGAAGCCGTCAGTCGTCGACAAAAAAACAAACGCTAGCTGCCGCTGCCACGAGATGTCTTCCACCGACACCTCCGCCAGTGAACGTTCGTCGCGTTCGTCGGTGGCGCCCTCGAACGACTCGTTCCAGCAACGAGTGGAAAATCTGCGGGAAAGGTATCGCGACATTGTGCAGGAAGGTTTCTTTCGCAATCTGCAGCACGATTGGTTGCATCGGGAAGCGGCCGAGCCGAACCTCAGTTCCACCCCGACGTACGAGTGTTTGAGCGACCAAAGTGGCAGCTTCATCGTGCTAAATGGTCGAAAATTTCCACTGGAATTTTTCCGCAACGCATCGCCAAAGCTCGCGGATGCGTCGCGAACGGAGCAAAAGGTTGTGTTGGAAAAAATGGACCAACCAAGCGGCAACTCGGAACCGTGGCATCAGGTGCATGGTCCGGAGGATGAGTACTGCAATCCTTATGCAGTTCCCACGCGGGAGCAAATTGCAGCGCAAAATGTGAACAAAAATCGCTTCCACACGGCTCGTTCTCGTGGACGAGAGGCTGTTCGGCAAAGGCTGCACGTGGAGGACCTTCCACTAGACGCAGAACTGCTCGGTCCAGCCGCTGGAAGCAAGTTCGGCACCCGGTTGGCAACGCAGCTCGATGCACACTATCCAAATGAACTCACATACCGGCCACGGATTCGCAACTTTACGCGGACCTCGGCCATCCACAACCTTCGCGAATCCGGGCGCCGGCAGTTTGAAACGTTCTTTCGGCAGGAGTACCTCGTCGGGCAAACGCGAAAACACCAAACCGAGGACGAGTGCTACCGCCAGCTTGGGGAACGATGTGCGGAACTTCAGGAGGCTGTTCGTACCATCCGACAGGAGCGCTTCAGTGCGACCATGCGAATGCTCGACACTGTGAAGCCTTATTTTGAAACGTCGGCTCAACTCGAGCGACGCCTAAAGGAACTCCAGGGCCGTATGACCGGCCTGTGGAACCAGGTGGTGAGGCTCGAAAGCGTTTGGGTGCGACGGTTGAAGCTACAGAACTTCCTCTACCTCATTATGCCGATAGAGTGGCGCGAGCGGAACGACTGGATACATCGGGATGAATCGGGACAATTGGAGAGCTACCCAGTGTCGATAGCACAGCGAAACGTGGCCAACATCCGGGACATCGATGCGGGCAACGATATCTGGGCCGTGAAGCGGTTCTATGAAGAGGAGTTCCTGGCGAAGAACAAACCAATCCACACCGTATACTCTACCCCTTCCGAGCTCCTCCAAGGGGTGGCCAAGCTGAACACCAACTCAATGACGCTGCTCTCTCGATTGGATCTAATGAACTGGGTGAAGACAAACGCCGAAATGGAATCAGCAGAGATTCAACGTACGTTTGCCGAGAAGATACAGTCCATTCGGCGATTCATCCAAGATACGGACGACCGACGCAAGTTCTACAAACAGCGAGCTCTAGAATTAAGGGAACTGTTTGAGAACCTGGTTGAGGGACCTCTGAAAGAGTCCGTAATGAACGCGCGACATCGGGAACTCGAAACTTTGGTTACGGTGACCTACGGAAAGCTGCGTCCGGCGAAAGAATCTTCCAGAACGTCTGTGAAGCTTTCCGGCGAAACTTGTTTCGCGTACATCTTCGACACCGTCCTCCAGCTACTGGCCGCGTTCGACCTGCTTCCGGCGGATTTGATACGCACCGTCGAGCAGAAGGTTCGCTTCCAACGTCGCCAGACCATGCGTCGTGCGGTGAAGGCCGCAGGAGAGGAACAGCGCATCAACCAACTGGCGGTGCAACTTCGACGAGCTCTCGCCCCACCGTACGCCAAACCGTCCCACAAAATCAAACCACCCCGATCACGACTTCGACGCCGGGAAGTACCGCCGGAGGTGGTTAAACCACGCGTTTCCGAACTGGACAAAATCTTCCGAATGGCGTTCGGTCCCGATGCCACCATGACGCCTGAAGAACGTCGGAACTTCGAGATCGACATGATCTACCACAACTACTGCTCGGTGCAGTTCGATTACTTTCTGCGCTCGATCGGCTACGAACCGGACTACAGTGGTGTAAGTCGGGTGGAGCAACGTGACGGACTGGAGGAGAGCTTCTTCAAGCGTCAGGAGTTGATTCCGCGCGTCCAACAGAGGATCCAACAGTGGCTGCACATCCAACAGCTACTGCGGCAGCAGCTATTGAGGAAGATGTCCAAAGAACTTGAGCAATTGGGAGTCACTACCGGAAGGTAGAAGTTGTTTAGTATTATGACTTTTGACTTATTTCGCCTCTTGTCGAATAAAATTCTTGGTAAAAATGTTTAAACATATCCATTTTGTTTCCATCATTCGACTTGCTTGCCAATCGAGCCTTACTCGCCAAAATACTGTTCATACGTATTAAAGAAACTTTATTTCCAGCAAATGCTCCCATTTCTCATGTCAGGAGAACATTTGCTAAAACATTCAAAGGCAATAAACTTCAAGCCTATTTCTATTCACTCATCACAGACATCACAGACAGATTTAGAACCATTCTTATCCAACCAGAAACAGTTGGTAGGACTGGAGTCTACTTCAGAAAACATTGTAAGGCTTACCTTCTTCCCTAGGATCCCTTTGTTCTACCGTACTGCTATGAAGCGTACCCAAAGCCTGTAAGCCTCATGGAAACTCATTCGGAAGGCAGAAAAATAACTTCAATCTATTTAAAATGTAAACCGTAACGGGGCACAGAAATAGTAGCACCTTGTCCGTGTTGCCCGCCTTCCTGTCATCCACTCGCTTCCTGCGTGTGCGCCCCGGCCGGTCGTTTATAATTAGCCACCTCTTCTCTCACACCACGCCCAAGCGTGTTTTTCCTTGCTTTCCTGCTGCTTTCCACGTACATTTATTTCATGCCCGCCACGGCCTCGCTGTCGATGAATGAATAATTTTCATCGTTTTTTAAACGCGCGTTGTAAATGGCTTGTTTTACCTCAAACCCGCAAACGTTCCACGTTCCCCGGCGCCCCGGCGATGGGAGACTGCTCGCATTTTCCACTTGTGTGGCCGCGAGAAAAGCTCACATTTTCCCTTCCCTTCCATAACCCGTCGGTTACGTCGGTTCATCAACATTCCTTCCTCACTCTGTGCCGTGTGTGTGTGTGTGTAGGTTCCTTCGTTCCTTCCTTCCCATTCCCCATCCATTTTCCACTGGGAAAGCTGGGTGACTTCCTTCGACAAGGCAATTTCCTACCACGATACGTACGTACGTCGGTTATCAGTCGGCTCGAATAGCGAATTACCACGATGAACGATGACGGATCCATTGTCATTGTCGATGAAGAAGTTGTCGCGCTCGAAAGGTAAGCACCTGTGCACTAATGTCTCTTGGTGTGTGAGTGTGTGCTTCCGAGGACGATCGCTTTCGCATGTTAATCGCATTCCTTGGTCGGTGAAAACTACAACCCCGTCGCGAGTTCTAGGACAAATTAGCAAACAATGGCCCTCGGTAGTCATCGTCGTTGTGAAGGGATGGAGAAAAAACTTCATATAAACACACACACACACACACGGATGCACGGTTGCACGGGAAGTAGTTTTCCGAAACGGAAGACTCTATTCTTTCCGAGCACCACTGCAAGATGGCCACCAGCAAGTCCGCAAGCGGTGCGACCAAACCAGACCGCGTTTCGTGGAAAATACGGGCACCGTAATTAGAGCATAATTAATTCCGCTCCTTCCTTCACCCCAAAGCTCGTCCCACGTCCCAACCCGGCCAGCCAACCAAGTGCAATTATATTCCCCAACAAGGCAACAACGGAAGGCGGAGGGCTCCAATTGCGCTCCTCAGCTGGAAATGGCCGTGTGACGTGCGATTGTGGTGGTTGTGTCTTACATCAAAATGGTTTCCTAAACCGGACGGTTGGAACGTGGGGGGGAGATCGCGTGCGGGTTCGGGATTTGTTCTCGGGCGGCCCGGGGGCAGGTCAAAATGGATCCCTCGAGGTGAGTTCTGGGTGAAATTAATAATTAATTTTCTCATTAAATATTAATACCACCTTCCTTCGGTTGTGGCTCAGGTGATTGTTGGAGTGGGACCAACGGGTTGCAGCACACCTTCCCCCCTTCCAGAAGGGAGTTGTTCCTTTTTGGCGGGAGTGCCAACGCAAAAAAAAACGACACACCGGCACTATTCCACGCTTTTCTTGGTGGAGAGTTGGACCAACAAAAAGGGGCAGCTGTGAAGGAGCTGTTTTTCTCCACTCGAAGAAGGCGTGTGAAGTCTGACTCTGCCGGCCAAGAGCTGTGTACCTCGAAAACCACTCGTCCGTGTACGCCCGGAGTAGTTCCTAACTCCCTGCCGGAGCAAAAGCAATTTCCAACGCATCAATCAACTGAATACTCCATCTCACCCGGAGCTCAATTCCAGCGTGGTGTAGCGTTGGTTGATTTAATTTTTCCTAGCTTTATTAAATTAACGTCCCAAATGAGCCAGACACTGAACATCCAACCTTTTTTTCCTTTTCTTTCACCCCACCCGTGAGGTCAAAGCAGTGGCCCACAGCCAATTGTATCCACTTCAAAGGGCGCACAGCATAAATGTTGCTGATATTTCAAATTTAATCAACCTGATTTAATCATAACTACCGTGAGGTTTACCCCCATCCACACAACCAACAATTACTTGTGTTGTTTATTTTTTCCGAATTTGTATTAACGGAAAAGTGGAGGAAAAACGAATAAATTGTTTCATATTGAACGAACCACAGCAGGCCGCGGGTCGACCAATGGCAACGGCAATTACTTGTGGCGAATGGGGCAGTAAATTTGATAAATTAAAAGCATAATTGTTAGTATATTTCAAGCCGGCGGGGTCAAACACACACAGCGTGAATTGAACTCATTACGCTTGATGAAGCCTTTTCCGGTACGGGGAGAAGGGAGCTGCCCGTGATTTAACGTAACAAATTATTTTCTTCCAGTTCGATTGTTTGATACAATGGAAGCTACTTTCGCAGGTGTATTCAACTCTCCGCCAGGTGGCGCTTGATAATTTTACTTCCCGAATTGCCCTGGTTTTCCTTCGTTACTTGAGGAACGTGCGGGATAATTAATATCCTACAATTCTTTCAATCATTTGGGTCCTTTTTTCGAAGAACCACAACCGAAAACCCGATGGAATGGGAATGCTAATTTAAATGTAAATCATACGCACACATCTGCAGGACATGGAGGCGCCCAATCACTCATCGACTCGAAATCGACATACAAGAAATGGTAGCAAAAAGAAAATAAATCGATGGGTTGGTTGTGGAATAAAATAATTACAACCTGCCCTCCCTCCACCCATCCGAACCAGCAAGAAAAACCTCCTTCTCTTCACTCCCTTAGACCTCCCACCTCCTCTTGCCTCACGCAAACGCATCGAATTCTCCGCGCGCAATGCCAGCAGAAAACAGCATTTGTGAAATTGTTTCAAACCCACTGTGCAATAAAAATATTTCTTGTCCACTCCACTCTCGCACTCGCGGGGTCTCGCTGTTTTCGCCAGCGTGGCATTTCCTATCTCTGGCAACTTCTTGCATTTTGTTTGTTTTTTCTTCTTTCGCTTCTCACCGCGTCCACAATCCGCGTGAAACGTTGGTGCGGCCCGCTTTAGGGTGCGTAACGAATGCAGGTTTTGTTATTATACGCATCGGTCCACTGGATCGGTGCTTGGTGGTGGTGATGGTGGAAACCCCCTGCTGTACACACCTGATCGAGCTGAATGTATGCAACTCTAAGCCAGCCAGTGTCACAAACGCAAGCGCCCCGTGGTGTGGCAGTCGGGCCTAGGGCCACCACCACCGTGGAGTCCTACGCTTGGGAGGCTAGACTAGTCCGAAAGAGTTGGGCAGCACCTTGTCGAACCGCTCAGCTCAAGGCGATCAAGGGTGTGCATTAGCGTCAAATGCTTTTATGCAGTCAATATGTTACAGGCGATCGCGGCATGGCATTCATCATAACCTCTGCTATTTGGCACTTTGAGGTGTACTTATAAGTAGTTAAGCAAAGCCACTTTTTATTGTTCTAAATGTTTTGAAAACGTAAATTAGCTTAAGTAAACATTGCAATTATAAAAGCAAAGGAGATTACCAATGTAAATCAGTTAATATCACAACGTAAGATCGGAAATAGTAAACTAAAAGATGATAAATTATTACTTGAAGTAGATCGCTTGGCTGACTTACAATTTTACTAATTTGATTGCTTTTAATCTCAAAGAAACATAACATAAGACATTCTTAATCAAAACATGTTGGAACATTTGATGTTCGTTGCCTGTAAAACTCTTTAACTTGTGCTACTTTTTAATTGTTTTAAAACCCACAAGTCATGACAAAGGCACCTACACAACTCAACAACGCCTTTACCCTGTTCCTCTATAAATCACTATTTCTTTCTGTCTCGCTGCTTGTAACTATTCTTTTCAGATAAGACCCTTTCCTTGACACCTGGACAAGCGTGTCCGGAGCGTCTAGAGGCCACCGCCGAAGGGCACATTCGATTCGAGAGTGTCTATCGGGTGGCTTCATGATGATACGGAGCCCTTTTTTCTCCACCACCCCCTCCAATGGTTTGACGTATGGCCGTTCACATGTTTATGTCAGGCACCTTTTGTCACGTGATGTCGCCACACCGGTGACTCGTTGTCTAGTCGCTTCCATCCATCGATGGACAAGGGGAGGAAAGGAAGGAAGACCCGAGACCCGAGCGCCACCATAAATTTTGCAGCGCGTCGTCGAGGGCTCGTATATTAGTGTGTGTTGTCGTTTGGAAGTGGATACTTGAAAAGGCACCCGAAGAAAAGATGGAGGCAACGGGGAGGTACTAAAACCAGATGGGTTGAACAACGAAAAAACTAAAACATACACACACACACTAACGCTAGATGAAGGAAGGCAGATAGGGAGAGAAATTTATGCGCAAAGTTACCCATCACAATTTAAAAGCCGTTTCAATAAATTTTCACTCACAGCGAGCTATACATTTCACGCCGGCTACCGTGAGCCCTTGGAATGTGTGCACGGATGACGCCGATGGTCATGGCAGATCATTAAGATTAAGATTGCCCGAACGCTTCCAAAGGTCCTTCAGGATATTGACCAGGGATTCAGTGGAAAACAACGGGAACATTAACAATCCCTGCAAGTCCTGCTGCAGGCCATTACAGCGGTGGTTATCTAAAGTAAGCTCTCGGAACAACCAACAACCAACATTAAACACACACACAACGTTTGCAACTGGTCCGCAACATTGTCTGGAACTAATCGTTACGGTAGCATCAGACATTACGAACGTATATCTCCATATCGCTACCGGGACGGCCTCTCCGGAACTGGTTCCAACAGGCCGTAGGGAAAGAGAAGGGAAAAACGCGTCCGATAAACACACACCGAAAGCGGTTGGAAACCGTCGGAAGAGAGTCCCGGCACAAAAGCCCCGGAGCTTCGAGAGTACGACGGTTAGACAACGCAACCTGTTTGTTGACTCGTGGTGGACTCGATTAAAGTTGATGTTATTGCAAGCCGGGGGAAAACACCGGTAGCTTCGGTGAAAATTAGTACATCGCTTTAAATGGTCAGTGGTGATTAATTAGTTTCTAATCTGCGTAACTGAACGGAAGGATGTATGAAAAAAGCGTTAGATAGAACCGTTGGGTGTGATTGCAATTAAAGTTGGCAATCGATTTATGATGCGACTTTTATGTCGTTGTAACGACTTCGTTCGACTGCAAATCATTCGTATTCTATTAACCTTTTACTGAGTTCTAAAGTTGAGTCTTTTCAGATCGACTTACCCTTTCATACTGATAAAACGGTCGACTCGGTCCGGCACGGCCGTACAAATAAGGATAGTATGCACCGTACATAACTTCCGGGCAGGACACTGCCATTGCGCTCGAACCGGCCAGTCGCGACCCGAACACCCCCGTCCGTTTAGTCGGGTCTGAAGAGGCACTGGAGTCACGTGAAGCGTTGGTAACGGGGTGGCCACTCCTAGAGGCGTTTTCCACCCGGCCACTGTTTTCCTCGGCGTACAATTAACCAATGCTCCGACAAAGTTCAACCACCATTTGGAAACTGAACTCCGATTCCTTTATTTCCGCTTCCGGGAGCTAACTTGCTGGGCTCATATGAACTTAACTGAGCTAAACTGCCGACGGCGTCGGCTCGACGAGGAGCACTACTGAAGAACTGACTTCCCCTTCACTTCGGGCTTCGTTTGAACAATTTTCACCAACACTAATTCAACGAGGAAACCTTTACTTTCTTCACTGGCAGTTTCACCAAACGAGGAAATCCTTTTTTATTGAACTTTTGCCACTGGTCGACGATTCACTTCTTCACCGGGACTGTATTTAGACACTTCACTTTTGGTTGGTTTGTTTGTTTAGGGACTTTTTTTCGCGGGTTTCAACACAACTCATGGAAGCTCGATTAGTTTAATCTGGTTTTTCCTTCCCAAAGACTCGTTTATATCACATTCACTCCAATCGATCACTGTTGTTGTTTTCACTTGTTATCAACTGAATTTCCTTCCTGTGTGTCACTTTCTTCTTTTGTTTTCTTTGACATTCGTTAAAAACACAGTCTTTTGCACACGATATTCACCACATTCTGTACACTTTTCCTCGCATTGTCTGTGCCCCTCTGTTTTGATGAATCGTGCGCCCCGTACCGTTGCTCAGTTCCGTGTGGACGTAGGGCTAAGCGTCGAGATACACCACCTGATCATCGCCCCCCATAGACTCGGTGCACTTTGAGTGGCGGGAAAAAAAAGAAAAGAAAAAACAAGAAACAACGCATTGATTAGAAAGGTAGGACTTGTGGTGTGTTTCACCACAACGATGGACGGGGCTATCGATTGCAGCGACGGCGCGTCGTGCGGTGCATCTCGATGCAATTTCATCTCGACAGCGAACCGACGCACAGGTCAGTTCGCCGATCCGTCCGGAGATCGATAGAAAAACGATTATCGGGGACCACCACCACCGGTTTCTATGTCTCGATGAAGTTGCAGTTTATGCGAATGCATAAACGGAAGCAGACGGGAAGCGACCTGGAGGAAGGTAACGAGCGAACGAAAAGAAAAAAAAAAGTCACGCAGCTAGCGAAGTGTGACGTGGTGACAAAATGGTTGCAAATTTATGCAGCCCTGTCCACCACCACCACCACCACCACAAGCTCTTCTCGAACCTGTCGATCGTTGATCAAGTTGCAGCAGCCGGGGTGAGCCATTTATTTATTTATTTCTTTATTTTTTAACGCTCATTCTTCGCCACCGATTGCGCCGTTTGCCGACGGCATTCTGGTAAGCGCGCGCAAACAAAAACACCAGCGTGCGGTATAAATTTCCACGACGTGTTGAAAGCGATCGAAAGAAAAAATCGAACGTTTAAAAGCGATAGAAAAAGGCAGAATGAGTGAGTAAAACTTAATCAGGATGTGGCAAATATGTTGAAATCGGTAAGGAACTAATAATTGCTGGTGGCGTTTGTGACGCGCGACCCGGACGGTTCGGGCAGTCTATGGACAGCCCAGCAAAAATGCACTAATATTCTGAATTTTAAATCTTTCCAACTTTAAAAACAGCCTGTTTAACTTTAATCCTGCTTTTTCCATTCTTTTCTCTCCACCCAAAACCGAAGAAAAAGGACGATAAAATAGGTTGTTTACCGCTCAGTGGTTTTGGCAGGATTTATCCAACCAACAGGAAAAACCATAATTACTCTCTCCAGCGTAAAGATTTACTTACTTACTTACTTATGTGGCGCTACAACCGCTGAGCGGTCTTGGCCTGACGAAGCTCCATCCGAAACCGCTCACGGTCGCTCGCCACGCTGGTCCAATTCCGTATCCCGGCTTTATTGGCGGCTTCGTCTACGCCATCCTTCCACCTCAATTTAGGCCTACCACGCCTCCTCTGTCCTTGGGGACAGCCTAAAAGGACTTTACGGGCTGGGTCGTCCGGTGCCATTCTCATGACATGACCAGCCCACCGGAGCCTGGCGAGTCTAATTCGCTGTACGACAGTAAGGTCGCCGTACAGCTCGTAGAGCTCGTCGTTATAACGGCTCCTCCATTGTCCCTCCTCACATACGGGGCCAAAAATCCTCCTGAGCATCTTCCTCTCGAACACGGCTAAGAGGGTTTCGTCAGATTTGGACAGAGTCCATGTCTCGGAGGCGTATGTGAGCACTGGTACTATGTATGTTCGGTATAGTCCCAGCTTCGACTGTCTTGACAGGTATCGTGAGTGGAAGAGATTTCTCAGACTGTAATATGACCGGTTGGCTGCCAGCACCCTAGCGCGAATTTCATCTTCAATGTTGTTGTCGGTGCTGACCTTTGACCCAAGATAGGTGAAATTTTGGACGACTTCAAAAGTGCGTTCACCTACTTGTACGTCACCCCCGCGTAGGCTTTCGGCAATTGTTGGCAGGGCCGCTGATGGTGCCACCATCATCTTGGTTTTTCCCTCGTTTATCTGCAGTCCGAGGTTATTCGCCGCTTGCTCGATCCTTTGGTATGCTTCCGCTACATAGGAGAGTCTTCTACCAATAATATCAATATCATCAGCGTATGCCAGGATCTGGATTGACTTATAGAAGATGGTCCCCGAAGTTTCCACCTCCGAGTCTCGGATGGCCCTCTCTAGCGCTAGGTTGAAGAGTATGCAGGCAAGCCCATCCCCTTGGCGCAGTCCCTTGGTGGTAGCAAAGGAACTTGAGAGTTTTCCATCCACCTTCACCTGACAAGTGACGTTGGTCATGGTCATTCTTACAAGTCTGATTAATTTAGCCGGGATTCCAAATGAGCTCATGGCTTGATACAGTTTTACCCTGGCTATGCTGTCATATGCGGCTTTAAAGTCAATGAAGAGATGGAAAGTGTTTTGTTGGTACTCTGCCATCTTCTCCAAGACTTGCCGCATGGTGAAGATCTGATCAGTGGTTGATCTCCCTCTTCGGAATCCCCTCTGATAGTTTCCTACTATCTCTTCAGCGTATGGGTCAAGTCGTTCTTGAAGAACGAGGGAGAATATTTTGTAGGCGGTATTCAACACCGTAATACCCCTGTAGTTACTGCAGTCTAACTTATCTCCCTTTTTGTATATGGGGTAGATGATACCAAGATTCCAATCACAAGGCATCGATTCGCTATCCCATATCTCAGATATCAGTCGATGAATTTCGTTCTCTAGATTTGCGCCTCCGTTTTTGATCAGTTCGGCTGTTATTCCGTCCGTGCCAGGCGACTTGTTGTTCTTGAGGCGACGGATAGCCTTTCGTGTTTCTTCAATGCTAGGTGGCTGAAGCATGATTTCATCTGCTGGTGGAGCCTCCAGCTGCTCGTTAAACTGATCATTTAGTAATTCATCGAAGTACTGAGCCCACCGCGAGAGGACCTCTGGCTGGTTGCTGACCAGATCTCCATCCTTGCTGCGACAGCAGGTCACCTTCGGAGTAAAGGTGCTTCGGTGGCCTGCTATCGCTTGGTAAAACTGTCTTGTGGGTCCGTAACGCACTCTGGTTTCCTCGAATCGGAATCTTCCTTCGCGTAAAGATTTACCCTCAACGAAAATGCAAGAAGGCACCATCGAAAAGGAGCTTGGTGCGTGCTAGTATAAGAAAGTAGTGAATAGGGTTTCCACGAGCTCGAAGAGCACCAGCACGAGCCAGAAACCGTTGGCAACCGGGAAAATTAAGGGAAAAGTGTGTAATTAGTATGCGACGCTGGTCACAGGCACTAAAAGAAGACTTCCTGGAGGGCGGGGGAGGTTGGAAAATTTGGGAGCACAGCAAGCCTTGGGAGTGATTTTTATTTTCACCACTTACGGTTTCCCATTTTTTCAACCATTTCCCGTCGTTATGGGTTTGATGAAGAGATAATGCTGGAAAAAAGGGAACGTTGAACGTTCGTTTAACTTTTCCGAATAGCATTCAAATAAGAATGACTTGCTTGTACCGTATTCCTTCTGTTTGTTAAGACCAAATTATGAAGCGAAACAAGCGGAGATGCACACACATCTTCATCGCTCGCACAAGAACGGGTTTGAGGTACCGAGATGGAAGAAAATGGTCGGCTCCCTCCACAGAAGGGTGGCCACAGTGCGCATGATTTTTCCTCCCGTGCATACAAACGTACACGTACGTACATATACATATGGAAAGGAAAGCTCGTATTGACGTACGCGCAGGCCTCGAACAGGTGTGGAATCTAAAACAGTGCTCATTAACATGTACTCATTATACGGTGCGGTGACCGCCAGGAATGGATCTCCGATCGTTGGAGCTAGAGGCTGGAAGCCCATGGGCTCCATTACAAGATACATAGACCGCAAACTGCATCGCAATCGCTAGCGATGATCCACCAATGTTGGTTGCGATTTAAGGGCATGCAAATAGGAAGAAAAAGTGGACGTTCAGCTCAAGACGTTCAGTCGTAAGGAAACTGAAACATCCGAAGGTAAAGTGTGGCCTTTTGGGTGGTTTCATTTTAAAGGAGAGAAAACGAAACCCTTACTGGCGGTGTGGTTTATGGTATGGGGATATGATGATACCTTGAGCGTGCTTTAAATGAACCACACGACGAAACATGACAGCAAAGCAGTGTTTACTCGGCTCCACTATGAAGTTATTTATATGCCCATCGGAAAGCGTGAGCGTATGCATTCCTTGCAGCAAATCCACACACAACGAGCTGAAAAGGCACAAATGTGAAGCGAAATCGGTATGGCTCACCCGCAAAACCGGCAATGCATTTTCCGGCATTGCAGTTTGCAGCATATTTGTGACCACAAAACCGTGAGTGGGTGAGTGATTTTTACGATCAAAATGTTGACTTATGTCAGGGCGGGAACGCAATCGTTCATCAAAATGCCACCAAACGAACCCACCTTTGAGCCTTAACAGTCAGGTGCATGTGGTGCGCATCTACGTTGCACTTTGCCGATCCTTTTACGCTAAAGAAAACCCCATCGTCTTCGTTTTGCAAACCGAATATCCTTTAGTAGACGGTCGGCAACGGTTCGCTGGAAGCGTTATATTTCGCACATAGCTCCATTGTAATGGATACCGGTGGCAAACCAGGCGTAAGTGAGCCACGAGCACGCAACCTCGAAGCAATGGCGAATCGGCGGGGGTGAATGAAGTTGGCAAGGAAAAGCCCTCGTTGCCCGAGGGCTGGTTTAGTGAGGGAAAAGAGAGAACCTTAACACACATCGATTGAAGCGGAAGTTTTCTTTTCGTGTGTTTGATAGACAAAAAGGCATTTAAACTCGTTTGGGATGATTTTGATTCTCAAAAGCTTAGTTTCATTTGGTTTAAATTAAGCAAGCAAATTAAAGCAGTTTCAGTAAACCTCTTGTCAAATATACCACAAACTAAATAACTCTGCTAATAAATACATCAAATGATTCCTTCAAACTATGAGATGAGTGAAATGTCGAATGAAGCAAATTTGCCGCAGTGTGCTTTCGTGAAACATTACTCAAACCAACACCCACCTCCCATTCAAATCGGATGAGGTTGCGCGGTCAGCAGCCAGCATCGGATGACCGAAATAGTCTGGCACATTTCCGTCGAGCGTCGCATAGCCGCGCGCTTCGCATAGCTTTCCACCGTGGCAGTCGTCGCGGAAAATGCGCTTCACCGGTGTGGATGGGCCAGGGAGGGGAAGCAGAGAAGACCCGAGGATGGGGCTTTGAAAAATCCCACCCACCCCGAAAAAGGTCATCCCCAAATACGATGGGGCCCGCGCGTCGAGTATGGGGCGGTGGAATCCGGTGAAAAATCTCACCCCCTCGAGCCGGTTGCGGCGAAGAATGTCCTGTAGTCTCCCCCCACCCCATGGGGCTTGAAGTGTTAGTGTCAAACGCGAATGCATCGTGATAAACTAGATAACAAACAGCTTACTTTGGCATTTGGCGGGAAAAAACGGAAGCACATAGCTTTTTCCATCTCCGTTCGAAATGATAATAAAACTAGCAAAGCTACCGAAAGCACTGCGTTTGGAAAATGGTACCGGGCCTGTCGAATAGAGGCAATGGAAATGTCAAACCCACTTACGTATGCTAGCTTCGTCGCTTGCCGCTTGTGAATTCGCTCACAAAACCAACGATGCCACCGTTTGATCGATCGATTCCGTCCGGATTTACCTCTTCCTTGCTCGTTTCGTGAAGGGCTTCTCTGGTTGTGGTGGGGATGTTTGTTTTGTTGCTTGTTAATCCTTTCGTTCCCTAAACACCTACACACGCTCAAACACAAAAGCACAACGAAGCGGCGTTTTTCGTTTTCTTTTCAAAGTGCTTCCCTCTGTTACGCATCGTCGGATTCGGCAAAACACGTGCCACCCACTCGGAAAACCGTCGAATGCTCTTTCGAAGGACACACTTCCTGTTTTGCAACACACCCACAAACTGACGGCACCGAACGCTTATTTCCTCCTTTTTCTATTTCTTTTTTTTCGTGCTCTCAATTTTCAGCTGTCCATTATCACCGGAAAATGGGGCTGGTCTACACACAAAACTCGCGGCACACTTTTCCACCCGGATCGATATCACAGAATCCTCGGCAAAACAAACGCCAACAACACACACACCACACACACATACGTTCGCACGTCCCGCCGTTTTTCCTTTTTTGTTCGCGGCCAGACAGAAAGCCGTTGTTTGGCGTTTCGAACGGGGGGGTGGGAGGATGGGAAAAATCACTCCAAATACAAACGTCACTGAACAGAGCCCGAAAACACGCGGGCTTTGCACCTTTCAACGCGGGCCTTCACAACCTCGTCAACAAACGGTTACGCACTCGCACTTCCCGTCAGCTGGCCAACGGATGCTGTTGCCTCTTGCGCCGTTCTTGGGGAAAACACACGCCGTGGTCTGTCGCGTGGTGTGCATCGCACGTTGTTCAAACCGAAACATCAACTGACGGGCGAACGCTTCGTTCCACACTGCGAGCTCGAGAAGGTCCCGCCGCGCGCATCGCGTCTGCGTACTCCTCTGCGAAGGCAGGGCACGAGGAGGGAGAATGAAAAACCGGTTTTCCTGCCTTTGTTGTGTTGCCTTGCGTTTGCTGTCCCGCACGGGTGGAGGAAGCGGGACAGCTCTGGGTATCGCTTGTTGGCTTTTGTTTCCCTCCACTCGACGACCCAATCGCTGCATGGGGAACGAGGACACTGGGCACCCAACATGGCCGGTAAGTCCTGGGGCTCGGCTCGGTTTCAGTCCTTCTGCTGGGTGTGCTGGCCTTCGCTGGAGTTGCATCCTTCCGTGATCCTGCCCAGATCCGAGGGAGTTTCAACCCTCGAAACAATTGTGGTAAACATTAATTTTTATGATAACTAATCTAAATAAATTTAAAGTGTCTCTAAAAAGCAGTAAAATTTAATTAAACAATTTTCTGAGAGGACACAGTGATAACTTTGATTAAAATAAAATACATCTCTACCACTCTCTTGTTTACATTTTTTACACCCTTTTGCATCTCATCAACCACCCTGTAAAAGATCTAAGATTTACGTTACCAGTCACCCTGTAAAAGGCGTTTTTAATGGTATCTGATTCGTTGTTACTTACCCCTTGGTGCCAGAAAAGGACCGCAAACAATCAGTGAGAAAGAAACGGCGAATGGTCACCCCTTTGGCACCGCCTCCTTCGTCGGAAGGAAAATACTGTACGAAGGTGAACTGTTTGGCGATACCTGAAGTAGATAAGTTTGTGACTCACAAAACCGATTTTTCCATGCTTCCTGCGATCTTTTTCCCGTGGAAAACGCACAAGAATGGAACGCTGCGATTGGCTACACGAACCGGTTGATATCCCCGGGGTTTCTACGCGTGAAGGTCTATGAAACGGTACCGCAGTGCAGCGCACATCAACCGGTTTGAACGGTTGAAGAACGTTCGGTTGCGAGGCAGCGTTGGCTACTATACGGTTTTGGCCAATTTCATTTGGTGCAGTTGCAACATCAGTTATAACATCGAAGCTTTACGAGCGAAACAACATAATGCATCACAACTTTTCATCAAATTATTGGGATTTATGGTCATGTATTGAATGGAAAATCAGTCAACTGCAAGGATAATATTTGCCTTGACATTTTAGAAAGCAACATAATAAAAAATGTTATGACAATAATAAAGTACTGCTACATTTATTCTCGGGTATATTTTCTGAATCTGATACGTAAATATAAAATTAAAAAATGTTGAACGTAGAACAATTTTGCTTGTGTTAATGCTTCAAAATTATTCGTACGGACAACCATGAATAAACTGGACCACATATGTTGCAATTTCTCACAAGTTTTCACAGCGATAAGCTATTATTAAATGATATAAGAAACACCAAAACCGATAATTTATCAAAATTAACATATCATAAAGCCTCCACTCTTTCCAATCGTTTCAAAATGAAAAAAAACCACCGAAACTCCACACTCCCCGATTCTGTTTACCGAAGAGGCATCAAAGTTTTTGCAATTGAAAACATTTGCAACAGGTTACCGGCAACAGCAGCCGGCGGACAAAAGGATCACACAACCCGATGGGGCTCAATCGACATCCCCGCTCGAAGCGGACGAGGCCTGTACACGGGAGATTTTTGGGAATGCACGGTGGCATCGTCATCATCATCAACCTCGTTGGGCCCCTGGCCCGCCCCGGCTGGCGCTGGGGGATGCAGTAACCATACCATACCGCCGAAACCGGGGCCCGAAAAGAGGCGGACAAAAAACACTACCAACCGGATCGTTACCGGTCGTCAACAGTTGGTCGATTGCGAGATGCGAACTGCCAGCGTCAGCTTTCCGGGAACAGGCAGCGGTGAGGTGCCGCAAACCCTCGCGTGGATCAGACCGGTCGTGCGTCCCAAAAGCAGGGAAAAAGGGCGTGCAGGTGAAGTATGAATGATTTTCTCTCACATTCCAGCCCGGAACTCGAACGGGTTTTCTGAAGCCCTCTGGTTTTTCGAGTAGGTTGCAAACGCACACCGATAGCAGGAAAGTGTGTGGGAGAGAGAGGGAGAAAGAAAAAACAGGGAAAAATCGCAGCAAAACCTACACACGCACGCACGCACTGAAAAGTCCTCCCAGCTTGTGAGGAAGGATGGGATACCGGTTCGAAGGTTTTGCGAATGAATGAATCCAACCAGCAGCAGTTCGATACCGAACCAACATCCCGTCGGAGCAAATTTGTCCGAAATTAATAATCGACCACTCGATCGAACGACGAAAGTATGTCCGACGTGCAGCATGCGAAAGGAATGAATTCTAAAACTGTTATGGTTTAATTTACTGGCATTCTTCTATGTACAATTTTTTTCCTTGTGTTGTTCTGAACTTCTTCTAGTACAAACGTATAAGAATTTGGAGAAAGATTTACAACGAATTCTACAACAAAACTATGAAGTGGACTCTATCGAATTCTGTTGCTGGAAACACTCACAACAAAGTAATGCAAATTCCTGGAAACGGGAAACAATTAAATTGCAATCCCTCTTCGACACGAAATTGACATGCGGCATTCAGCCATCCATCCGTCATCCGGTCGATCCGGTTGACAGCTTCCGCAATATATGATGGATGAAATTAAGTTCAGTCGACCAGCATGAATGCAATTTTCACACAATCGACTCCATAACTCTCGGTGTGTTACGTCCCTGTCCCCCTCCCCTGCCCACCAATAAACCCCCTCCAGTCATCATTTACATAAAACAATGCCGAGTGACATTGCAATGCCCCACTCCCCTGGAGTGGTGTTGATGGCGCCATGCCAAACGTTCGTCATCATTCGAATGATGGGCGAACCCGACACTTCATCATAGGTATGTCATCGTCCTCGTCAAAAAAGACGCATTAGAATGGGAGGAAGCCAGGACTCAAGCCGGGCTGGACTGGGAGCGACTCGAGGATGGAGCCACCGTTCGATGGAATGAAATTAAATGCAAATTAAGCGGTTGTAAGACGAAGGTTCTAAAGCCTGCCACCTCCCCCTTCCGACGGTCTCCCTTGTTGCGTTGCCCGTTGTTGAACTCTTCATCGTCAGGAATCAAGGAGGAAGAACGAGGTCGACCGATAGGGACGACGGCAAAAGGAAACGCCAAGCAATGATCCAACCAACGACCGTCGGGAAAAATGGACAGCGGGGAGCAAAAAGGAAGTTTATCGATTTTTAAACGGTTCCATCCATCTGTTTTATTATTCCGACGCCTTCCGATGTTACCTCATCGGGTCGAGGGTCACAGCGGCAAGGAATACGCACGCCAAAATCCTTCCCACCCCTCCGTTTGGTTGATGTTGGTGGAGAGTTTTAATTAAAAAAAAAAAGAAACTCCAAGGAACCAAACAAAGGAGGTACAACGCGAGAAATTGCCCCCAGAAAAAACATGGTCAAATGTAAAGAAACCGCCCGACAAAGGAAAAGAAATGGCAAAGTCCGTGAGGTATGTCACGGGAGTGAAGAAAAAGAAGTCTCCCCCCCGAGAGAAGCGGGTGGAAATACAAGGAAAAGTCCGGGGGAGGGAGTCTTCAACAAAAGACCAATGTCCAGGCGTGGTGAACTTTGGAGCAAACTACTTCGAAGGCAATGAAAACGATGATGGTCCGGGAGATAAAAGGGCACGGTTGTAATAATTTCTTCCCGCCCGATCCAGGAGTCATTTTCGTATTATCGTTGGCTTTTATTTGTATTTTCCACAACAACACAACACGGCAGCGCCAGAACGAGATGAAGGGCGTAGCTGCTGTTGTTGGTTTTTATTTCAATGTGCTTTTTATGGTCCATTTTTGATGCTTATCGCTTACGACTAGGTTGGTTCGGTTTTATGTGCGCAGTCTACACTTTGTAAGTGCCCGGTTTATGATTTTTATAATTTAATTTCTGCTCCCAACAGCTGGGCGCAACTATGTCAATAATAATGTGCGCGTGTCGTAAACGTTCGGACAAAACTTCGGACTCTAATTTAAATTGTGCTGTAATGTTCTTTTTTTCTTTTTCATTTACTAAAGGCCTCATCAAAACTATCTCCTATAAAAAAAAGTGTTACTGAAATAAAACTACGTCAGGTTACCACTGGTTTAAATGTTATGAATCTTCAAACGAATGTATTAAAATTGAATTTATCTCGCTTCTAACAAGCAGCGATTGAACTTGTGTCAAGAAAGGACAACGAGCTGACCCTTCGTAGACCTCGCTTTGATGCACTTTTCCTACAACTGCATCGCAACTAGAATCAATAAAAGATCAGAAATGAAATAAAAACGAGCACAGGAACACCGATATGTTTCCATTTGATTCCACATTGGACAATTTATTTCTCCCTCTCCCTCTCTCTTTCATGCCTACAAACACACTTACGTGGAGTCACACGTGATTCAATCGAAAAGTTGGGAAGATAGGGCAGGAGCAGGAGGGAACACAAATTCCTCCGGAGAGCAGTACATAGTTTTTCCCGCAAAAGAAAAGAAAACGGTTTCCCTCGGTTCGACAATCGAACGTTTCGGTCGCTCCCCGATTGGTTCCCACTATTATTGGCAACCCTTTTTTTTTTTTTGTTTTGCCCTTGTTCTCTTTTTTTTCCTAACCGATTTCGCAAAACGAATCCGAAAGATAAAACGAACCGCTTGCAAGGAAAACGAAAAGAAAAAAAATACCCGCACACAGCTTCTCGAACAAACCAAAAGAAATCACCTCCTTGAGACAAACTCCGGCGCGAGCATGGAACGAAAAGGGACGAACGACCACTTGAAGACGGATGCGGTGAAGTCATCTACCCTTTGGCTTCCCCCTCTCCTACCTTCACTGTTCGACTGTGTCCGGTCGCATACACATAACCAGAGGTGGCCCCCTGTGTGTGACCGCAACTCCATCCCAATCCTCCCCTTTTGCGGCGCATTCGCAACCCTTCGGCTCCACGAGACGGGTTTGCAGATTTCTTTGAGAACGGCCTCAAAATGGCGTCCATAAATAAGTGCCACTGTCCGCGCTGCCAATTGTACGCCACGGTCCATTTTTAATTTCTTCTTGAAAGGGGGGAGCTTTTTGCTTTCGTTTCTTTTTTTTTATTGTGCGATCCTTTTTCCACCATCCTTCTCTTGCCGGATGCGATATCCTTCGTTCATTCTTTCTTTTACTGCTGGCGGGTAGCAATTGTTTGCACGAATTTCTTTCTCGTAACCGCTCAATACTTCCCGCTTGCCGAGTGTCGTCCTTGTTTCTTTTCTCATTTTCTTACGTATTATCTCGTAAATCCAATGATGCCGCTTTCCGATGCCGAAGGGCTCCATCTTTTGTGTTCGATTTCTGGTCATTGAACAATTTCATTTAAGATGCAATCAATGCTGTTTTACTCCACAATGGAAAGTGGTTCGTTGTATTTTATAGTCGAGCAATGAAACATGTATTAAGAGAGTGTATAATTGAAAATTGGATTGAACCCTCTATTTTAACAATTGTTAGCACGCAGGCAGTTTGTTAGGAAAAACCATGTGAATGGATGGTTATCAATGTTTTTAAATTCTGCATAAGATAAACTTTTCCAGTCATTTCTTTTGCTAATTTGTAATTGAAATTTACCCTTTTCAAATGCAAAACTTTCTTTCTATTGCAAAGGAAGCACAAAACAAACCGAAAAAATCATTTGCAACTCTAAGAAAATTATAAATGTGCAAATGCAACTTTCTTTACTATGTCAAACCCTCGCATAAGTTTGTAATGAAACGCAAAATAGAGTATGTTTGAGTTTTTATAATATTTTACAAGTATTGAATGTTCTTTTGGCACATTTTTTTTTAAATTGTGGATTAACGTATAAGATGAATCGACTATCCCTGTAGGAAAATCTTGAGCCTTAGATTTATAATTTATTTTAATTATTTGAACATGAATAATATATTAGTTAATATTCATAATAATCAACTGCAACTTATTATTTTGTAAACTGTATTAATTTAATATTTTAAATACGGAATACTGAATTATTTCAGTTTGTTGGCTGATGAAATGTTGCTTGAAATTGTTCCGCATCGTGCACTGCAGCGCCACTACAGGACACAGTGTTCGGTTCATGCAACAAGGTAATCCGCATTTTTGTTTTGATTCTCATTTCGTATGAATCTTACATAAATTTAGCTGATATTCTGTAGATTCTGTGATACTTCATCAGAATTCTACGATGGGATCAACAGCAGTGGAACAAGAAAATAGATTAGCTCCTACAATGGAGCTATCCGAGGACGAAAGGAAATTTCGCTATCGAGGTAATAGAATAGAACCCAACGACGAAAAGGAACTATGCTAACAATCAAAGTAACCTTCTCTTCCAGCGGGAGCATTTTTAGCAACAGTCGGTGCAACGTCGGCGATTGCCGGATTCAGTAAAGCAATCATGTCCGCGAAAAAATCTGATCCTAAATACTTCGACAAAGGACTTCACGGAAGCATAGCCCTGCACGAAGCCGGTACCAGCTTGGCACTGCGGGCACTCGGCTGGGGCACACTGTACGCCATACTCGGCACGGGAACGATCTGTTTCGGCATTTGGAAGCTGAGCGGTGCAAAGGACGTAAGTAACTCTGCCATAAATAATCTCTGAAAATGCTTTAATAACCTGTATAACACGATTCCACAGATGAAGGAATTTCGTGAATCAGTGGGTAGAGTGTTCCCAAGAGTGCCGAAGAATGATCCACCAAAAAGTCGTACGGAGTTCGAAGGGCTTACCGATCTCATGCAGTACCTATCGACTTGGGGAAAGGATGAAAAATAGTTTTTACTGGGTTACTAGTCACTTATAACATGGTTCAGCGAGAAAAGCAACGATCGAAAGGTGCTGCCATAAACCTGTAAATACAACACAATGCAGTTGTTTTATTCCTAAAAATATCACTTTATTATTTTGTGCGCAGAAGAGTAACAAATAGGATCACAATAAAACTATCCAATCGCAACAATACATGCAACAACTTTCCAAGTTCCATCAAACGAGTAGAACTCGTAGCACCATTCCGTTACGCAGCTTTTTAGGCACATTTCTCTTGTGGGAGGAAGAAATTCACTTGAATAACTCTCTTACATACTTTCTGCATCGGTAGCACTCCTTCGAAGTGCAAAGAAAAATCTCTAAACGTAGTGATCGGGATGAGTGGAGTGGACTACTGGGATGTAATCGATGATTCCGTTCTACTTGAACATCGTAAAACTATCACTCAACAAATCGTTTGTCCTGCAACATTTAAAAAAAATGATTAAGTATCCTAAATAAATTTATCCACTAACTTACGTTATAATCAAAGTCTCATTAGCAGCGATTAAATCCTCCACGTTGGGACCTTCGCCGAAGCACAAGAGATTCTCATCGACGGACCCGCCACCACTGAGGGTCGACTGTAACGGGGTCATCGGACCACCGACTAGAAATTTGGGTCGGCCGTGTTTATTGCCTCCATCCTTGTCCATGCTCACCGAGCGCATCATTTGGTCGAGGTCGGGCACCACGGAACCATTCGTTCCGTTCAACAGTGCCCCATTCGACGTGCCGTTGTTGACCCGTCGCGAAGCGTGACTTTCATCCAACAGTTTCCAAACTTCATCCTGATGCTCCAGTGTTACCCGTGCCAGCTCCCGTTTGTACTTTTCCGTCAACTCCACCACCTTCTCGAGCACCTTTTCGATCTCCTGCATCTCGGTGCGAATGTCGAGCAGTTGCCTGTACACAAGGGAGACAATGAGTTTTGGAATCTACGAATGGAACAACAATCGTTAGAGACTTACTGTTGCAACTCGTGGAATGAAGGATCACGGAGCAGAACATCACGACGTTTCAAACACTCGTACACCGCCTGCGACATGTCCATGTGTGATTTTTCGGTGGTAATCTTCTCCAAAATGCGTGCCCGCGTTTGTTCGTAGCGTCCCTCAACACCTTTCAACCCGAAATGGTCCTGCTGTTCCATCTCCGCCAACAGCAGCTTGTGCCGAAGCGAGTCTCGGCTTCGCTTCAACACCGAATCGTACCGCTTGCTAATCTTGTCCGCCATTTCGGCCAGTTTGCGTACGTTTGTTTCGATGCGGGTGGACCGTTCTTCCCACTGTTGGCAGGAGGAATCAAACATTGCCGGGGAAATTTGCTGTAAAACAGGAAACAAATTATGTATTAATTCCTTTTATGACAGAGGCCATGCCTGCCTTACCTTTCCAACATTTAATGCATCTCGAGCGTGTGCTACCGTTAGTTTATGGTATTCCACACCGCCCAGTATTCCATACACGACCTTGTTCATCCGACCGATTTCGTCCTTCCGTCTGGCAATGCCGTCGTTCAGAATCAACCCATAGTTCCGGATACCATCAACGAGCAAAAGGTAGAGTCGTTGCTCGTTCGCAATGAAATAGTACGAGTTTGCGATAAACTGCCGCAACATGTGCGGCTTCAACTTAAGCTTGATGTTTTGAAACACATCCGTAATACTCTTCGGTATACGCGGTTTGAGATCACGCTGCACAATGCTACCCCGGTATCCCCGGTGCATCACGAACACCATCGGTTTACCGTAAAACTCCGGTAAGTACAGATCGATCGGGCGTGTGTTGGGCTCCACGCGGGACTGTTTCTGCTCGAGGGGAAGGATAAATTCAACCTCCTCCGTTGGGATGCCCGTAACGAGTGAGACTTCCTCGCGAACCTGCGCCATATCGGTTTCCGGCGTTACCTCGAGCGATATCCACCGACAATCGTACAACGAGAAGAGCGTTAGATATCGTTTTTCCAGTATTTGATCGAGTAGGGAGAAAATTTTCAACACCATCGAAGGTGGCGTCGAGTTGCTGCCGTTCCTTTGTTTGTCCTCCGCAAATTTGACCGTTTTCAGTGACGCTGTCGCACCGACCGTGGGGTCATCCGCTGCTGCCGGAGCATAACCGCGCTGTTTCGGGTTCCACTCAAGTGCCAGCGTGAGCCAACGTTCGAGCTGCCGCCTTAGAGACTCTGAGATGTGATTTTCCGCAAAAAGTTCCGTGTGATAAGTGTAGTTATCCCGGTTATCCTCGGTGATCGCAATGTCGGCCGGTTTCTTCTGCTGTACATGCAGCATCCACTTGGTAATGGGCGAATGGGGGATAAATGGACGCACTCCGGTCACTATTTCGAACCCGATCACACCCATCGACCAGTAATCGACAGAACAGTTGTACCGATCGCAGTAGATGAGATCCGGTGCGATGTACTCCACTGTTCCGACCAGGCTGGCATTAAGACTTTGCTTGTCGAGCGCTTTGGCATAACCCAGATCGGTGAGCTAATGAGTGGGAGAGGTTGAAAATGTAGCTAAAATGAACCTAATCTCACAAGGACACTGGAAAAAAAAACGTTACCTTATAAACAAACCGATCACCCTGCTGCTTTAGCACCAGATTTTCCGGTTTAATGTCCCGGTGGGTTATTTTTAGACTGTGCAAATATGCGATAGCATTACGCAGCGAGCGTAGCACATCTCGAACGTCCTGCTCGCGCAAACCGGAACAGTTCTCGACACGGTTTAGCACACGCCGCAGGTCACCCCCCTCGCAGTACTCCATGCACAGGATCGGCAGCCCGCTGGCCGAGCTACGCATCAGCTCCCGAACAAAGGCTTCCGGCTGGACGGCCACAGTGCGTACGATGTTGTCATTCTGCACTTTTTCGGTCATCAGCTTCACCTCGTTGCGCCATCGCTCGCAGTGCTTATCGGTGATTTCACTGTTATCTTGAAGAATGTGGAATTTCTTTATCGCTGCAGGGAGAAGAAAATAAAGATCAGTGTTGAATTGAAAGGTGATTCATCACGGGGTGCATGTTCTGAGGGCCCGACCAACACATACCCACGGTTTGTTCCGTTTGTTTATTTCTCCAAAGGGTCACCACTCCAAAGCCACCATTTCCGAGTCGCTTCTCCCGGCACCAATCGCCGATAACCGGTGGATCCTCGAAAGGTCTTTGCATTTCGATCGTATATCGAACTACTTTCCTGTACTAGAAAACGTCTCAAACTAGACAATCGTTGGACGACTGGAAGAAAGTAAAAGTTTTGCACTAAGCACTCTGCGAACGCCACTCTGGCCTATTTTACCCCGCGAGCAATGCAGCCGAACTAGCCTATTTTTAAACCATTTGCCAGATTTCTCATTCCCGGCACGCGCTTTACACAGACGATTCCGCGGCGAGGTGAATCTGCTGACGGGTTTCCCTAAACTCTCGGAGACACCACGAATCACAGTTGTTTTATTGCGTTCTATTTATAAAGCACAAGCAAACAGCATCATCTGTGCGAATGGTCGAATGAAAACAAAACACCGATTGACAGCAACGACTCTGAGTACCAGTAGTTAACTATGAATTATAAACACGAAAGGAATTATGAAAGGAGGCAGTTGAGAAAAGATACAAAGTTTTTCTAATCGTTTTGATAAAAGCAGTTTATATCGTTTTTTGACCGGCAAGTGATTGAACAAGAAAATATGTTTGATTAAAAATATGGTGCGGTAGCATATGAGATTCAATTTGGACAATTGTCAACAGATTGGTGGACAAAACCAAGGTGATGTATACCGCAGGTGATTCCCAAGATGCCGCCTGAAAAAAATGTTTTTGCAGCTCTTTCTTCTATGAAAATACTAACTGCATAACTATAGTTATGTGACTAATTTGACTCAAATCATTGTGAGTCGATTCAAACAGTTTAGGAACAAGTCAGAATCGAATCAAATCGAGTCGCAAACCAATCAAATCTGATTCAAATCCTAATCGAATCTTTAGAATCCGTCAAATGGGATTCGAATCATTGGAATCCCTCTAGGGATCGAATCCCGATTCTGCCAACACTAGTTGGCACAACACTATTACGACGACTTGTAGTCGGAATTTCGGCCGTCCCGCGGATGGACCGTTTCATCCCATGAAAAATAAAATCCGATATCGAATCGAACTTTGGTAGCGTTTGGTAGAATCAGTTTGGAAAAGCTGCCCGATCGGAAACTGGCCGCCATCGGGCGGAAAGTGTTGTGTGCTTAAAAGAATGTTGGAAACCGCACGGTGAGCGATTGAGTGTTTTCATCACGGTTCACCATGTTTATGTGTACATAATGTGCTGTGCTAAAGAATCTGTGTAGTTTCGGTAGTTACAAAGTGGTGCATTTTCCCTACCCTCAAAAGCTAAAGCTACTAACAGCATAGTCGTACCAGCGCAGTGACAAGAAAGGCAGCGAAAGCAATCGTAAAATGCTCAATTCGTCACGCACCTCCGGATAGATTCTTATTGTTGATCGTTTCGTGAATGAAACGCTCGCGCGGGGTACGGACGGTGATAGGAAAGCGGAAAGCATCGAAGCATCGTTGATCATCGCACCGTCCGGCGGGTGCGGTGCGGTAGTGGGGAAAAAGATCTTTAAGAAAACGGAGAACTAAGCGACTGATACTCGCCTCTTCCTCCGCCGAATTCTCCGACAGTGATTAGCGCGGTGATTTTTCATTCTACAATCCACCACAAGCGGGCAGACGGCGAGCAGCGATGGCTTACATAAATGTCGCAGAATGGAGCGCCGATATGGTGACGGACTGGTTAAAAGGTAAATAGAAACGAATTCAGCACATTCCTCAAAGAGAACCAATATTGCAGCGATTACAACAAAGCAGGCCTGGTGGAACCAAAGTTTTGAACCTATCGCTTAAAGGTTACTGGCATCGTCTCGTAGGGGAATGTTGATTCTGCGTTTTGGGCCACGGCAAGGGGTCAGAGGGTTTCTCTATGCATTCAAGCGATGTTGGCACATTCCACCAAAGAACGCGCCCCGCGCGCGCTGATATCATCAATTTTCGTTCGAAGCCGCCACCATCCGCACAAGGTAAGGTCCAAAAACAGGGTCAGGCGCGCGCGCTACGGTGGTTTGTAGGTTTCGTCGCACACCTTTTGAAGCATACCGTGCCACTTCGCATTACCGATCCTCCCGACGATCCTCTGGAGGAATCGCGCCTCCCTGTTGGAAACATGAATTGTATTTTCACTTTGGTGCCATACAAAAAAAAGAGAGGTAGAAAATCCTCGTGCGAATAAGTTTGAATCGGGGTCGGGCCCGGTTGGAAATAACGAGGGTGCGCCCCGTATCGGCCGCCGACCACAACGGTTTGCGGAACGGAAACCGGACGTAATTAAGGCACTGGACACTCTGGTCAACAGGGGGCAACAAGTCCAGCCAGATACATGCATAATGATTGCCCAGTAACTCCTATCACTGATCTGCGGGTTGGGTCACCACGACGAAACCGCGGATGATTCACTATTTATTACCTTTTTTTTTAGTTTACTCAGAAATTCTTCGTGGAACTGAAACAACGGTTGATAACTATGACTCTATCGGATGACTTCTTCTTTCTATTCAGGTCTGGACAACTCGATGTACCACTATGTGCAGTCGTTCACCAACAACGGTGTCGGCGGAAAGCAACTGCTCAACATCCGGCCTTACGAACTAGAGCAGCTCGGTATGCACGTGATCGGACACCAGGAAATCGTGCTGGAGGCTGTAGAAAATTTGAAAAACTTCGTAAGTATTTCTGCCAACGGTTTTATCTAACATACTCATTACAAGTACGCTGTAGTTTCTATCTGTATGTCTATAGAGAACTTTTTACAGCATATTTAGTAAATTGAATTAAATTGCGTACTTATCTCATACGTAGGACAAGTTAATTGAAACGTGTTTCCAACGGGGAAATTAATAAATTATTCAATTTTGTTTTGTCGAATAATAAATCATTCATGTTCCATTGTCACGCGGAAGCATGAGAATTTTGCTTGCAAACTAAAAAATTTGTCCCACTGCCTGAGAACAACAAACGCTCCTCGATACGCAACCACCCCGGATCGCATGTATCCCAGCAGCAAAGGCCTTCCATCAGGCGGCCACTTCCAGCCAAGCATCTCTCCCCGAATGCGTTTACAGTTTATTAACGCTAATTACAGTTCGCTTCCATAAAGCACCCGCCACTTGAAACCTCCGACCCGGCGGCCAGCGTTCCGTTGGTCGCGGTTTCGGATGCGATTCTTACACCCATGTTGCTCCCTCCCTCACTCACTCACTCACTCTATCTATTCTGTCAGCCATTCATTGTTGGGTTTAGCGTCAGCGTTGCGCAGAATATGTGCATCGTGTTGCAACATGTTTGATCTTGCACCCAAAAGTGCATCCCAGCACCAACCAGTCCCAGTCCCCCAAGGCCCTATGTTTACACTGCATTAGTCAGCAACAACCGTTTCCATCGGACCGAAATGGGCAACAAAGGGCGTACGAAGGGAAAGCGGAGAACGAAAATGAAACGGCCATGTGCACAAATCGCGGGAACAGGGACCGCACACCATGCGGGAACGGACGATCCGCGCACCGGGTGAGCAGGGAAGGGTCTCAGTTGTTGGGGTGTGCTGCAGCAAATGTTTTGCCGTGTTGAGCGAAAGACGACGGAGGAAACTAAAAAAAAAAAAACATGCATCGAAACAACAGCCTCTTCAAACCGGCAAGGCGACCTCAAAACTGGCCTTCTTTGCCCATCCCTTCGTTTCCTACACGCCCTTCGTGTTGCGCAACGCCGCCAGTTGTGGGTCTGGGAGAAGATAAAGAAAAGAACATTCTTATGCACGTTTGCCTGGACCAAGGGAACGTTTATTTGTACTTCTTCATTCACGATACCACCACCGGCTTTGGCGCTGATAGTGTTTTGGGGCGCGCACGGTTGGAGCTTGTTTATACTGGCGTCCGCTTATCGCGTGGTGCCCCGGAAGTGGGACAACTTTTTCCCCGTTCTCATCTTTTCGCTGGCCGATCGTCGACTACTTTGCCTTCACTATCGGCTACACCGTGACCAGTGTATGGGGCATTGCTTTTGTTTCTTTCGCTCATAGTCACGTACATCATTCGGGAGAACGGCGCGTGATAAACATGGCTCACGAATGGTCTCTAACTTAATCTCCCACAGAACTACAACCTGGACAAGGAGAACCTACAGTTCCTGGCGCTACACGTCGCGACCGCGGCCCATTCGCTGACGAAGCAGCTGGAATTTTCCGACCAGGAAAAGCTCGAGACGGCCGTACTGAAGGATATTACGCGCACGATCACTCACCTGAAGGCGCTGATCGAGTGGCTCGATCGGGCACCGTTCCGAGGTGGGAAACATACCAAACGATAATAATCCTTCCCGAAAGTTTTACAGCACCTTCAATCGATCGTCTTCCATTTATTCGTTCGTACAGGTCAAAAGAAATTCGATGAACTACGGAAACAGTGTATGCGATTCGGGCTGGAAGTGGCCACGGTGGCTATGCGCGACCGGTTCTCCCTGATGCCAGTACAAGCGGTACGACCCTACACCTTTACGCGTGCTGCTCATGTTGTGCTACTATAATGTTTTGTTTTTTTCTCCCTTTGATAGATCCGCCAAAACGCGATCAAGCTAGCGAACATCGGTGAATACATCATTAAGGACATTACCGATCCCATCATCCTGCAGCCTGCGTCGCTCGATCTGGTAACGCTGAAGAAGCGCGAGTCGGACCTTGGTTTCCTGATTATGCAAAGCTTCCATGGTGTGCACCGGTAAGTGCAAGATAAAAGAGAGTGTGAGGATCAAGAAGAGCATGTCCGTTACAAGCTGAGATCATAAATTCTTTTTGTCCCGAAAAAGGGAAGGTTAAAACAAGTTGTTTTGCTTCCCTTCTCTGTGTTCCTCACATTCCGATGATACGTTCGTTCCCTTTGAAGGTTATTTTGACATCACGCCGGGAACAGAAGGCAGCGCGCCTACTGTGATCCTCACCAATTATCGTGCAAATGTGCTGTGAAAACATCATCCGTTTCTAATCCCATACCTTGCTTTTCGTCGGTTTTTCATGTTTCGTTTTTACCTTCCCTTCCCCGTTTGCCAGCATCACCGAAATAAAGTTCAACTCGCCCGCCCACAACTCCGGCAAGGTCGAGGAAGGCGATGAAATAGTGCAAATCAACTACCAGACCGTGGTCGGCTGGGAGTACAAAAAGGTCCTGCTGCAGCTACAGGAATCACCGCCAGGTAAGTGCCGTTGCTTGGGCTTATGGCTTGGTGTTGGTTTTCCCCTGTATGGTCAAAAGGTAGCCGAAACACGTTGTTCTTTCCTTCGCTTTCTCATCCCTGATCTTTTGATTTGTGTTTATTGGTTTTCTATCCAAGCAACCTTTGCCGCGATTTACGACGGCGTTCGATGAAAAAGGCCGCTGATGTCCAGTACACTTGAGGGATAATTATTGCGTATTTTCTTCTTCACTATAATCCCCTTCTCTATTGTTGCCCTTTTTTGTTTTATGCCTCAATGCTGTGGTTTTAACGATCTTCATGTTTCTCTCGTGTGTTTGTCATTCCCTTCCCCTATATTACAGATGTCCTGCTGACGCTGAAAAAGCGACCCAAACACATTAAGATCTACGGCCAAATCTACATCAAACCGTACCGCTTGCCGAGCAAGAAGCGATCACTTCCGTACCGCTGGGGTGAAAGCGTCCCCAGCCCTCGGGCCACCGATACGTTCGCGTTGCAGGACTTTTCGCTCCTTCCGCTCGATCGCGTCCCGGAGAAGCACGTCCCGTCCGACACGGAATCGGACGGCAGCGACATCCTCACGCCAACCGATGTCGTGGGCGGTAAGGAGGCGGACAAGGGCGAAACATTCCGACTGTACCTGCCGAAACCGCGGGCGGTTTTGCAGCGGCGCCATACGCTGTCCAGTTTCAAGGATCTGGTCGGTGTATCCTCGTGGCACGAAGGCCGGAAAGGCAAGCCGCTACTCTCGAGCGACCTGCAGCACTTGCGCGACAAGTCCGTGTCGTTTGGGTTCGGGCTGGAAATGTCACCCCGACCTACGACGACCTGTCTCGGGCTAGTGGGCGGTGGTGGAGGTGGTGGTGGTGGACCATCGTCCACTGGCATCGATGCAGTAGCGGCCACGGTCGGGGTGTCCGGAAAGTGCAGCAGTTTCGGTGGACTGCAAAGTTCGCTTCCCGATATCGTGCCACCGGAAGTTCCTCCCGTAGTCGTACCGAGACAGACCGACTTGCTGGCTGGTACGTCCGTATGTGCGCCACCGAATGATCTTGCAATCATCACGGGAGCAGCCAACGGTGGTACCAGCGCCGATGCGTACAAAGCGGGCGTCTCGAAAGTGGTGCGCTTTGAGTCCAGTTCGAAAGCCGACCAGTGCCACGTGGACACCAAGTACACGTGCAAGGTGGACAGCACGGTGCTGGAAACGTTCGAACCGATCCCGTACGTCGACGAAGATCTTCCGCCCGCCGTGCCCGTCGTAGTGCCACCGACTGTCACGGAGCGCGTGAAGCGATTCGAATCTTTTGCGAATCGAACCAAGGCGCCCACCATTACCAACGGCCATCACAACGGAAGGTAATACTAACGAATCCATCACGGATCATCCCTTTGCATGGGGCATCGAAAGCTGAATAATTGATGCCCAATTTGTCCTCGTTATTTTTAGCACGCCGAGTGGTGGTGTACAATCCACAGCGATTTCAATCGCACCGCCAGCACCACCTACGACAACGCCATCCACGGTAGCACCGTTGAAGCCGATACCGATGCAACGACACCTTTCGAAAGAGCCAGAGCTGGCCGAAGCGATCAACACGGTGGTTGTGAACCGTGAAATGGTCAAGCGAGGGCGATTGGATAAAAGCTACAGTACGCCGGCGTATGATGATGAACTGAGCGGTAAGGTTTCAAATGCGCATTGGAAAAATGTTAAGTGAGACTGATTACCTTATTTTTTCTACTTTATCGTATAGACATGCCACCTGCGATAGAACCCCGTAAAGAGCACCTTCAAAAGGCTCCACCTGTGCCACCACCGCGCCCCAAACGAACCCTACCACCCTTTCCGGAACCCGGCTTCGTGTCTTCTCTAAGCAACACACTCGACAGTCGGGACGATAATCCAAACAAATCGAAACTCGCCAACGTAATCGATCTAAAGCAAAACCGAACGCAACCACTACCCGCTTCACCGACCCCGAAACCGGCCGAACGCACAGCTATTCCACCGGTTCCGGCCTCGAGACCGGCGGTTCCCGTGCCGATAGCGAAAATCGTACCCACACCGAACGAACCGCCACCATCACCATCAGTTCCGGTGGCGCCGCCAAGTAGTAGCACCGGAACCACCACCACCACCACCGTTCCGAGCCTTCCAACCGGAGATTCGAGCTCGGAACTGTTGACCCCAAACAAAACCAAGAGTCTTACGTTGAAGAAGAAAAACTCACTCCTTTCGAAGCGCCGAAATGTCTCACTAAAGACACTCTGTGTTAGCGACATCCAGGGTCATTTGTACCGACGTACGAAGGACCGCAACGGTGTTTCGTATTGGGCGAAATACTACTTCGTTCTAATCGAGACCACCCTGTACGGGTTCCGCAGCAAAGAGGCACCGAAAGCGAACAGCATGATCTTTCTGTCGGGCTTTACCATCTCCCATGCCAAGGAGGTCCATTCGCGGCCGCACGCCTTCAAGGTGTACCATCCGTACAAGACGTTCTACTTCGCGGCCGAAACGCAGGACGCACTCGTCCAGTGGATGGAGTACATCAAGCAGGCGACGCTCAAGGGTGTCACGGTGGGTGGCGGAACGGGAGGTGGATCAACCGGTGCCACCCAGCACACGCCGTCGGAGTTTGACGCGAAAAATCTGTACTCCGAAACGGACAGTTCCGACGAGGAGCTCGGGTTGATGGATAGCACCACAAAGTTGAATCTTCTCTGTACTCCATCGCCACAGCTGGCCGGTGCCGGTGGCAACGGATCGCACTCGATGATTGCGGCCAGCAATAGCACTCCGACATCGTCCAAGCCGGATCGATTCAATTTTGGTTCGTTAAAAAAGTTTACCAAGATCGGATCGGATACAAGTCACCAGAGCCATCAATCCGGTAATGCTGGTGGTGGTGGAGGAGGAGGACCAGGAGCAACAGGCAGTGGTTTGAATGGTCCTGGTGGAGGAAATGGAGGTAGTGGTGGTGGGGAGGGTAGCAAGTTTTTTGGGCTTTTCTCCTCCCATCGAAGCGTGGAGAAAAGTAACTCGAGTGAAATGCCAGTGCCAACGCCACAGTTCAAAAGCTACCGAAAGGTGCCGGGAGCCGGTGGGCTTCAGATCGGGACGGCTTCAGTTTCGCCCGAGAGCGGTTACCCACTCTCAACGGGGATGGCGTCCACATCCGCCGGCATGGCACACGCTGCCGATGGAGGTAACTTTAGTGCCAGCAATCTTTCACTCGCATCCGGTTCGGGTTCCTCGATTCCGGTACCACGCGAAACTGTAGAGAACCGGCCTGCCGCCGCCGTTCCTCCTCCCCCTCCCCGAGCGGCCACCCCGACACCGGCCCCTCCACCGCCACCGCCACCGGTGATCATTCGCGAGCCACCCGCTACACCGACGATGAGTGAAGCGGCCGAGTTGCTGAATCGTGCCCGCAAAACGAAACGTATCTCGCCGCACAACTACATTCACGCGTCCAACCCGAACCTGGTGGAGTTCGATTTTACGACGTCGAAAGCGATGGATTTTACCGTGCCGAAGATACACGCCGGCAACACCTGGGACACGGGGTCGCACTCGCACAGCGGCAACCTCCAGTCGATGATCACGCTGAAGGATCTGATGCTGCAGAAGCAGGCGGAGGAGGCGCAGGATATGTACAACAAGCGGGTGTGTCTCGGTGTCGAGAAGCTGGACGATCGGAAGGGTGGCAAAAGGCCGACGGGATCGAACGCGGATGGGCAGGGTCAGCTTTCTGCAACGACGGCACCGGCACCAGCGATTCCCGAAGCGGTAAAACAAATCCAGCGACGGCAGTTACCGATCACTCCCGATTACGCGCAAAGTTTCAAGCTGGACGATGAGGATATTCTGTACACGCGCAGCAAGGAGGGTCAAAAGTTGCGCGATTTCGGGTACGAAATGATTTCCGGCGACGATCCGTATGATCAACGAAACAAAACGAACCGCACCGGTGGAGCAGGAGCTCTCGCTGGTAGTTCAAGTTTGAACGCCAGTGGCGTAACCATCGGTGGAGCTAACATCATCACTAGCAGCAGTTCCACTGGCGCGGGAGGAAGTAGCGGTGGTGGTGGTGGATCGATAAAGAAAAAAACCTTCAATTGGATAAACTCTGGTGATCGCAAGGTCGCACCGGATGCGTCCGAATCTGTAGGAGGTTCGATGATGACGGGTGCTGGTGTCGTATCGTCGTCATCTTCTTCCTCGCTTTCGGTTTCCAGTTCGAACACAGCGGAGCAACATCACCACCATCGGAGTGGACTTTCGCTGCGGGATAGTTTCAAGCGGGGCAAGAACAAGGCTCGGTTGGAAAACTTTAAGGCGAGTAGCGAGAAACTGTTCCAGTTCAAACAGTCTGCACCGGGGGGTGGTGGTGGTGGCTCTAGTGGCGTTGGTGCTAGCAGCAACAACAACGATAAGGAATCGCTCAAAACGAAGCAGCTCGACAAACCGGCCACGCCGGGGGCGATAGTGAATGTAAACCTGAAACACCAACCGGCGCTCATTCCGTTCTCGGGCGTCATCGGTGGTGGAAAGAAGAACAACAACGAACTGAATGCAGCCTTCGAGCAACATTCTGCACTGCTCTTTCAGCAGGTGGTCGGAGGCGTCGGGGACGCTGGTCCTAGTGCTGGTCCCTCTAGTGGTGTGGGACTTTTCGGCACGGGAGGAATAAAAAAATCCAACACATGCAATAGTTCGTCGGATTTTAAGGAAAACTCGGGCAAGCAACAAAATATGCGGAAAAATTCGGCCCCAGAGCGAGGCGCCAATGGAAGTGGTGGTGGTGCTTTTGGTGGAAGTGGTTCAGCGGGGAGTGGAAACGGTGGAGGTGGAGCTAGTAGTGGTGGTGCGACATCCTACTTCACGAAGCTTAGCTTCGGTTCGACAAAGACTGCGAAGGAGAAAAAGTTACTTGGGTCACCCGGGTTACATCGGGCGATTTTCGGTAAGAACCACCAACAGCATCACCATGGACCGGATCAGCCGATCGATCATGAGGTGTTCTCTCCGATTTCCTACACCAAGGTAAATGCCTCGTCCTGTTCTCTTTTCTTGGTTTTATTACACTTTCATCTATTTAATCTTCTCTTGTTTTTTTCTGTCTTGTAGGTTCCTTCACAGGGAATCCAACAGTTACCAACGGACTCCGGTGCTGCGCTTCCGATGGCGACAACCGCTGGTGGCAACGGGATCCCCTCGGTGATGACGGCCAGCACCACCTCGACGGGTACCATCCTAACAACCAATTTCGGCCCGAATCAACCTGCCGTTGCTCCGACCGTACTCGACTATCCCAACATGGAATATCCACCGGTGTTCGAACCGGAAACGTACTCGCTGAGCGATCCCAGCACGAGCCTGACGCTGCTGAAACGCCGCCAGAATCACCACCACCATCAACCACACCCGCACCATCATTCGCACCAGCAGAAATGACGACGTGGCAAGAAACTGCTCCCAACACTGCGGGAGAATGAAATCGGCTAAGATAGCAATCAAAAAGTATAGCCATCGATAAGAAACGCGCGGACGGAATGGTGTTTTTAATTATTGTAATCGTACTTTTAATTTGTTTAAGTGTTATAGTATTATTTTGCCCCCAGGGCGCGATGAGGAGGCGTCCGCGAGGTTTGGGTTCGAAACCACACAAAATGTTAAGCAAAACCTAAAAGAAGCTTTACCTCCTTTCACCACGTAGGATTTCTTGTAGCCCCTAGAAAGGCAATGCCATGGATGTAAGTAAAAATCCAATACGCTGATATTGTACTAAATGATAGAAAACGGAAGGAATGAAAGGCAGAGGAGCCTTGGGAGAACTTTACCATCCCCCGCTTTGGGGCGGAGTGATAAACGGATAGATTCGTCGCTTTGGGAGAAATTGGAAAGCGGAAATAAAACTACAATACTGTTCAATTGTGATGTTAGAGCATATACGGTGACATGTATTTCCGTTCGGTGCACGTGCACGAGCTCACTTTAGATTCCCTTTTTTCGTACCCTAAAAGTATGGCATGGAATAAGATCGGCAGAGACTGTAGGCAAAGCAACTGATTGGTTGGTCTAAAGATAAGCGGAAAAATATAGAAATGGAACTATCTATGAAAAATCCATTTAACTTATGAATCGTTCGTTGTTCTTAGAGAATTTAACTAGATCAGATCTGGCAAAAAGACAAGGGAATATACTACAGTTCGCACTGTTACTGGAATGAGCACATCGTTCTCCTTGTGGCTCGATCGAAACTTTACGGAAAACACCAAAATTGAAGCTGTTACGAATCACGTGTTTGTAGTCGTTAGTAGATGTTGAGCGTTTAGCTCCTGTAGACGATCCTCCCGCTTCCACACTCCGCTATGCGTGCCGGTACATTCCAATGCTGTGTTTATGTGCCCAAGGATTCGTGAGCCATTGGTTAATCGTAATACCATAACCACTAGTTCCTCTCAGAATAGAAACGCATCTATACTATCGAGACTAAGCAATGTGAAAGAAGATTAGTATAGAAGTGTGTACGTGTTTCGCATTTCATTGTTAAGCCCTGTTTCTGCACAAACATGATATAATAAAATAGTGCCTTACGAGTACATGCAAATAGCTATTTTCCTTTTTTGTAGAAATTTAGATGGTAGAGTAAATGAGGTCCCGGCGTTCGTTTTGTTCGGTCGTGGGTCTTGTGTGACAATATACCGAATGTATGCAACAGGTGAACCAGTAGAAAGACTAGGATCTATGTCGGGGCCTCATTTACGTATATATTTTTAAACTATTGAACTGAATTATTGTTTCTATTTCTTTTGACTGCCTTCAGTTGCAATTCAAAATGTTTCATTTTCCAACCAGGTTCTTCTACCAAAGCTTAATTTAAGCAATTAGCTTAGTCAAAGTAACCGTGGGCTTGCTCGTTGACAGTTTCGTTCTAGTGGTGGGGAAATCGAATCCCTAAATCCCAATCTCAATCCGCATACAATCGCGAGACAATGTAAACCAATCGATGCTGGTCTGGAAATCGTTTATCCTAGTCTGAATCGCTTCTCAAATTGCAACTAACAACTCGCTTTTTTCATAATAAAAACGTTCCACACAAAACCGATGTGTGGTTTACCGTTGTAAGTAGTTCTATCCAGCTTGAAATTCAAGGAACGTATGAAAACGATGTTCTTAGCAGGCACTGAAAGTCTGGTACAGTGATTTTTACATGTAGCACTATCTAAAGAAGAAATTTAAATCAGGTCCTGGTCTGAATAATTGTCACTCCGTGGACTACATGCAATGATAGAACATCTCTGTAATCGACGTTCTACTATATTTCTTTGTTAAAAATAGGTTAATGTATCGAGTCAAATCTAATTCAATAGATTCGGATCAAGCCAGAAACGGTCAGTTCGAATCAAATCCCAAACGAATCAATCTTGATCCGAATCTGTTAAATGGGACTCAATCCTTTCGGATTCGCGAAGAGATCGAGAGCTCGAATCTTCCGAATCCCGATTCTGCCAACACTAAGCGAGAGCCCCGACGTCAGATCAGTACTTTTTCCAGCGTACCACCGTTCGATAGCAAATTTTATTTGCTGGGATAGATTTTCTTTCGGTCAGTAACTAGCCACCCGAGAAGTTTTACCAATCTCCTCGAATAGCCGTGTACACGTTGGGGCGCCGTAATACAGCTCGTCGGTAGGATTCGCTGCGGTTCAAGTGAAACACGATACTCGCTCCGGGAATAAATTAGGTGTATGCTCCTGATTACGCTGCGAAGGTCCGTCCGTGATCAATGTCGGGCGCAGGGTGTGCGAAAAAAGAATCACGAAATCGTATTCGCGGCGCGTCAGTGAATCCCGTAGTGAAGATTTCGCATTGTTTCTCGACGTTAAAACTGGTCGGAATTGTGTGAGCAATTGAAGGTTGCAGGAGATGCTGATGACGACGAATGTCGTGGAATTTAGGTGTGAAGAAAAAAATCCCGTCCCGTATGAATGGTGAAAATTGAATGAAAACTTGAGCTCCCTTTCGGATTGGTGTCGCCCCGCTCTTTCGTCATAGAATGTCATTCACAATTTTGAAGTTTTGATCAGTATTGAAATAACTTGCTGTCCGGGGCTCATTGATGTCCGAGGTGTTTTGATAACTAAAGTACTTTCACCACTAGCCTTTGTTGGCTTCGGTTTCCTTTTATGCGAAAAGTCATTAGTGACAATAGTATCCAAAGGTCGTGATTCATCTCAACTGTTCGTATCGCGACAGACGATTTCGAAGGGTACCGGGATTCCGATGTCATGAGCAATAGCAAACGACACTGGGGTAGCGACCGTAGCGGAGTTATCGGCAACCTGACACACCGTCTTAAGCGCTGCATGGAATGCCGCAGGTCGGAGGTGGCCACGGGCCCTTCGTTTTCCCCGTCGTCGGCATCATCGTAGCCAGATATTACCAAACTAAGAAAAAGCAGGAAACCACACAACGTTGAAATCCTAAAGCAAACACGGCAAAAACACGACACTAACCAACCGGAGCGCGTGTTGTTGTTGTTGTTGGTGGTAGGTTTGGGCATGGAAAACGGGAAAAGCTAGGTGTGTCTGCTGCGCTCTACCGAAACTGACCGTGTGTATACGCTTTGCTAGATGCACCTGCTACGCTGTATGGGTGTGTGTGTGTGTGCGTGTAAGTGTGTTTGAATGTGCATGTGCGCGCGCGTTTGTGTGACCCACCGCCGTCGAGCTGTCGTCGTTTTCATGTAACCACATACTTTTTCGCCGTACGGTGGAGGAAAATATCGAGCGGAAAAGTTATTGATTTCCTTCCCGTTTTTCTTTTTTCGTTTTTAAGCCCGAGGAAACCTCCCTGGGCGTAGTAAAGGGAGCGGTGAATTGGAGATAGAGAAAAGTCTTGTCGTGAAAGACGGCCGGCGCTCGTCAAAACGATTGCACTCGGTCGGGTAATTCGCACAAGAAACCGTAGCGCCCGGGGGAGGTAGCGGTCGAAATGAGGGTAGCTGGCTTCAGGCATCGAAACCCTTTCTTGCCTTCCTTTCTTCTTCAAGGGCGGATGGAAAGCGTTCGTACCGATTACGCCCCTCAGGGTAGCACTGCATCGAAACGGTGTAAAGTCGTGGACTGAAGCAAATAGAAACCCATCTTTTACCCGATGCCATATGCTTTATTTGCTAGCCGTTTTATAAAGATTGGAAATCGTTTGTCAAGGAAAACATCACGAACTCGTTTAAAATTGTCCAAAGAGTTCGTGGCGAAAGTATTTTTCCTTGCATCGTCGAAAGCTACCTTGTTTGACATTTCTTGGAATCGGATGTCATCGTCGAAGGATGTAACATTGCGGATGTTTTGGCAGCGGATGGTTGTAATCCTACTACTTTGTAGAAGAAAAACTATTATTTAAAGCATAGGAACACAAAGCTAAGAGAAAGTGTTATGTGTTGCATTACGCTGATTTGTCCCATTGGTACTTGATAACTATTCTGGTGGTAATCTTGTTCAGCTCTTTCCTTTAAATTCTCTAATTGATAATGTCCTTGTTGTCCTTGCAGAGTGGAATCAGGTGGTAGCGGTGGTGTGTGCTGTTCATTTGTAGTAATCAATCGGCACGTGGTGCTCCTGCGTGCATCGATCGAATCATAGTAGCAAAAAGTAGCAAAGTAGGCGTAGGTTTACAAAATTGCATTTGCTTAGGAGCGCATCCGTCAACCTGCAACGAAAGTGAAGCAAGAAGTGAGTTTGTGAAAATTCCCACAGTGCGGTGTGAAGCGCATCGAAAAATCTTCCAACCTGCTCAATCTTCGAAGCGTACCGTCGAAAAATTGCCATGTGATGCAAATGCGCTAAAGTGAATGTGTTTCAGCCGAATGCATTAGAAGTGTGTGCTGCTGTGTGTCAAAGGTACACACAATCCTCGTTTGGGAAAGATAATCATCGAAACCGGCACACCAAGCCAAAATATATCCTTTGTGCATTGCTGCTGCAATCGAGAAAAAGAAGAAAAATCCCAAAATCCTCAAACCTGTGGTGTGGTCTTGAGATTTAAATCCGGTGCTCTACCGGGTCGAAGTGAGTGTGAGTGTGACGAGGGTAGAAAACCAAGTGCGAACTAAGGGAGGGAGGCGGCGACGGGTGTACATCCGTAACTAGATAGGGCGATGGCTTCCGGAGACACGGCCGCCATCGAGACGATCGACCTCGAGTCGGCCCTGTCGACGAAAAACTCCGAGTTCACTACCAGCAGCAAGGATCAGCCGTCGGAGCAAGATGAATATGGTAAGATATTGAATATCCAGCCACCTTCTATGGGTCCTTTCCGGAAGATTGTTCTGCTTAACAATGTATATTTCGCATTATGTTTCGTTTTAGGAAAATTCAAAGAAACACCGGGAAAGTTTAGTATTGCTGAAGGGGTAAGTAATTCCACGGTCAATTATTATCCTGTTCAAGAAGCAGTTCATCGATTCGATTGATCAATTTAAGGAAATCACAGCAGGCTTTATCGAAGATTTTTGAATGTTTTCCCTCGCAAAGGTTCCATTTTTCATTTGTTTCACACGCCTCGTTTCCCAGCCCATCACACTTGGTATGCAAATGAAGTTTTCTTGCCTGCTGATTTATTCATGGTTTACGCGGCCAAGCAATCATTGGCCAAAACCCTCCTGAGATCGCCACACGATGTTTTCATTTCCACGGAAGCACGAGCACGCGAAACCGTAACCCATTTTCCCAAGGTGGCGTTGGTGGGTCGTTCCCGTTCCACCTTGGGTAGCGGCAAAATCCTGGACCTCTACTGGTAGAGAAGTTCTAGATCCCTGCTGTTAAGGCCTTAGAAAACCAGAGGCCAACAAGAATAATATCGATTGACCCATATTCGTTGCACCTTCCGGAACACTTTCGTTTTCACTTCCCAGTGCCGCCGACGCCTGGAGTGAACCAGCACTATTTCACAGCGGCTGGCCCTGAAATGGACATACAGTATCGGCAATTTTACTGCTGCAACAACTCGAAGGTGTGCTGCAAAAGCGCCTGCTTTCGACTCAAATCGTTCCGCTGGCTTCCGCTGGTTAATGTCGACAGGTTGTGTGTTGTTTTGCGATTGTTTATGGAACTACCATGTTCATCTTTCGTTCTTTGTCCAACTCGGTTCGGTTCTGGCACTGGTCTGACCGCGTAAATGCATAATTTAGTGTGTGGTACTAAATGTTCCCCCCGAACGACGGCAACGACTATGGAGTGTCCTTTCCCGGCACAAGGACATGCGATATATCGCGCCGTGTCTTCATGTCATCGCCCGCATCTGCCCTTGGCCATGCAGCGTTCGGGATGTAAGCGACACTTTAATACAGCTGAAAGTGCATTTAAACCACGATAAAGGAATAAGAAACCTTGGCTGGCATGACGTCAGTCACCAGCCCGAAGCGGCTCCAATCCGGAGTGGAATTTTAATTTTGCCCCAAAATTGAACGCCGATTCAAAACCGGTTCCCGGTTGATTCATAGAGTCGTCGTCGTTGCTTGAGCAATACTCTCGACTGCAAATATTCCTGCAAGATGAAGAGTTTCCAAGCTCGCAGGAAAATCCATAATTTCGCACCTGGACTTTCATTTCGTCGGAGACACAAAGCTCACGATGGCTTTCTTGGGTCGGTAGTTAATTTCAACGTGCATGTTACGGAGAAATTTGCAAAACGAGTCCATGCGACATTCTCATCATCGTTGGGGGAATTAAAACTCTAGCAAAGTAGGTATGCTTATAACATTGCCCCTAATCAATTTCAGTTTCATCTTACTTCTATGTTTGCTGCTGCGGTGTTCTGTATTAATTTGGTTTCCCACAGGCCTGTTTGACTTATTTTTAAAAGTTCAACGTCCTTTTCTATGGAGGCCGGTTTCATAAGACGCGCCCATCCAATCGACCGGATAGCATATGCGCGAGTCTCGTGGGATAACGATGGTTTTTGTGAATTATGTCTCTAGTGTCGCTTTGTTCGTTGTCTTTCTTTCAAAAATAGAACTCCGGGAGACTGAACGCTTACAGTTTGCTTACACGGTCGGTTGTTGTTTGATTAGGAGTTTGCTTAATTTTAAGGCAACTTTAAATAAAAATTAAACGCTTTTTGTTGGTTTGGCAAACACAGTACTTTCAGACAATCATCATACCAAGTGCCTCCAAAAGACACCTCACAAAACCAACCCCAGTGCAACGGTCTTCACGTGTTTTTAATTCCAAACAAGGCCGTTGGGGAATTCGGAGCCGCACAATGTTAGTCCCTGTTTTTCTCGGGGCCCGAACTCGCACTTCTGCAAACAACAGTACGCTGTGCGGTCATTAAACCGCCGTTTTCCCATCGGAGGGTTTTAATTACATATTTAGCATACATTTACGGGGTACGGGGGTTCTTGTTGGGCCGGTATTTTGCCAACGTTCCCTTTCTTGGTCGAATCCGCGAAGGCAAACCTCCTTCGCTTTTTTTTTTTTTGTTGGTAAATGATGTCCATCTTTGTATGTGGGTGACGTAGATTGGGAAGGGCCCGTCAATCCTCGTTTCCCGCGTGAGTGGGTTGTAGCGTGCGTGGGTCACGCGTGTCACGAACCTTTTCGCTACCGCGAGCACCACGAACCCCCTGACTTTCGTGTTTCTAAGTGGCCCTTCGGATCCCGTAGAGCTCTCGGAACTATGCGCGATATTTATGGAATGTGAACATGGCGACCGGGGTAGTCCCGGTTGTCCGTGAACGTTAGCGAAAAACCGGAGCACTAGTTGCGCCGGTCATGACTTACGATGTGTTTACACCGTTAAGCAGGGGTTGGCAAGTGGCTTTTTGGAATGTCTGAGATTTACGAAAACATTTTCGAATGATGTTGAGTTTTATCCCAAATAACGTTACATGAATTTCAGGACAAAGTTGAATAACTTTTGCTTGTTAGTAATAGTTCGATGCAAATGGCACTCCAAGAGTTAAGACCGCTGATTAAGAGTCCGAGTCAGCTGATGGTCACGAAGTGATCGACCATGGAGAAGACTTTCTGCTTAGTCAAACCTATCTTTGCTATCCCGTAACTTGGGGGGCCAGCATCTTCTCCTGGAAAACCCCATATCTTCTCTTTTTGCTCCACCTTCCAGGTCGAAGTAAACCGCACTCTCTCGGCCTGCCTTCAGGCCCCGGGGGTCAATTAATTTGTTATCTAAACAAACCATCAGCCATCTTGTGGGGATGGTGTTTCGATTGCCAATGAAGGCAAATGAATTCGTTCGTTTTGCCGCTGATTGCTTATTACGATCGCGAGCTGACCTTTTCGCGCGAGCCGAAGAAAGCAAAAGAGGAAGGGAACGAAGCTGGGCAGCGATCTTTTTTAGCGACTGTGTGTGTGTGTGTGTATGAATCGGTGTTGCGTCCACCACCTTCTTCTGAGGGGAAAACATATTTCTCTTGCGCCGCGCGCAACCTTTTGTTCTTGTCGGGGGCGGATTACAACAAAGAGATTTGACGGGGTCTATCTGCTGTGGGTTTTCCGCGCAAACAGCTTTCCCAACATCCTCCCCCGTTGGCTTTGTTTTTGACTCGGGTAATTCTGCTTACTCGTTCCCTGGCGCCTGGCGTCTTACTTTTGACATTGACACCTCGCGGTGGTGTTTATGGAAGTGCTTCCACTAAACTGAGGGCCTTTAGTTTACACACGCTTCTGGCGGGAAATGGTTTCGAGAAAAGCAACGATCAGTCTTTCAACCAGAGGCAAGAGCACCCCCATTGCACCGTGGGAAAACACGAGGGAAAAATCTACCATAATGGTCCACGATAAAGCAACACCGCACGTCTTGTTCCAGTTCTCTTCTCATAACAATTGATGCCGACCGTTCGCTCCCACACGCGTTCGATGAAAAGGAAAATTTGTAATGAAAAATCGTTTGCTAAGATATGCGGCTCAAATCTCTGGCTCGTTTCGAATTATTTGTCCAGCAATAATCGTGCCTAATAAGGCGTCATTTATCACAACATACCAGCCAGCGACCAATCTACTCAATTAATGCAATTCTTTTTCCATTAAACTTAGAGTAAACTATCTAACTCCATTTTGCACGATTCCGGACTTTTTTCTTTTCTTCTAATGGTCACGATTGAGGCGCACATTTCGTTTAGGTAATTAGATAATGGTTCCGCATGACGGATCGTCAATTCATTCACCGTTAAAGCCTAGGGGTGACTTTGCATCGGGAAACAAATTTGTCATCGTCTATCGACGGGTTTGATGGAATCCCCCCCCCTAATTGTGTCCGCCGACGAGGTGCTAATTGTATTCAAATGATTGCAAAATTCCTAATGGGCGAATCGCGGGGGAAAAAAGAATATGTATCGTTTTAATTACCCATCCATTCCGTCGTTCGAGTTCGAATTCAAAAAGCATTCCTTGTGCAAATGCAAATCTGTTTGACACACACACAAACATTCCAGCGAATTCATGTGCAAGTATTTTATCTCTTAAGTTAAACACCAACTCGTTTCATGGCATGGCATGAAGCATTTAGCTGCTTGAAAGTTGATCAAAAGGGAGCTTCATTTTATGTTGCGAATCTTTTTCTCAGAAAACTCCAGGACTAAAGGTTTGGCCATTCTCGAAACATATGTCCTCTTCTTGGCCAACGACCTTAGCGGACCTTTTCTTCCAGTACCGTAACCAAGATCGGAATCTACCGAAGATACCTTGCTAATTCATTTACCTCGCATGAGGTGTTTGCGAAGAATCATTACTATTCTAACCAACTTTTCCATCGCTCCTCCTCGGCTGGCTTCTCTTAAGGCTCTAATGGACCACTTTAACAGTTAGCGATGGCGAACGCGATGGCGGGGGGGAAGAAAAAGAATAATTTTTCGCGTTCATTTAATGACCCCGAAGGAACGCGCGCACGCTCTGCTTGGTTCGGTGCTCACAAGATCTTGCTAGGCTTCCTTTCTAGACTTCAGCTTCACATTCTGCCGCTCGCTTTTGCCTCCCCAGCTTGTTTTAAGTGTTTAGCCCACTATTGCCACTTTTACTAGCAAGTGTCCTTCTGCGCTCATTAGTGCAAACCGTTTCGACAGACACTCGAGCCTCTGGAGACTCGCATGTGATGTAGTTTAAACGAATAATGTTTCTATTTTCTGCCTCGCACAACTATACCTGGAAAGTTCGCCGTAACTTTGATGGAAGATATGTTGTTCGTCTTTTTTTCCATGTATGGTTCGTCAAATCTAGAGCTCACCAAGGCGGCAACTACTTTTTTATGATTGCCCTGTAGAACTGCTCTCAGGTCAAACTGTGGAGCGAAGCTATTTGGTAGAAATGTGATGTAATAAAATTCAACCAAATGTTTACTCTCAAAATTATGGGTCGTTTGTTTTTTCGTTTTTATTACACGCATTGTTATTAAATTTTGTAGACTCTTTATAAACGCACTTAACGGTTTGGAGTGTTATTTTATGGATGTTATTTGTTTAAACAAGTTAGAATAACTTTCCCCCGCGCCTTAACTGTTTGCATCATTTTATTTGTATACCTTTGCGAGCCTTAGAGCGCAACATTTTAAGAGTTTTCTTTATGACCCGAAGATCCTCAAGTTTTAGACCATATTTTTATTGTCCTAATGCTCCTCCCTGTCCTCCGACCACAAAGCTCACTCGTGCTTAACATCATTGCAATTATCCCACCAGGATGCGGACAAGAAAAATGTCTCTTTCTCACGCGGTCATGATGTAAAATTGACATTTTGGTGTTGTTTTCTGGGAGGAGGAACTAAACCACCAAAAAAAAAGGGAGGAATATACACCGGGCTATAAACCGGGTCCGATATAAAGATATGGACGTGCGATAATGTGGTCCATCGAAAAAAGTCCACTGTTGTTGTACTAGCCGGTGTGTGTGTGTGTGCCATATTGCGCTGAAGGCGGCTCAGGACCATAAAGACTTTTTTCGGGAGTTTTTTTCACCGGACGGTCCCGCGTAAACTTTACTGGCAAAATAACCACTTCTGCGACTCATTTTAACAGTCGTTTGAGATAAACCGAATGACATCCGAGTGATGTTGGAATCATCGGCCCTCTGCTTCTTCCCGCCCAGTGTTTTGTTGCTCATCCAAAGGATGACTTTGTACATTGGAATATGCCCTTCGGGGCCAATGACAGAAAATGTCCAATTAAATCGTTCAGGGGGGGTGGATGGGGAGGACGATAAGCAACAACACAACCTTTCCCGCTTTGCGAGATGACATAATCGGGACGCGTTTTTGTAACCCCTCCACCCCTTCCCGTCCTCCACCAGTCCACTATCGGCGAACTCATACGGATGAACTTTGAACCGGTTTCTTGATTGAGAAAGAAACAGCTCGGACTCGACGAGCGTGTGAAGTGTGTTGGTCTAATTGAAAGAAATCGCGCGATTCTCAGCAACAGATCATTCTAAATCGCTCTTCCCCAATGCCCTACACACCCCCTTGCTCTAGTGTGTGCGTAAAGGGGGAGTAAAAACAACCGTCTTCCAGTGGTCGTCAAATCGTTTCCTCAATTCACACCCCAAACCACCAACAACCGACGTCCGAGGGAACGTTATCGGATTCGCCAACGGATGTATGCAGGATGGTTTTGGGTATGTGTGTGTGTTATCACACAAAAGGGGAGCTAGTAGTGAAGAGGCGGGTGGAATAAAACACAGTCGAGAGGAGGCAACAATGATAAGGATGGTCATTTGCACGCCCCGAGCAAAGGCAAATCGCTGTGTGTTGGAAACGCTAAACATCACTCTAGTGACCCAGTGTTACTGCATTGGCACATAACTCTGGTGTAAAACTCCAATGGAGTGAGGTCACCAAACGATTCCACCAGCTAGAGTTTCCAATAATTACTCTGATGTAATAGATAATCGCTTTCGGCAGCCATTTTGTTGAGCACAGTTCATCCATTAGGAGGTAGGCTTTATCATTTTTTAATAGACACTGGTGCGCAAACGTCTTTCTTACGCCAACTTCCACCGTTAAGTTTCTAATTAAATGTAAGATATATTACCCACTCATCCTTTTTTCGTTCGGATAAAAACCCACCCAGGGAATCGGAACAAACCAGGCGTCCACACCTTATTAAATTAGCGAAATAAAAATGGCCCACCACCAATTCGTGCCCACTCATCTCGCTTCAACAACAACGCCACGATGGTCGAATGGAAGGCGAGAAAATGTTTTTCCCGACCAAGCACAACCAGCACGGAGTTAGAAAAAGGAAAGACTCGCCTTCAATTCGTTGAACTCCTAAAATATATATAAATATCGCCCAAGGGGGGAAGGAAGGCTGGGCTTGTTGTACGGAAGGTTCTTGTAACGGGGTTTTGTAGCGCCTTGTGCCCGGCTTCTGACAGCTGCCAGCTCTCGCGCTGTTCCACTCCGGTGCGTTTCCTCTTCGGTGTGCGGTGGAAAACATCGCGTGCACATCGAGAAAAACCCTCCCCCCTCCACACTGCTACATCCCATGGGGGGCAAGCGGTACTGTTGGCTGTGTTGTTTTCCGCAAATTCGCGATTCCCAGTTAGATCCTACTTGAATGAGCTCGAACGCGTGGGCCTGGGTTTTTGTGCTTTGTTTTAATGCCTTTGAAGTCAATGCCTCCGGTGTGCAGCTTCTTCCTCCCTTCCTTCCTTCCTTCCCATCGCCCCCAGGCCATCACACCAGGTCAGAGGAGCACCACTCGGAAGGAATCATAAACTCCGATGCACGTCTCGAGATATAGCGCGTCCGGTTCAATCACCCGCCCCCCCCCCCCGCGCAATGGTGTTTGAGATTTTGGCAAGAACATTTCGGTAACAAATTAAAATCGTGCTCACGGTTGGCTTCCGCTTCTGCCGGCCCAAAATGTTGTGTTCCGCAACAGTAGTTCAACAGGTCGCGGATCGTGAGGGTCATCCGTTGTTTTGTGCCTTAGCCTTCTGGTGCTTCTTGCCTCCTAAGCTTCATAGTTGGTTTTGAATATTGTTCTGGTTGCATGGATAATAATATTGTAACAACCTAAAATGTTCGGTTCCTCAGCAACAATATTATTTGCCAGCCCGTTTATTGATGTCCTTTCCGGCGTCCACTTAATGGAAACCCACGCAGAGTCCACCAGCTGTGCATAATTGTTTTATCTCGACGATTTATGCGGGTGGAAGTTGATGTTGATATTTGTTTGCTTTTGCTTTGAAACGAGGGAAAACTTTTGCCACCTCCTCCTCCTCTAACTGTAAAAGTTAGTGATGGGTAAATTCGATAAAAAAACCGGAACCGCTTCCGAATGACTCCACCAATATCGGAAGCGGCTCCGTAGGTGCAATACTCCGAGCTCGGAACCGTCCGGAGCCGCTAGTTGGCAGCCGGAGCCGTTGGAGCCATCGGAGCTGTCGGAACCGTCCGGAACCGTCCGGAGCCGTTGGGAGCAGTCCGGAGCAGTCCGGAACCGTCCGGAACCGTCCGGAACCGTCCGGAGCCGTCCGGAGCCGGCTGCCGGCACCTCCAGGTGGAATCGTGGGTTTTACTAAGCCAGAATTGGGGCCAGTTTAAAGATGCTCGGAAGCGGTTCCGGGCGGTGGGTGCGATTCCGAGAACCCATCACTAGTAAAAGGGCGGGAGGTTGTGTCTTCCGATCTTGAAAATGTACATTTTTCGCCGCGCAAGAAATGAGCGAGGGACGCAAAACTTGAACGAGGAGACACATTAGCATTAAAATATCGTCTGGTTTTGTTGTTATTTATTCTATTTCCTGCGAAGATTCGCTTCCAGATGATGGGTGGGAAGCCCGTTTAGGCGTGGTTTCATAATCGGGACGTTGTTTGGAATACACCCGGACTTCTCCTTCCTTTTGGCCTTGACCTTTACGCTGGCGCAATTGACTGGCAAGTTCAGCCAACCACCACCCCACAGTACCATTAGAGGGGGCACAAGTATTCACGCCGGGGAGGGTGGTGCGGGCGTTGGAGTAAAAGGTTTACATAATTTATCGGAAAAAATCGGGTCCAATCTCTCCGAGGAGCTTGGAGTTGGTTTTCCCTTAAGTGGCTGTTGTGGAAAGTTGGGAAGGTTTGGGGCCGACCGCAACCCACCACCCGCTTGTTGATGTTTATTTGCTGATGAAAAACCGACCGCACCAATACCATTGAGGGCAGTGATTTATCTTCTTTGGGGACCATTTACTCATAGTTATGCCCCCCCTCCCCTTCCCGTGGGTGGCTGGTTTGCTGGAGTGTAATTTTATTTAAACATAATAAACGCAACAAAATAAATCACTGCTAATCCTAAATGACCCCGTGCGTGGTCATAATGGGAGGTGGGATATTTTGCGAACCCCTGGCACGTTTATGGCACGAGGATAAAGATTCGCGTAAAGATGATTTCCTTCCGGGAACATTATCGGTTCGGTACCACCGACACACTTCCACAACCGGCATTCCTGCTTCCTTTTTTCTGTTGGATGTCGTCAGTCAAAGCATCCATCGTCGTTCGTCCGTCGTGTTGATAAAACGACGCGCGTGTTCGGTCGTGTTCCATGACATGGCGCCGTCGTAAATTGAAAGCCCAGTGTAAACATCGCCCGGATGCAGATGGCATCGTTGAGTCATGATTGTGTTTATCTTACCGCGCGCTTGTTCCGGAAATTCACTGACTTTTTGCATTATGTTTGTTGTTTTGCCAGAGTGTAATTTAAAACGGTGCAAGCTGAAGCAGCAGTATGTTGTTGGTATATTTGTCTTTTCAATTAAATTTCCCAATCAAAGAAAAAAATTGTTTACGATTGCGGTTGACAAAACAGAGCTGTATAGGCAACATGATTAATCCTCTACCTTGAACACGGGTTTCTTTCATGGGGCTTGCTCGATTACTCACACCTTTATTAGCATCAAATCATTCGTCAACAGCGGCTTGTACGTCGCATGTCTATTTATAGATCTTTCCTACTTTTTCTACGAAAGCTTATGTTTTAAATCCATCATTGAAAGTATTGAAACATAAATCCCCCCCGTGGTTCAAGCACGCTGGTTAGATATGTTTCCGATGTCTTTATAACCGCAAAGCAAGGCAAGCCGCATGTTAGGGAACGCAACCGGAAAGGGTACGGCGGACGGCGTAGGCTTCTTTTTTCGTCGGTTCCGGGGACCGTGACCAAGCCATCGTTCCGCACCCCGCACCCGTTCGATCCAACCAACGATGATGATGATGCTGCTGTTCTTTGCGACGGTTGGCCGGAAAAGTCATTATTCCGGGTCGTCCACTCACCCCCGGCGCGCTGGCGCACAAGAAAGAAGGAAAATGTGGAAGCAAACGATTCTCGAGAGAAAAGTCTTGTCTATCATCCTCACACAATAAGATAAGCTTTTGATTTCCCTTACTAACATTTGATGTGTATAGCCAGATTTTTTTTTATTTACCATATCATATATAAAAACAAAAGCATATTTCAGAATAGCTATGATCCTAATATCAGATAACTATTTTTTTTGGGCAGCAATAAAATAAAAACATTAAACACCATTAGGTTTCCATGTCGTGCCCCATTCGGAACATCCTCAAAATAATCGATCAAGTTCGTAGACATTTGTGGTGTAGGAAAGACGCAAGATCGTTTACATAAAAACCTCCCCTTTTATGGTGATCCGACCTACATCACCCCACAGACACACACACACACACACGAAAAAAGGTTTCAATCAAACCTGATGTTCGAGAGGAAGCCACAAAACCGTCGCTCCCCACGAAACCACCAACCGGATCAATGGTTGAGAAGGAAAGTTCAGTGAGAAGATTTGCAAGGGATTTATGGCGGAGATGGGTTGGCAGTCAAAAGGCGATGTGATTTCGGGAGTGTCATTAGCAAATATGGCCAGAAACAACACGGCATGCACTTTGGACCACAAAAAAAAAGAGCCTGAGGGAAAATGTGGGGGGAAAGCACAGTAATTTAAAGTTACGCTCGTAGGCAAGAAGGGCCTGCGGAGGGCGGGCTCGGTACCGGTTCGGTTGTCATAAAAACTGACTTGAGTAAATTTGAAGAGTTAACCATGAGCCTCTCGGTAACATGAAAGCAAACCACCACCAGGGGTGGGTTGTTTTTTCGGGCTGTGTAAGTAATTTTACGTTCCGTTGCGTAAGCGGACGGAAAAGTTGACGAAAAGCTCCTTTTTCGGTGGCTTCCAGCTGTGTTGCGAACTTTCCATTTCCTCAATTTAATTTGATCCTAAAATTCAATCAAACGTGGTCCCTGACATGTCTTAACTGGTATGTTTTTTCAATTATACCGATGTTGAAAAACCTATTTTCCCCGAATTGAATTCTTTGTCTTTATTGAAGCAAACAATTGAGATTTTGAAATTTCCATTCCTAGCATAACTAACAGATGGAGAGGAAAGAAAAGAAGAAATAAAACACAACTCATGCTCAACTCCATCGCACCTGAGTGCTAACCAATCGTGCATGTACACACCGGAGTCTGCGGTCACTGACGCTGTTCACGATGGCGATGACTCATCTGTCGTTGGAAAATACCGTAGCAGCAGTTCCAATGGCATGTCATCATATATGATAAACGGGAGATACCCGGCCCCCCCGGTACGACCCGTAGAGGACGACGAAAGTCGTCTTGTGTCGACCACGACAACGTTTTCCGTGGTTCCCACGAGATATTGGGAAGGATTCCATTCCAGGAGCGTCTTCAAGGGCCGCCGGGGTGGAATGCCAGAAAGGGTTACTGTAACGTATTTATATTGCCAGCCACTTCTTCGCTTGGCTCGCAATGTTCAACCAACGGTGAAATGATGAAAATTGTCACCGGAGCGAACGAGACTCGTGGTGGTAGAGGGAAATGCGGAAGCTAGACTATGGAAGATGAAAATCAGTTTCATCCAAGCGTTCTCCGATGTCGCTTGCTGTTTCCGCCCGTGGTTGTGTATGACAGTCGTATTTTTAGCTCATCATTCGACGCCACCTACCGACCCCCCATCCCTCCCCGAAGGACGAAAATGGAAATTCCAATCATGGCGACCCACTCAAACCCGGGGACTCTAGTAGTCGGCCCATGTTCCTTCGAAAATATTGCCACTTAAAGAGACACATCGCTTTGTCCCTCCGGTGGTGGCAGGCTTTTTACATTTCCAGTATATCGACCACAACAGCTGGTATGATGATGGACGGCCCGTATGAATAATGGCCGCATTGGATAAATCTCTGCTGAACCCTTCCAATAATAGCTTTCCAACAGAATGTTGCTTTTGTTGCGCGAAACATTGGGAAACATAAATACCAAGGACATTAGCGGTGTTCATGTCCAGAAATGTTTGTCGTCAAGACTCGGATGTTTGTGAGAGTTTGTTTTCCAATAGCTTTTTTGTAAATAAACATCCTGTTGTTTACACTCACAGCTTAAAGCGACCGGATGCCCGTTCCTATCTGATGTTCCAATAAGGCTTAATCCACCAGTAATCGGAAGTTCCCAATCGTTAGGTTTACGCGATATGGTCGTTCGTTGGCACACACAGCTGACGGTGTGTTAGATATCGATATCGTTAGATAAGCCTCATCCAGGAACGCGTCTTTCAGCCACTCACGCTTAACGCTGCTCAACTCATACTCCCCCATCACGAAAAAAGGTAAGACGGAAAGTTGTCGCCATAATTGGCATCCGAATTAGCACATCACCGCCGCCACTACCAATCCTTTACGTCCGATCGTCCACAAGAAACCCATGGTGATAAGAAACTGACGCCGCACGGGTGGGAGTAGTGGGCAATAGAAACCACCAACACATCTCTTACTAAAATCTCGCGAGCTCGTTGGAGTTGGGGCGTTATCTTTTTCCGTCACCTGGCAGTACGCGGTAGATTTTCCAAAGATTCGGAAGGTAACTTTCCGCGCCCGAAAGGAAGGAGTGTTGCGCCACGTTCGATCGTCGCTTGGCGGAGTGGATTCCAAAAGTTCGAGTGTGAGAATCTCTTTAGTAGCGCATCCAACACTGTGCCGCAGCGCCATCGGAGAACATTCGCGAATAGTTAAGAAAAGAATCTTCTAGAACTTCTAAGGTGACAAGTGCATCATGCATCTGGGAACAGAAATGTTGTCCGTTTTAGATTTTGTAAGTAGACACCGTTTTCCCAAAACCATGGATGCTCCAAATTCTTTTCTTACGTCCCATGTCTTATGCAACTCTGATTTAGGCTCTGATTCTTTCTCGTGGGAAACCGTGCTGTGAGCCTTTTAATCACCAAATTAGTTCGTCGGTCACTGGAATGTGTCTGCTAGCGCTGGTTTTAGGCCCCGTAGTCATCGTCAGGGCTTAAGTCAGGAATCTATGTATTTCTTGATATGGACCTTTTTTTTTCTCCACATTTGTTCGGCATTGGCGAGGTCTCACACGCTCACTTTAGTAGCCGCAGCTGAGATGGACAAGTGTTTCGCAAAAAAAAAATAAGTAAATACTCGCACTCACACCACGTACACCACCCCAAGCAGTTTATGCTTTGGATGCTGAATGAAGGAGTTTTGTACGAAGGTGGTGCCACAACGCGGGAGGGGGTAGTTATGCCAATGGAAGGTGACATACTCGCAAACTCAGCACACCGGTGGTACAGTCAGCAAGTAAAACAGCCAACAAACGGCGGAATCGGTGCCCCGGTACCTTGGCATGGTTTATGCATACTACGTCGTGTAGCGGCAAACAGCAAACTGCCTGTCTGTCACTCGTGACTCCAAGGCAGTCATCACCACCTCCGTCGTCCATCACCCATGGCCACTAGGTTACTCCGCTGCTTTCGGCGTCGTCGTCGTTCACTGGCAGCTGATATCTGCCTGCTGCAGTGTGTGCGTGTCCATGTGTGATTGACGTGAATGGTGCCATATGCGCGGGGCAGTGTGAGGCAAAACATTCGCCGGTAGCTGAATCCTAATGCACTGGTTTTGCATAGCCATTATGTGATGCTTATAAAAATGGTTGTTCATGTAGATTGTTGTTGCCTTGTGGGTAATTCTGATAAATGGCTATGAACAAGTTTTACTCCTGAAGGATCATTAGATCGTCTCCTAACGGTTACCGGAATACTGGTGATGTTATGTATTCCATATATAACTTTTTGGCCCGTAAGTGCTTGTACTGGGTAAGATAATAATGCCAACCACATTGTGAGCTTCGTACTGGGTGTCCTCAAAGGTAAAATCGAGCCGAACGCTACCGTTCGTTCGACCTTCCGTTCGAAAGAGGACACGTACAGAACGTTCGAATTACCTACATTCTCCGATGACAGAATCTCCAAGTGTGACGACTGTTGTACTGCATCATTGCCTATATGTCTATAGCTTTTGCGTTCTTTCCGGCAGAATGTGTGGCATTTCGCGGTGTTTTGATTTCCTACCCAATCATTCGGCGCGTTTGTCTCGGTTCGGTTGGTTTTTTTCCTCCTCAACCACCAGCTGAATATGATCCCACACGGTCGTCAACGGTTCGTGTACTCTGACGTCTCCGAATGTCACCGGCCCTTATCAGCACGATGGCGTACCCGTGGCCGTCGCTATATCACGCTGACGTCCTCGCCAACGATAACATATTGGTATGTTGTTGTCCCTTGGCACACAATCGTGCGTCACGTAAAAAAAGGTACATGATAGAAGCAAATCCAGCCGGCGCACAGAGAAACCACATTCCCTACTAACGAACACAACAATGAATCGTTTGTGTGCGATCGGTAGTTTCGCAGTCGGCAATAAAAATGCTGGCAGTGGCAGTGGAACACTTTTATCCAGCGATCGGCGATAAAAATTATCATCGGCAAATCAAGCAACCGAGATTGAATATACATCTCCGAGCCGTCATCTCGGGGTTTGTTGATTACGAATCATCTGTTCAGGTCGGAGCGCGGTCGCACCGGTTCGGTCGGAACGCTGGGAAACGGGGGCAAACTGGAGAAATCATCACGAGGTAGAGGGAAGATAAATAACTCATTTCCGCGCCGGAGATCAATTCATCAATACTCCCACTCGGTGGATGAAGGGGATGATGGGTTTGGTCGTGCAAAAATGGGGGGTTGCCTTCTCTCGTGGATTTTTAATGATGGCGGTGAGTGTGTGTGTGTGACGTTGAGGATGAATTCCAATGATGCAACCAATATGCTAACGAGACGGATTCAACAGTGGGTTGCGGTTTTTGTGTCCATCACCTGTGTCGATGGACAAATCCTACATTTATTCATGTGCCACACACCTATTTCTTATGGTATTAATTTTTCCTGAATGTGCTACAACACACTGTAAAAAAGGCCCGTAACAAATTCAACCCTTATAGTGGGCCTTATGTCATGGTACTTCATGTGTGTTTTTCTGTTTCCATAGCACCGATCAAAGGTGAAGTGATGATGTTCAAACCAGAGCAGACCGCCTGTTATTGAGTGCACTTCCAAAGGCTCCCGCGTAACGCTTATAACGTGTGTAACGCAAACAAAAGACACAGCTGGCAACCGCTTGAAACTCCTCTCCATCGTGTTGCCAAAGCGATGAGTCAATCCGCCTCGGAAAGCCAGCCCAGTCTTAGCACCATAAACTGATTGTACAAATAATAAACGCCAAAAGCCATAGATCAACAGTGCCTATTTGTAAACTTCGTTACGGTAGCGGATGAGGCGTGTACTGCAGGCGGGAAGGTTGGAGGGAAGCTATTGGTCAAAAGAAGCTGATGATCGGTGGATAACAGAAAATACAACTAGCAACAGCACACCCATCCCAGTCCCGATTGCTTCGATTTGCGTCCCGCGAAAATGTTGATCATAAACATATCGGGTTTATTATGGTACTGAGTGGATGATGCTGATGATGACGATCATGGCGGCGATAATAATATTTCGGCCGAGCAAATTTGGGCCGACGATTGCATAACGTTTGTGCAAATACGCTGATGTAGTAGTGCTTGCCGCCGAGACCTGTGAGTGGCATAGATAATTTTGTTTACAGGAATCTTTCATTCATGGTGACTAACCAGCGCCACTCGAAGAGGTTTATTTAAACGTTTGATTCATCATGGATTCCCTGATATTTACCTTATGGGTTTGGTTTAAAATGTCCTCGTAGCATTTTGTCACCCGCGTTGTATACGTTCTTTGCCATCTGGTCTCTGGTCCAAGCAATCCATGCTCCCGGAACGTGATCGGAATATTTGACTCTTAGTTTCGCCATTGTCGGTCACGGCGGGTGAGCAAATGTTCATCCTTAAACTTAAACCCCGTGAGGCCAAGGATTCGTGTATGTGTGTGTGTGTGCTGATCGTGCGAGAAGTTGCATGACCATCACCTAGTCCATAACACTGCGATTCCTTCGAGGTTCCGTCGTCGTCAAGCCGGTACGACGAAGCACAAGTGATGGTATGAATTGTCCAATGAATGGCTTCGCGCTAGCGGAAAAGAAGATTGGAACCGATGGATATCACTCCAACTAACCTCTCCTAAGCTTTGACCGTGTACCCAGTGTTGCCAGCGACCGTTTAGATGTTACGTAAAGTGTAGCTTCTGGCAAAGCTACATTCCGGTGTCTGTGGTGTCAAGTATTAGTAAAGTATGGGATTGTTTAGAAGAAACATTTCTTGCCAATATTTCAATGAAAGTTTAATTCATACTGAACTATTCAATTCAAGTTCTCTTACAGTAATTGTATAATAAATTTACTAGATATTCGCGGACAGACGTTATAAGCAAGGAATTCAATGTCAGTGTCAAAGGTCCCCTGAACTTCTCTAAACGTTGCCAAGGTTGATGGCGCATGGCAGATCGTTGTACGTGGTTCAATGACTCCAGCCCGACCGTACTTGACCACGCTAGTAAACGTGTGGCCATCGTTAAATGCTCTATTCCAATAAATAAATCAAACAGCGCTACACAACCCGGTCTGGTGAGGGATCAGCGGCGACCGTAAACATGGAGGAGACTACAACAGACGTTGTCGCAAATTGCATCAGTCTATCGTTATTGTGCCCGTAATGTGTGGTGGACAGTAATAAACAAACTTAGCTTCACTCGAAGGACATTGGCGTTCGTTAAAGTACTACACTCTGATTGACTATGGCTGTAGTAAACAACGAGATGTCATAAAACATACCTATATGTAAGCCTTTCTGTCGTAGAAATCTGAAATCAAAAATGCCTAGAAACAGCTGTGCCTAGCTCTAATTTCCTGACCCTCTGGAACTCGGGAATGTGTCGTTGTGTGAACTTCTGGTGCGTTTTGTTTGCTTTAACGTGTGGCATGCGATAAGAATACTCCACCCATATCGCTATAGGCTTTGCTGTGAAGTTCATGATGCGGAAGCTTCCTACCCACTCACATGGGCGTAAATAACATCCAATATGGTATTCCCCAGCGAATCGTGCACCCTCTCCAGTTCCCACGCGCTCCGGGTGGGGATGACTAGTTGGTGAAACTATGTGCCAGCATGGTTTTACTTATCAGATGACCAAATCGGTTCGCCCACGCGGAGACCGACGTCGTGCCCTAATGCACGCCCTTAACCTCCCACTGCGCCCGGGGTACTCCAAATCTGACATAATATTTAACTCAAGCCACACCAATGCCATCGCCGTGGTCTCTTATCACTAGAAGGTGGGGGTGGGCGGTACTGGTATGTGTGTCGATTGCCCTTGATGAATGTTTGTATTACATTGATTTTTACCCACCTGCTGTTATCGCCATCGTTTCGTGCTACTATTAGCCTGTGTAGGTAAGGAATGCTGTTGCAAATCGTGTCGCATTTCTCTAAAGAAAAAAAAAAACCAATACATCAGTTGGATTAGAGTTGGGAGATTCAGATTCAAGGACATGAATCTGAATGACTTGTAGCATCGATTTTAAGATTTATGGATCTGTCCATGGAATATTCGCAAATCCCAAAGAAAAGGAAACCAAGGAAACATCATCTAAAGGAAGTTGGATATATTTGAACTACTTCGAAAAATGTACATTTATTTTTCCGCTTAATGTTGTCCTTGCCCTATCCTTTTCGTATCAAGTTTATCAAACTGGAAGATGTTAACTAAACTAATCGTGGACGTTTTTGGATATATTTTTTCATGATTCCATTCTAATGTTGCCAGACTATTTACAAGTATCAATTTAAAGGGAATGATTTATACAACTCACTCTGATGAATGTTGTAAGCAATACGACATGGATAGCTTGAAATCTCGGAAAGGAAATCTCTGGCGGTTGTTTATAGTGTCACATAATCGTAAAAAATACCATCACCTATGCCGAACATTCACACACGAGACATACGAGAGAGCACAACCTAAAGTGCCTGTGCAATCACGGATGATTAGAATTTGATTTGGGTTTTATGGCCACAAGTGCTTTAAACTGATTTGATTCCCTGTAACAACATGTGTCGCATCCTCCCGGCAGGGTAGAGTTATTAGTAGGAGGACGCTATTCCTTGATCTATTTTTACTCCATTCTGCTGACTTTGGCACATTGTGACAGCGCAAGCGAACGGCAAACGAGGCGCACGTAGAAACGGGTCTTCCAATTTAATCTCCGAGGACACTTGACCGATCGACAAACTCTACCAGAGTCCCTCCAGCTCAACAATACATTTTCCCATCAAATTGAACGACGGGAAAGGACAATGGACTCCCACGCCCTGGAGTGGCCAGTCAACACCCAGGTGTGTTTGCATCACTGCCGCCGCCGACCGACCACCTGTGGGAGGTGGTTAGTGCTAGTGAATTTCATTGACGCGCCCCTTTTGGGGATGCCCACGGGACGGTGTTGAGTGCTTATGCAAAATTGATCCCACATCTGACCGAGAGTTCGGTCGGTTTGATTTTTGGAACGTACGAGCCTGGCACGGGCAGAGAGTAATGGTGTTGGTCCTTGGACCAACGCTAAGAAGTCTCGTTCTGTCCGTCCGAAACCTAGCTGTTGCGCTCTATGCGAGAGTCCTGTTGATTCACCTGAATGATGCAGGTTGATTGTTGAATCGATTATTTTGTCCACGTCGGCGGCCTCCGACCGTGTTCGGTCGCTTCGTGTTGTGGCATAGAAATAAATATAGCCGCAAACGACGGGAAGGATACGGGTTGTTGAATCACGGCACACACAGTCTCGCATTGGACCTACGTTGCTGCTGCTGCTGCACGTTGGACGTGTTCTATCAACCATTTCTCTGGGATTTTCTCTTCGAAAAGGGAAACAATACTGCAGGCAATGCAGAACGCCATATACCCCACCACTGTATCGATAAAATAAACGGGCTATGACAGTATCGAAAAGTCATAAAACCGAGATTGTACGATTGAGCGAAGGACTGAAGGACTTTCCTCCTCTTAAAAGGATCTACTCTTTTCTGTGCTTCATACTGTAAAGTGTGAACCTACGGGGAGTTTGAAACTCGAAGTCATCAAATGAAGTCCTTATCGCTGTGCCCATCTATTCGTGCCGTTGAATAAATAAAATGCAATACTCAACAGACCTTCATTTTAACAACCTTTTCCGGCACTTCCATTGGTAACGGGCAGTAAAACAACATTGCTGCATCTTCACAGAAACATTTGCGGATGATTTCGGTAGCCTTAAAGCTGTTCATAAAACGACCCTTTCATTAATGCATAAAGCGAATCGTCGCTGGGCCTATGCTGGGAATGTTGGAAAAGGTAAACAAATATGAAAATTCCGTTTCCGTTGCGAATTTTAAATTCAGTTTGCTATCACAGGCCGAGCACACGTATTTATGAAACATATTGAATACCCTCTTCTATCCATTACCAACGTGCGTTGACACTCGATGTTTCGTTTTGACCGGCGGCTACTGGTATTTCCTTTCCAGCTCTAGAGTTTGGCCAAAGGTAATTTTAGCCGCTTTATAATACTTACTCCATTGCACCGCATGCGTAGTTTGTTGCAAAAGAGTGAGTCCACCACGAGGACGGCGCGTGCACGTGCGAATGATGTTTGCATTATTCATTAGCTGATGTCTTCAATTTGCTCCGCCAAATACCTCGGGCAGCTCCAATCGCTTTACGCCCGGAGCGAAGGGCTTTTCAAGATGGTTGCCACACCAGGCGTCCCCCAAATCAGTGTTCCATCATTCGTCTTACCCCCGGGGGGACTTAAAGAGGCACTGCAGGCAACACTCAATTCGCTATTCATAACGCACAATTGGAGGCCGCAGCTTCTCCGGTGCTCAATTAGCGTAATCTGCATTTCGATAAAGTGAAGTGAAGCTAACTTATCAGCATCAGACCGGCGGGGGCTCTTGATTGCCGGATCGTCCGGCAACGGGTTCGTTGGTCACTCTAAAGCTCTCGCTGATTTGCGGCCTGGTGGAAAGGTGTGGGAAATGGGTTTATGAAGCTTAATTTGCATCGGAAGGTAATCAATTACATGATGCAAGTCATGGAAGGTAGGCTCTGCTCTGGAAAATGAAAGTGAGGTTTGCTTGCCCATCTACAATTTCGGACGTTTCTTTCGTGGTTGAGAAGAAGACACTCGGATCGTAATATGCTCAAGTTGAGACCAGATATCGTTGCGGCATTTTATACCATACGACTTGCAGATAGCTGCACAAAAGTGTGGTTCTCACGAACGTTCCTTCACTGCGTCGGAACTGTTGTGTACTGTGCTGCTGCTGTTGAAACGATAAAAGGAAACATCCTCCTCTTGTCGTGCATAATTTTTTCGCTTTTGCATTGCGCATGCATTTAAGTAGGTCACTTTTCTCCATACGATAACGAGCCGCTTCTCTCCTCAAACACTCCATTTCCATCTTGTATGTGATCCAATGCAATACGTTTGTCATTCGAAGGATCTGGAGATACAGAACTACCCAGAATCCCAATGGAATGATATCACTATCACAAACCGCCCTGCAAATAGGGGGGGGGGGGGTACGGATTGATTCCGACAAGGCACGTGCGTTTCCCTTTCGGGAGAGATATTATAAGCTTTCTTATGCTAGCAAGCAGGAAACACTTAGCCTCGGCTTCACGTTCACAGGTGAATTCACGGAATTCTCGACATTGGTCCTCAGTGTCCGTCCCTGAAAAGGATCAAAGTGGAGGATGAAATGCTTTGCACATCAACCCACTTGACATCAAAGAGGACCTTCCCAAGGTGGAAACCGCTCCACAAAAGGTGTGGAGTATGTTATTTAGATTCATCCTTCCGGTCGGGAGATGGGGGAAAAGAAAGCATCCATTTTATGCACATTGGCCCCGGAAAAGCCGCGGGCACTACCATCTCTATTCCTGGAATCGAAATCGGTGTACGAATGTATTTCGGATCCGGATGGATTTTTGGACGGGATCCAATCCAAATATAGATCGGCATGAATTTATTTCTGTTAGCTTCGAAACGGAATGAAATGTGATAAAAACCGTCCCCGAGTTTATCCCCGAGATGTATTTCAAACATTTTATTTCCTTTTCTGTAACTTTTCACAATTGCTTTTCTGTCCGTGCGAAAGGACAAAAATACAATGCTGAGAAAACAGTGAGTGTCATTTTATTACATTTGCCTCCTCACCTCGTCGTGCGTGCGGGCGGCTTCCTCTTAAATGTTTTGATTCAGATAAATGAAAATTTTCCTATTAGCTTCCGACAAATGAGTTTCCCGTCTGCCGTGCCTCCCCTGCCCATCCCATCTTCGTCGCACCGGTGTTTGCGGAGAAATAACAACCTGGAGCGATTTTGTAAATGGTTACATGTTGATTTTCCCATAACAACCCGGTTCTCCAGGTGCGTCAGGCGGCTCGAAAAACTCGTGTCGACGGTACGGGACAATTGTGCGACCGATGTCTCGGTCTAGTCCCCCCACCAGCAGCTAGCAAAATACTTTCCATAGCGCTTCCGGTCTCACGAACAAATTGAGATTACAAAGATAAAATGTTAATCCTGTCCTCCATCCGCTGGCTTCTCCCTTTTCCGGGTGAAATGTCTGCCAGGAGTGGGAGTTTCCAGGACTTTTTGGCAACGTCAGCTTCCAGGACAAGGAGGATTGAAGGTGTTTGTTGTCCGCCTTCTTCAGTGTTGGCGTTGAATTTGGCGTAAATTCATTTGCACAATTTACTTTCATTCATTCAATTTCAGCTTTGCTGAGTTTTATTTTTCCACTTTCCATTTTCACTGCTCGGTGTTTTTGGCCTCTCTTAGGTTCTGTTTTCCGTAAACGATGGGGACACTGGTTTTTCCTTTTTTTTTTGTCAGGTGTGTTGCCCATTGCATGCTAGGCCCCTTTTTTAATCCATTTAAAAGCAAGATATCCAATCGAAACTGTTTTAAACTCCAAAGCTGGTCAATCTCTATCCATGACAACCGAGGACAAATCAATTACTTGACTAAATCTAGAATTCTTTGATCTTTTATTAAAAAATAGATCATCGCATCACATTAATCTTTCTGTGTTATTCCGTTTTCTCTCTTCCTACAGATGTCGGGGGAGCAGTCACTGCGGCCTCATCGGCCCAAGTCGGACAAGGAGCGCAAGATCGGTCACCGGCGGGTCGGCGAGGGGGGCGAGATTACGTACAAAAAGATCCAGACGACCACGATCATGGGCTCGATCCAGCTCGGCATCCAGCACACGGTGGGCAGCCTGGCGTCGAAACCGCGGCGCGACCTGCTGATGATGGACTTTTGGGAGCTGGAGACGATATCGTTTCCACCGGAGGGCTCCAGTATGACACCCGCGCACCATTACAGCGAGTTCAAGTTCAAAATCTACGCTCCGATCGCGTTCCGATACTTTCGCGACCTATTCGGAATTCAGCCGGACGATTTCATGGTAAGGGGGAGAAGAGGGTTTGAAATTGGAGGCTCTTTATGGTACTAATGTTTGCTTCCTCCTCCAGATGTCCATGTGTTCAGCCCCACTGCGGGAACTGTCGAATCCGGGTGCATCCGGTTCCATCTTCTACCTGACGGACGACGATGAGTTCATCATCAAAACCGTGCAACACAAGGAGGGCGAGTTTCTGCAAAAGCTATTACCAGGGTAGGTTCGGAACTCACTCCGAGTAGTTCAAATGGCATCAAAGTGCGGGTCTCTAATTTATTTAAATTTCATTTGCTTCGTTGCAGGTACTACATGAATCTAAATCAAAATCCCCGCACGCTGTTACCGAAGTTTTTCGGCCTGTACTGCTACCAGTGCAATAGTAAAAACGTTCGATTAGTCGCCATGAACAACTTGCTGCCCTCCTACGTTAGGATGCACCTCAAATACGATCTCAAGGGTTCGACGTACAAGCGAAAGGTGAGTGAACGTGGGTTCACCCACCCAGCAAGCAAAGGCAGCTTATTTTAATCCGCTTGTTTTTGTTACATTCCCATCCGCCAGGCAAACAAAGCCGAACGCTCGAAATCGTCGCCCACGTACAAGGACCTCGACTTCATGGAACAACACCCGAACGGGCTGTTCCTGGAAGCGGAAACGTACAGTGCCCTGATCAAGACGATCCAGCGCGACTGCCGCGTGCTGGAGTCGTTCAAAATCATGGACTACTCGCTGCTGGTCGGCATCCACAATCTCGACCTGGCGGTGAAGGAGAAGCAAGAGGCGGCCGCCAAGGCGCGCTCGGAGGGTGAATCGGATTACGAAGACGCACCGGAAGCGGATCAGTACATGGTGCAGGAGCGTGAGGAGCAACGCTCGACGGCACTTAACCGAAGCAGGTGAGTGAGCGAAATCGCCCAGGCGCTTCCGGCCAGCGTCGCCGGATGCGAAGGAGAGCTACTTGCATGCCATAGGGGGAGGGGGAGGATGAATTTGGCGAACGCTACAGTGTACCTACCGCTGGCTTCCGTTCTTACAAATGTGTAATGTTTTCGTCGTTTGCTCGGAATTACCGCCATTTTGTCGGCATTGCTGCTTGGCGATATACATTTTAATGTACATTTAATCGCCGCTTTTAATGTTCAAACGTTACGTTGCGGTGATTGTAAAATTAGCTGCTTCATTTTATTGGTTATCGCGCAAAATTGCTTCATTGGTAAATATGTTGTTTTTTGTTACCAACCAACAAACTTTTATTTCAGTACATAAATGTATTCTCGGTTTATAAATTTGCTTACACCAACAATTTTAATTGAGTGAGAAGATTTCAATCAATCCGTATTACGATAACACAACTTATTGCTGTAATGGAGCATGTGTTGTTTAAATTATTTGTATCCGCTTTATTGTTGTTTACAAATGAGAAAAAAAAAGTTTATATATGTTTAGCGTAGTAAAACCGTTTGCACCTACACTTCCAGAGACGTACACAGATCAACACGAAACGGGGAATAAAATTGACAGGGAATACAACCACATACGATACATGAGGAAAACTACGGGGGGATGCAATAGGGAAGAGGCTCTACAGTACGGCTAAGGAATTCGACAATTAATTTTAATCCTTTCGGGGTTGTCAAATTCTACACCAAAACTCAACCAAATCAGTTAGGCTTCCTTTTACCTTCGAGCGAAAGGTAATCGGGATCACAATCTCTCCTGCAGAACAAAACTCGTTGTATAGTTCACATTCACAAACAACAATCAAATCCACGTGCACTTGTTGATGTCTTAGTTCTCGGAAAACCAAATCCGTATCCACACAAACCCTACATCTGATCCCAAGTTCTTTCCGGCCGTTGTTGCATTTGCCCTTTTCCTTTCATCATAACTGCTCCTTCCTCGTCGCCTTATGCAGTGCCGTAGTTGAGTTGTAATCATCTGTACCCCATTCCCGCCACCTACTCAAATCGTCGGTCTACCTTTTTTCACTTGCGTGTTAAATTGCGTTCATCATGAACGGACCATTTCATTTCAACCCTGGATACCCATGCTCTTTTTTTCCTAAATACCTTAGAGATCGCAAAACACCCGCAAAACGAAAGTAAAATCTTCGTTGTACGAAATCCGCTCCATCTTTATTAGATTTTGTTCTGTGTTTTGCTAACTCAAATTCAATTTTCCCTCTAGCTGTTAGATCAAGAATTTTTGTTAGATGTTCGCACGCAAGGACCATCGAATGTGTGTGTGAGTGTGTGTGTGCATCACACAAGCCAAGCGGAATGTATAAAGACCGATTTTGCAGAATCCAGCGAGAATTCTACTGACCTCGTGTACCTTGTTCGTTCTCGTTCTTTTCCCAAACCTTCATCCCTGACGTGTAACGGATGTTTTTAATCTATATACAGGCACACAACCTACGGAAAGATGCTTATTAGGTATGGAGACTCGAGTAGATTATAATGGTGGGGTATCGTACTAAAGGAAGATTGTAGTGAAGAGATTTAACGATACGGATCTGAAGATGTGTTGCAATGTAAGGGAGGGTTCTTTTGATTTTATATTTATTTCGGTTGACAAAAGTTCCCTTTCTTGTAGTGAACAATTTTACATATGATTGGATTTTTTAATGATTTCTATATCATGAGAAACATGCTCGACATCGAACATCAGGAAAAAATGGAGACGCCTGGTCGTTGGAACGGGTGAAATATGTTTGATTTTATTTCAGACGGCAGCTTTTATCTGGATATTAATTCTAACGAATCCAGCTATTCAAATACTTAACAGGACATTTGATGTATATTCTATTTATGTTACCCATTAATCTTCGCCATGCAAACGCTCCGTAGCGACTGTTGTTTTTGCGCTATTCGTTTGGATCCAACGATATGCTATACAAGTAACCGTGTTCTTCTAGTTTGTGACTCAAAGCTGTATCAATCAGTTGGGAGTGTAGAAGTGTTTCGTTAAACATAAATAATGCACAATAAGCGGCTATATGGTATTAAACTAATATAATACTTTACATGCTCACCCCCACTTCGTAGATCTATTAACCGCCAACGGCTTGTTGCGCATTCGACAGCAATGGAAAGTATTCAGGCCGAAAGCGAACCGATCGACGAGGAGGATGACGTTCCGTAAGTAATTCCGGGTTCATAAGAACACTATTTTTATTTCATGGGGTCGTCGTGCAAAAAATAATGTCTCAATGTATGTTTCATTTCCCCACAGTCCCGGTGGTATTCCGGCACGCAGCGAAAAGGGCGAACGTTTGCTGCTATTCATCGGTATTATAGATATCCTGCAGTCCTATCGGTTACGGAAAAAGCTCGAACACACGTGGAAAAGTATTATCCACGACGGTGTAAGTATCATGAAGCGATATCACAATGTGTATACATTGCGTTTCACATTTACGGAGATTAATTGTTCGCTAACTTCTCATTACAGGATACCGTGTCCGTGCACCGGCCTTCCTTCTATGCACAACGCTTTCAGGAATTCATGGCCAAAACTGTTTTCAAGAAGATTCCATCCCGTAAGTATCGATCATTGATAGTGTGACTACTTCATCAAGGCAAAGAAGCAGATTCATGCCTTGTTTTTCCTGTTTTCTGTCTGCTATCTACGGGCCAAACAAACTTTCTGAAGCGAAATCATTGTAAATCGTCAATGTATTTCAAATCAATCAAAGACGATCCAAGAGTGGAATGTTTTGCTATTTGTGTTTTATATCCACACCAACTACAAACATGTACTACAACAGCGCCTTGTTCTGCGTTTGCCTGATAATACGCTAAAACAAACCTATGTATTTCTTACCATCTGTTGTGGCAACATTATTATTATGGCCTGCAATGGCCCAGTCAACCCGTACACATTTCTAAGGAAAAATGTAAAATAAAAACACAACAGGAGGAAAACAGCAAGGAAAACATCATTTTGGGATTTACGAGCTAATAGAATTTATATCATTGGAGTCGTCGGTCATAAGGACTGCGGTTTAAAATGTGATGCTAGTGAATATTGTTTCTGAAACAATTGTTTAAGCAGTGTGAGCCTTAGGGCTCCGTAATACATCCGTTAAATGCATAAGATACTTTTCTTTTCAATTCGATGTTGATGTACTTTTATTATTGTACGAAATTTATGTAATGGGTTTCTCCATTTTGTAGCTCACTTAATACCTACTATAAAAGCACTCAGAAGAAATGCAATCATTCATTTTTGTCTCAATAAGAAGGTAGTAAAACCTTCACGGTATAGAAATTTGATTCGTATGTCTACGTCTATGTTTAGAATTGGTTGTGGTGACTCGTTTCCGTGGAAATATACCAATATTTCCGCTAGTGGTGTCCATTACTCTTTGTACAGGAGGTGAATATAGCAAGCCTAACTAATGAAATCGTGATACCTACGAAATCTCTCAGCTCAAACCCACTAGAATTATACTAGTATGATGACCACAAATATGCAGAAAAAAAAACTAACTAAACTTTCATTGTGTCACAGTATTCGTTTTTACTCACACGTCTCCGATGTTTGAAAGCGTCGCCTCTTTGTCAATGAAAAGCAATTCTCTGATCTATATTTCTTCTTGCTTCTTGTTCTCTCTTATCTCTCTTTCTCTTCCCTTATACAATCCACGTGTATGATATATTTGATAATATAAACATGAAAATACTCACGCTGCGACTAAACTCGTTGCTACAAAAACTTACAAAAAAAAAAAAAAAACAATTACCTTCTGGCGGGCCAAACAATATTTACATCAACTGTAATGTTAAATGTTTACAACAAAACAACTCTTCCGTCAATATTCAATACTCTGCGTAATCTTCAATACCCCTTTTAATGCAATACAAACACCAGTGGATCTGCCCGAGATCAAAGGCAATCATAGAAAATTTCGCACGTTGGTCACCAGCTACATAGGTAATCTAACATCATTCTCCTGTTGTTGTTGTTCTTGTTGTTATAGCGTGTTGTTATGCGTTTTGTTTCTTCGTGTGTGTTACTTTAAACCTACTGTGCTTTCTTCTAATTGTTTTCTTCTCTTGCTACTTATGCTCTGTTCCTATTCTGTTGCTTGTGGACCCCTTGCCTCCTTAAAGATATAATCCTATCGAACGGAGACTAACTTATGTTTCTATTGCGTTTTCTTTTATCGTGTTTTGTGAATGTTAATACTAATCATAAACTTTTTCCTTACCAGCTATTGTGTTTGCTTTTGTGTTGCCGTATGTAATATTGTTCTCTTACCAGCAGGAATGACCACTGAATGGGAATGCCAGAGGATGTTTTATTTAAACTCTTCTTTGAGCTACTTGTAGTTAAACAGTACAAGCTTTTCCTCTTTTTGTGTGCATTCTTTATGTTTTGCTCGTATAGTTGGATCGTTTTACTCTATATTTCTTCTTCTATCTTTTGCCTTTTCCATCGTTCACACAATCACATGCTATTTCAAGTTTTGTTCTTAAATTATTTCATAAGTTCAAGGAAAGTTGTTGGACAATATATTTTAATTGAAAAAATTGTCACCATGCTGTTGTAACATACCTCACCAGTATAAGGCTCGTGCAAAAGTTATTGGTTTATATTATTTTGTAGGCCTTTTACTCATTCTACGCCACACTACTACTAGTTCATTAAGTTAGCTTGTGTTGCTAATCACACCTCCACAGATCCAGATTCCATGTCCATGGACAGAGATTTGCTAAGCAATTCATTCTTTCTTTTACATCACGCAGACAGAATTCTGTACCATAAACTGTAAAAGGTTCGCTCCTTTGAAAGATGAGTTTTAAGTAAAATATTGTATTCTTAACCATTTTGCCCCAGAGTGCTCTGTTTTCTACTTCTTCTTCTCGTATATGATTACCTCGTTTTGTTTTGCGAGTCTAGTTTTCGTATTTTTTCGTTCGATTGACCTCTTGATATACATAATTAAGGAGTGATTTCTTAGTGTTAGTGCTTTTGGATACGTAACTACCGCTAAACTACCTCTACACAGTGCTTATTACTATAATTCAAATCCACCGGAGTGGAAGAAGGGAGTGGCAGTACCAGTACGGCCTCTTCTTCGTAAAGAGTTTAAGCAAATGTTATACTAAACTTAACCCGAACAGTGCGTTTTGACTTCATCGTATTGTTTGTTTTTCTCTTTTTTCTTTCTATATTTTTCTTTTTTGATTTACCTTACCTCCACTACCGAAAACCGAACCTGTGTTCTTCTCTACCTACCACCACCACCACCACCATCACCATCGACACGATCGAACCGCGCGTGATCGTGGCAACCCTACCGACCATGACCACCAACCCTCTGCGCCATCTTCTACTTCTCCATCCTACCGGGCCGATGTCCGGGACTCCGTTTTTTGCGCTTTTATTATCGGTTTTGCAACGTGACTGGCTCGAATTAAAATATATTTGGCAAACGTATAAACGCTACGGCAAACCTTTCAAACCAACTAAAAACCCAAATTTAAATTATACGAAAAAAAACCCCATCGTAACTAAATTCCATGTAAAGCGCTAAAACATTCACCATCCAAGAGAAAAAGTTTGTCGAAAGCAGCACAGAGAGCAAAGAATGAAGAAACTGATAGTCAGCGTAAGTGTTTGTCTTAATTTTCATTTAGTTTAAGTTTTCCACACCACCACTAGGGTATATTTCCAAGCAAAGGTTTTACACTGTTCTGTTATAGCGTATTAGTTTTTATCAGAATTCTAGTTTTAGTTTTTGTTTGTGTTTTGTTAACGAGGGTTAACTTGTTTCCATCCATCTGAAACTAACAATACCGAACAGCCCCTATCGAGATGTAATATTTTCCCACTCCTTTTCTTCTGTCATGTTTATCTCTATTCGAATTGTATAATCGTACATCTGTTGTGCTCTTTCTCTCTCTATCTCTCTCGTGTGTCACCTTTATTGTTCTATGTCTTTCTTCGCTGTCTATAACGAAACGTTTAACTGAGACACTGTTTTCCTAATCTCCTACCTCATGGTTAATCTTGTCCGTCTATATACATTTTATTCAGGAATCCTTTTTTTTGCCTATTCATCATCGCTAACACCATGCCTAAGTTTAACATTATCTGGAAATTATTTGCAAAATTTAAGCAAAATCTTTACGCCGTTACCTATCGCTTTGAATTAATTACTACTTACCTTCATGGTTTTTCTAGGTTGTTTGTTTTCGATCGTATTTTCCGCATGAGCGAAATTCCGGAACTAAGCAGATCACTTCCATTTAGTTAAATTTCTCGAACACGCTGACGTGCTTCCGTCGTTTTGTCATGTTACCCTTAACACGTTCTACAAGTTTACTATTTTTCCGCGCGATCAATGTCCTTCGAGACGAGTTGTCTCTATTTCACTTTCACGTTTGTGAAACCATTTGCCGTACCCGTATAACCCCCCCGTAAACTAATGTTGTATTTTTGTTTAGTTTAATACTCTTTACCCCCTCACACACTACTTCTTAATGTACTCTCGATTTGTCACGGTTTTTGTGTCACCGTCTCTGTCTCTTTATCTCTCTGTACCTTTTAACGTGCGTGTTGTGTTGTGCTATCATTTTATCTCGTATGTATCTCTCTCTCTCTCTCCCCTCGATTATCTGTTCTATCTCATCTCTAGGCATAAGAAAAAGGACCTCACATTAAACAAAAACACGATTCGTTAAACTAAACACTACTCGAACATAAGGCTAAGGATGCTTTTCTGTATGAAAAGTGTCTTTTCCCTATTAGAATAGTCACATACCGTACACACACACACACACACACCGACAAGTAGCATTAGCACGATGGACGCGCGGTTAGTTGCTTGCAAAAACTAATTGAATTTTTCCTTTATTTCCTTTCGGAACGATTGTTTGACGACATGTTGTGCAGCCGTAGCCGGCAGCTCCCACCATCACCAAAACCAACAGTTCAATCCGACGCAGGCGCATTTCAATCAGCACACAACAGGGACACCTAAATCAGGTAATTTATGACCCTTTTTTTTAAGCCTATATGATCGTGTTTTCCACCGTCGAACTGATTGTTAAACCGTTGGTTGTAGGGTTTTGTAATGTCAAATCGCTAACTTATAATCGAATTAAGATCTCCGTGCGATCAAACACGAGAAAGTTGCAAGCTCTGTTATCAATAACCTGAACTAACCATAGCACCACACTAATCCCAAGCCTGGCGATCTGATTTGTTTTCTTTCTCTTCCTACTCTTTTAATCTACTAACCTCACAATGTGCTGCGCTGGAAAAAATGCTTTTCTGTTTCATAAACGGGCACATCTTAACGATTGTAAATTGTTGGTTACTGGTGATGCTCCACACTCTCCACACACCCTCAAAACGGGACCGCGGAAACAGATGTAGAAACGTCCTCCAGTGTACACACGGCAGCAACAATCACTACGACCTCGAGCAGCAGTGCGGCCGCTGGTGGCGGGGTCGGTCTTGCCGGTGCTGCTTCCACCGGCGGTAAAGGGGGAACGGGCCCGGCCGGGTACGGCAAGGGGGCGGCCGGTGGTAGCAGCGCAACCGGTACGCCAACCAATATGCCACCGTTGAAAAAGAAAACGTCGGTCGTGAAGCAGAGCGTCCCTCCGCCGGTTCCACCGCGCGGTTCGCCAAAGTTCAACAAGGGCGGAACCGGTTCGGGACGGGGGGCTACGGGATCGCTTCCGAGCCAGTCCAGTGGCCACCGGGGACGCGGCTCCAGTGCAGGTGTGTTTGTGTGCGTTCGAGTGCGCATTTTGCCCCGTTGTTTTTGTTGTATTCTGTTGTTTTTTTTGTAGTTTTCCGTCGAAATGTAGTTTTTCCTCTATAGTAAATATCCTTTTGAATCCATAAATTCGCAACACACACACACAGTTTGTTGTTTCCGTAGGAATTCTATGTCGATTCTCTTTCACCACGTGTTTCTTTGTCTTCTGCACAGATTCGAGTATTGTGTTTGTGTTAAATGGAACTTTTTTTTTATTACAATCTGTTTACTTTCGGATTATTAAATTTTCTTTCTTTACTTGCAACATCTTTTCGAAAATTTGCATGAATTTGTTTCAAAAGTTTTCTCTTTCGATATTCAAAAGATTTTTTTTAAAGCTTTTTAAAGCAGTCGTTTTATGTTGTAGTTCACCCAAGAATATCATGCATTTTATACATTTATTGATTCACATCGTGATATGTTCGGATATCAATCCGACTGGATCCGACTAAAGTTTCACACGATAAAGCTATACCTTACCACCTCAAGCGTCTTTGGTTCTTCCCTCCCTCCTTTTGCTTGGTTTGTTAGTAAAAATGGGCAGATGGAAGGCAAACGGGCATGCAAGAAGGCGATAACGAAAAAAGGATACCGAATACCGAATTGGAAGGAAAACATTGGAGAAAAAAAATCTACTTTAGTGTCCTTCGCTCGTTTGCCTCCATCATCAAATACCCGCCCTGCTGGCCTGCTGGGGGCCTTGGCAAGCAGGATGCCAAAACGTAGCAAACTGAAAATCACCTTCCTTTGAATCACACACTGAAACACAATTCGTGCAGGTAAGAGACAACGGCGGACGGTGGCAACGGGTGGCCACCATCATCAGCGAACTGAAGGTGATCCCGTGCGAAGTGCCGGACTTGAGGTCAACCGGGATCATCTGCGGCCACAGTCGCGATCTCCCGGAATCCCCCGGATCCCGTCTAGGAATGCGCTCGACACGCTCCTGGAGAAAGATGCGGATGAACCGTGCCTGGTCAGTTCGCCAAACAAAGTGCTGAGCTGGCTCAGCAGCAACGACTTCCGCGTTTCGGAGAACGGAGATAATCTGTCCAACGATGAAGATGTTCGGGAGGACGATGTGATAAACGAGGAACCACCGGTCGCTGCTTCGGTAAAGGTACCGAAAGTGGTGGCCGTCAAGCGAAAATCACCCGTCGCCGAGAACAACCCGGCCACGACGAACGTTAAGGATGCTGCCAAATCGTTTGAAAGGCTTTCCAGTCGCAACGGTAGCGGATCATCGGTCCAGCAGATGATAAGGAACTTTGAGCGTACGGCGACGAAATCGGTTGCGGTCACGGTAGGCCGTTCCGAATCGATGTACTCGCGTGTACCCAGTAACTGCAGCTCTTCGAAAGCATTGGTCAGTCGCAACACAAAACCAACACTGCCGCTCACGATACCGATCATCAAGGAAACACTGGTTGAAGATGAAAACAACAACAACAGCTACTGTGCCGTTGCCGATGAGGAATGCCTGCGGAAAAACCAGCCACCGTTTGTGCCAACGGTGGACCGATCAGCGGTGGAGCGGAACGAGGAAGAAGATGACCGGCTGGTGCTGGCGAACTTAAAAAATGTCGTCAAAGCACGCCGGGAGCTGTTTGATCATGCGAGTTCGCCTTGCTCAACGCTGGAAAGAGCGCCACGTTTTATTCCAAACGGGCACATATCATTTCAAGCAAACAACACGTTACCGAAGAAGAAAACCTCTGGACCACCGCCGAAACCGAAGCAAACAAACCCAACGATAACCGCACGCCCTGGAAGACGACATACGGTTCGCGATCACGATGAAATCCAGCGAAGAATCGAGGAAATCGAAGCAGAAATTCGTCGTAACGAGGAACGACTCAACCGGATGCCCACAAACCATCAACACTCGCTGGAGGAAACGGATTTGCCGAGGACAACTGCGTACGGGGAAAACCATGTTCCGGTCGACAGGGAGGAGGAGCACGTCCTCCATGCACGCCCTTGTCGGAACGAAAGCTTTCTTTCGCGCCTGAAACCGAAAGCTCACCGCCACGATGTTCCCCGCCAAGACGCGCCGCATTCGCTGCGCCAGGAGGAAAAAGCATCCATCATCCGGCGCATCGGGCTGCCACTGGACGAAAATCATAACCTCGAAAGTTACCTCGAGCAGTTTAGCCTGGAAGGAGAGTTCGTTTAAATGCGCTGCTGGTTCCGGTTCTCCCTCGTCCGCTTTCCCTCTCTTCTTCCTCCCTTGTCGGTTCTTTCTCGTTAGATAATTCCCACCGATTCCCCGAAACCACCTTCTCTTCTTTAACCTTCCCGCTATCGCTCGCTTGCTCGCTACGCCTCTCCACACTGGCCGCTGGAGTAAATTGATGGCCACTGGCCGCTTGTTGACGCCTTTGACGCTTTGGTTATTGCTGTGGGTTTTCGATTGCGTACTGGTGTTTCTTTTTCCCCCTTCCGTGACTTTGGTTTTTCGCCTTTCGTTAAAATATAAAAATGACAAGATTTCCTTTCAGCGGAAATAGCTTCGGTTTATAGTTTTTCCTGAATAAGACAGAGATCCTCAATCAACCGCGTGTTTCTTTGCGCCTTTCTGCTCGTTTCCCCCCTTTTGTTGGTTCACCCACTAATTGCGCCATAGCGTTATTTCTCCCGTAATCCACTCCTTTGTACCGTTTATTATTTCTTTTCTTTATTTTAATGTACATAAATTGTCTGTAAAAAGTTTTCGTATTATTTACGTACAATGTAGGTAGGCTGGAAGTTTTGTCTGGAGCTACCATTTTTACTTAGTTTTGCATCGATTTTGTTCTTGTCCCATTGCGTTAAAATTATATGTTTGAACAAGAAAAGTCTGGGATAAGATAAGATCAGGATCCAGATCCAGGATTATGATGCGATCCAGTGACCAAGATTGGGATCGAGATCCAGAGACGGGATTCAGAATCATTCATCTATCCTCTGACATGGCATGGATGCGAATCGGATACGGAGAATCAATTTCAAGTGGGATTGGGATTGGCCAGATCTCATCCGTACCATGCACCACACAGTGTCAGTCGACTGGGAGCTTCGTTGGAACTTAGCAAATTATTTTTCCAATAGTGTTCTCTGGTGTATTTTATGTTGACTTGGTATCGCTTCCGTATTTTTTTTTTTTAACAAATGTAAAAGAACATAAACATGCAGCACACACACACACACCATTTTTGATTGTGTACCAGTCACAGAACCACACGCATTTATTTCGTCGCGTGCGAATTGCGCGGAATCGAGGCGGAAAAAAATATTGAAAACCTGACAAAACAAAACAACGAAAAAATCAAACTTAGACGCTTCGTATCTCGTATCTGGCTAGGCACATCTCCTTCCTGTTCTTCCACTCCTCCTCCCGCTTTTGACGACATCTCCGAGCACGGTAGCAGTAGCCATCGACACTCGTCGGACGACAAAACGGGCAGCAGCAGCGGAATCGGCAGCAGCGCCGGTCCCAGTGGCAGTGGTGGCGGCGGTGCCCACGGGGGTGGTGGCCTCGGTGATGGAGGAGGTGGCGGCCTCGGCGGTGGCGGTTCCGTCGATCGACGGAGCACTTCGTGTCGCAGTGATAACTACAAAGAAGACTCAATAAGGTATGTGCAAACCCACGGGGAGGAGGAATCGTTTTCCAATTCCGTCCCCTTTAGTCCACGCCCTTTGAGAAGGGGAGGGGGACATCCGTTTAGTTTTATGTTTTGTGACGATCGTTACCTTCTCTACCCGCTACCTCCTCGCTCCCTTTTTCTCTCGTTCTTGTGTACTGTGAGTTTTTCCAACTCCTTTCTCTCGATGTCTCGATCCTGCCTACCTTATTTCGTGAACCATTTCTTCTGTCGTCCCTTTCTTTGTCACTTTCTGAATCTTCTCGTTGAACGCTCTCTAGCTTGGTGTGTTCTGTGTCTACTCTCCGATCAATTGGTTGTTTTGCATTTCTAGATAGTATGATTTTCCTTTTTGATTCAATTGTTATTTTTCATCTCGACTTTCCTTTAAACTGCTGTATGCATACGAACGAGCTTTTTTTATATTTCATGCAACGTTGTAGGTACTACTTCCTAAATTTATGGAATCGCATGAAACTGTTTCTCGTTGACTCATTCGTTATTCAGTATATTTTCGTGCTCGTATTTGAAAGTAAATCGAAGAAAAGAAGTGAGAAAATGGTCGGAGTCAAACAAAATGCTGGATGTGAAATTGAACCAATCGAATAACAGAAACATAAAGCAAACATCTCTCAAAAAAACATATTGGAACAACTCCAAAGATCTTTTTCTGTACCTTTTTCCAGCAATTTGGATTGTTTTTGCCCCTGGACAAACGGTATCATTATCTAGCATGTTCTTGAGTGTTTTAATTTGTCCATTTCGTTTCGTTTTCCCATGCCTGTGTTGTATGTTACCTTTATTCACCACAACTACTAATAATTTCGTGCTAACCGTTACTGTTTTCATGTTTTACTCTCTACTTTTCGTTCAGTTATCGATCGAAACATCAATTGATCATCCATATTTTTCTTTCAAAGAACTCTGCTTAGAGAATGCATGGTGAGCAGCTAATATCCTGTTGTTTTTTTTTTTTTTCTAAACTTTGTGACCGTTTTTCGTTTGTTTTCTAGTGGCTGTGCGATCGTCTAACACGGTTTTGTGCGCTCTTCGTTAGCTTCATACGAGGGCAGTACAGAACCACCAAATGTTTGTTGTTTTGGAATGGAATGAAATTTCAATTTGCGTTCTTTTAATTCTCTTAGCATCGCCTACAACATATTATCTTATATGTTTATTTATATTTCTTCTTTTTCTTTTTTTTCTCTCTCTTTCTATATCCTCATGGATGCTCCATCCTCATGGCTTGTACTACGCCTCCTGCCTGTCCATGTCGCCAATGCATCAACGTACCATGAACCTCCTACCCTCACGCACATGAAATCTGTCCCCTGTCGCGGAATGTGTTTGTGTGTGTGTGTGTGTATTTGTTTGCGGAATGCTGCTACAATTTTCCGCATCCATTCACCATCATTACCATCTGCCGCCTCATACCGGTGCACCACCTCCCATGACTGTCCGGCACACACCCACAACCCATGTTGATACCCATGTTGATTTCTAAATTGTTCAAATTCAACAAACGACCAACAATGGACGAAAAGCAGTATATCAGAAATAAGATTAGAAAGTCATTTAGCAGTCGAATCATCATCCAATAGCAATTACGGCTCCAGAGGAGCCCTAGCATCGGTCGAAGGATCGACCCCCACGTGGACTGAGGGAACGCCCAGCTTTACGGATTCGAGCTCGAGCGGTGATATTGGAAGTGAGTGTTACCGCTGGCACGCCGATGTGTTGGGCGAAACTAAAACATGTCCTATTTCATTCGCCAGCATTCTCAGGCCATTCGTCTCCCATGTCGGACCGGGACCGCCACAAGCCCACGGTCGAGAAGGCGCTGAACTCGCTCACATCGGAAATGGTAAGCTTTTCCAAGATACACCAGCTTCATCATCACCATCATCACCACCACCAGTACCAGTACTCCTCCTCCACCTCATCGGTGTCGTCCGCTTCGGGGCACCAAAATGGCAGCCACGGCATCATCAACATCAACAGCAGCAGCCTGGGCCGGAAGCCGCACCAGCAGCAGCACCAGCTGCACAAGCAAGTGATCTATGTGAAGAACAGCAGCTGTTCCAGCATTGACCAATCGGTGCACATAGGTGGGGTTAGCGGAGCGAACGGTGTTGGTGGTAGTGGTGGTGGTGGTGCTGGTGTTAGTGGTAATGGGGTCCTGATAAGGGCAGAAACCGGTAGTGGCCGCAGCAGCCCGCTGGTAATGATTCGGCGCACGACATCGACGAAGGTGAGCGAAAGTACCACCTCGTTCGAAATGGGCGAGCCGCACGCCGCACCAACAACCGGTGGCACGTCCTCTTCCCGGCGATCCTCGCCAATCCTAACCACCGGCACGATCGCACACCACCACCTACACGATCGTGCAAACGGGAAAGGCGATTCGTCGCTGACCGATAGCCAAGAGGAGGGAGCCGAAGCTGGTGGTAGCAGCAATGGTTCGCTCACCGAAACCGATCGCAATGCTCTACGGGAAGCCCGGGATGAGAAAAATATCTAGTCCTTCGGAGGAGTAGATGCGCGACACTTCATATTCGATTCCGACGTACAGCGCTGAGCGGGATTAACTTTACTGTTCAAACCGTGCCGTTCGTTACCCACAACGTTTGATTCTTCTATTTGACTGGTCGGCCACACTGTGCAGACTAGCCTACAATATTCCATTCCTCGTGAGAATGTGCTCCGAACCGGGGGCGGGGGCAGGGGCTTCGATGCGCTATTGTATAGATAGATTTGTGACAATGTGATTTAGTTTATGTATGTATTTATTATTTATCATCATCACCAAAACGAACGGGGCTTTAGCGCAAGGGTCAGGTACCGCGCCTACCGGGATTAGCCCTGCTTGACTATGATTGGCCCTGCTGGCATTAGCAAAATACTATTGAACTATAACGAATCCGGGTAGGGAGGGTGTATATTTTGTTTTTCATAGTTAGATATTCTTTTAGCATTTGTGTATATTTGTCTAGCGGAGAGGGAAAAGTGGCAGATTGATAGCATTCTAAAAGAATCACCGATAAGAAGCCAAGTGGACCGTTCCAAAATGTTATTCGCTACAATAAAAGCCACCATTCGCATTCCGAGGGTGGTTAGGAACAACGTTTTCCTCGATTTGGGGAAAAATGTCTTGTCGGGTTTTCGATGTATAAGCTACATCACAGGTTTGTTAGAATTGGCATCGGAAGCCATCGGTGGAATAAAGAAAACAGCTAGCGAACAAATTATCAGAACCTTCACCCCGTCTCGTGGAAAACGCAGCGCGTGAAGTTCTTTTATTGATTGCGATCTACTATCATTTTCTGGGAGTAGTAATAATGAAGAAAACAAGAACAAAAGATATTCGCGTGAGCCAATGGTTGGTTATTAATTAAATCTTACTTTTTAAAAACATAGGTACGCATAGGACCAAATGTCAAAACAAAAGAAAATTGCATATACTCCACTTACATAATTCACCTGGTAGCCTAAACCTGGGACCGTTGGGGTCGCTTTGTTTTTGTTTACCTTGTATGTCGGATCTGTGCCGCAAATCGATCGGATCTGATTTAATTTAAACGCTGCTCGTCACGTGCTTCGTTCGTTTTCGTACCACGGTATCGAGGGAAAATTTGTGTGTACATTTTTTTTCCATAAGAATGCCGCATTCTCGATGGCGAGCGTATATCAGTAAAAAGCAGACAGAAAGACGCGGGAGGGCATCTTTTCACGCTTCAGAAAAGAGAGAGAGGATACGTCAAATATACGTATAATTTAGCAAACCTACAACAGTACGGTAGTGTACTGTTTAACGTAAGTCATATAAAAGTATCGTCGGTGTACAGTGGAGGTGTTTGTTACCTTCCAAATAGGAAACGGAACATGATAATGCTGCAGATAGTAATTGTCGTAGTCTATTCTCCCCTTTGTTTTTCGCTCGACATGGATTTTTTATTTATTATATTCTTATATACTAGTAGGCATTATACTTTAGTTATCAACTACGATTATATACTTTTGTTAGTAACAGAGACACATACTATGCATATTATTATTTAGTAAATAAACGAATCAGATTTGCGAAGCCACGTGCTCTGCGGTACACATAAATCAAAACTCCAGCAATTGACTAGCATTTCAATGGTTATTTTATGAATTTTGTTTTTTTTTTATTTTAAACAAAGTCTTCTACAACTATTTTTCTTGCGTAAGTCATTTATATTTTCTACTATATTCAGTCGATTTAACATAACCCATTTTTTTCATAATTATTCAACCAATAATAATTCTGCACCGTTTTTCGACTATGTAGCGTTTTTGAAAAGCTCAAAAAGCTGTTTAACATCAAGGAAACTGTATTTTTCTAACGCCACTAGCAAAATCATACTAACCGCTGTTGCTGATGCTGCTGCTGCTGCTGTTGCTACTGCTGTTGCTGTCACTTCCGCTAACATTCATTGTAAATGATCCATCTCTTCTTTATCTTCTCTCCTTTACTTCCGTATCATCCATCAAATTGTGTGCTACTAACGGGCTAACAAATGCGAACGAACTTTCTTCGAATCAAACATGTTATGTTATATCCATCGTGTGATCAACAATTCTGCTCGGCCTGTTAAACCGTACCGTCATCCTGCGTGGTGGAAAACTGCGGCGATCGCGCGTGCTGCCCTAATTCTGCCTGCCAAAAATCATTACATCCCGTGCCATCGCCTCAATTAAATCACGCCATTTTTCGCTTGTACAGGAGAACTTACGATATCAAGTAGATTACGATTACAACTAATTTTTAGCAAGTCAATGTCGACGGCGAGGACGGCTTTTGTTTAGCCTAGTAGTTTGTTCTCGCTCTCTCTAATAAAGCAATCGGATCGGAACAGATGCTAGTTCTGGCGTCGAGCAAAATAAACGGTCCTACGGGGGATGTAAATATGTAACAAACTGAAACGGGAAGAACTAACGGACTGAGGACAAAATCAATCGAACACTGGAGAAAGGATTATTCTACAGCCATATTGGTAGCTAATATACAACAATATCGAGCCAACCGAAACCGAGCCGGCTGGAAATACGTACTCTTTGGGAGCGAAGGTGTAACATAATCAAAAACAAAACTAGAAACACACTCTTATTTCTCGGTTAACGAGTTAAATCGAAAGGCAGTAGAGTTGCCTCAGGAGGCAACCTAAGAACACTTGCCAGCCCCCCTCGACACTATTACGTACTGGAGGGACCGGGTTAGCGCAGAACGAAATATTACGCTGTTAATAATCACTATTTCCTAGTTCCTTCCCTGCTAGAGCGCCGCGTGCTCCCACGTGCTTCCATTTCTGTTCCACTCGATAGGCGATCGATTCTGGGTTGGATGAACCGGATGACCGCCCCTGAAAAGATGTGGTCGGTATGTATTGCGTTGGCGGTGTAGAGAACCGTGATCGAAAACGCTAGAATCCAAATCATCATAGAACGTGGAATAGTAATATCTATAGTCAGTTAGCCCTCACTATATCGTTATACACGAATGCATATACAGCGTTACTTGTGTCGTTACTTTTCTTCTCTCACTATCACGATAGCAAATCATATACCTTAGCCCCTACCGGAAACCAATGCCAGAATCGCCAACGTAGAACGTTAGCTTTTCAACGAGCGATGGTATTGCGTGGACACATTGTTATAATGTAAAATATAATTCAACCAAAAAAAAACGAGTGAAAGTACGTGCTGAGGGCAGCTAAATCAGGGCTTCGGGTGGGTTAAGAGAAAGGATAAGCAAAATCATTAGACTTCGTACTAGACTTACGGTCGGATAAGCCAGGAAAGTTTACTTAAAAGCGACGAGTTTATTTAAAACTATTACCGTTCACCGTTCTAAAAACATTACAGTTTCCTTTACTTTCTTTGAGGTTTTTTAAAAATTTATTTGAATACGTCAAACATAAAATGAGAGGATAGGTCGGTATGTGAAAGGTTGTAAGCAGTAGGAAAAGAAGAAGGGAAGTAAAAAGGTGGAAGGTGGAAGTTGGTTATCAAAACAATAAGTACATTATAAGCAAATTGTATAGCCTAGTATCGAGTAGAGCAGAATATTGCTACCAGTTAAACAAAGTGAATATTTAAAGAAAAACCAAACATACCATCAACATATGAATCATGCAAAACCACATACATACACTATAGGTGTAAACGATGTCATTAAGCTACACACATCCGCCAAAATCAAACGAAGAAAGGAAGGTGGAAGTGTATATACATACATATATCATCATGTAACATGTAAAGTTATCACGTTTAAACCACACAAGAGACTGGGCGCCCCCATGTCGCCCGAGAATGCCGTGTGCAAATATCGAGTCTCATTAAACCGCATTATTAGGGGGTCGCTAGTTGAACGATATATAAATGTTATTATAAAATAGTTACGAAAAACCAGCCCGGGATATTCCTACGATGCGTATCTAATCGTAGGTTATACTGAATTACATTGGACCGAACGTGGGCGCTAAATAAGACAAAGCAAACAGACCACAAATGCCACTCTCTAAACCGTTTGTATTTTATTTACGTTTTGGTTAATTGTGTAGTGCTTTTGAAATATATGTTCAGATCAACAGAAAATCATCATTTTCTCGAACAGAAAAACAAAAGAATTTCATGCAACTTTCAACGGCATAATCGGCTGCTTGTGATATGTTACAGCACTAAAACAGACCAAACGCAGACCACTGGCCTTAAGTATCATCCAGGTCGGCAAAGCTAATTTTCTATCGTTTACACCTTTTTTCGTACACGTCTTAAAATTGCTTCAGCAGCAAGCCCAAACGTACATCGGTTCGGATATACTCGTTACATGCAAATAGATTATACAAAATATTAAATTACATTCACTACCCAAAACGAAAACATCCTCCATACCGCATCGGACATTTGGGAGAAAACACTTCTTATAGATAGATAGAGAATCCATAAAGCGATGGGAAAATCAAATTACATTTACGAATAAAGTAAATACAACGTAATATACAGTTCAGTAAGGTTCAGGTTTTTCCAAGCATTTTTTAACGTGGGGAATTTTTCGTTTTTCATTTGAATATGTCTTAATTCTTGTTTAGTTGAATGAAGCTGAAATCTTGGAGGTCCGTTAACGGTGAAAATATGTGTTCGTTCCTCTTTTTCACCTCTGCCACTTAAAGTAAACCAAACTAATCAAAAGCAGAAAATGATGCGAGAACAGAAATAAAACAAATGGACAAACCGAATGGGGGAAAACATTTAGACGACCAATAATAGGCAATAGTTTTTCTCAACCTTCCAGCAGTGAGACTGTTTGGAGAGGATCGTAATACCCAACAAGTGGAAACTGGCAATGCAAGCGTAACTGACCTTTAAACACGAAAGTACGCGTCAGCGTTGCTGTTGTCGCCCATTTCGGCCAATATGTTTAACCCTCCGAAAGAACGTGCCCAATCTGGAGCAAAGCTACGGGGCTACCCGCCCATACTCACTCCTCAAACTGGCCACTGAAAGCAGCTCAATATACAGACATTCATTTTTTCATTTACATCATCATCGTTCAAGCCATATACAGCCCGTATAAGAATACAGTTTAAAATAGTTCACTATGTATGTATGACCGGAACCGGATTGTCAGACATGGAGATGCCTCGGGAGGATGGAAGTTGCGAAAAGCACGGGAAACACACAATAAAAAGACAAACACCTAGTAATCAAGCAAAGTAAAACAAACAAAAAAAGGAAAATTATACACACAAATCATATATGAACTGAATGCAACAATCGGAGTTGAGGACGGAAGACAAATGCGTGTAATTACAAGAATTTCCAATGGCGATTCGAAATATACCGAAAAAAAAAACTATCGATATTTCGTGGGGATGTGTTCTGATTAATTGTGCTTCAACTAACATTTTATTTCTGGTTTTAATGGTGTCGGGTTGTTAGCTTTGTTCGTTCATTTTGTTAATATTCCCAGCATCATTTTCCGATCTGTTATTTTTCACATTTTCTCATAATCGTAGAATGATTTTGTTCTTTTTCATTGCAGACGCACCTGTAGCCGTAGCTGTATAGATAGTAAATTAACTAATTTTCCGTGGTAGTCTTAGCAAAAGTTTTTCATTTATTTATTTGTTGGTTTTAGTTGATTCAAATTCATTTGTAAAAAAAAGTTGGATAATTTGGATCAGAGGGACATAGTCATACTTTTTACTCATGGATAATGGTGCAATATATAGCAAATATATATACATAAATATGGTGTCACACATTTCATTTAAAAACATACAAAGACGAACACTTTTTTCAAACATTTCATTGTAAACAATTTGTTTATTTTGCGCATAAACCATAGGCGAATGTAATTAATAGCTTTAAAAGGAAGCATCACGTAGCCTGCCAATGCTCGAGCATCCGCCGCATGCTACAAAATGTGATTGCTGAACGAAGGGATACTATTTCCGAAATTAACATTTCCCGCCATTTTCTCGTAGGACTCCTCTTTCCCATAAAATGGGCGATACTGAATGCAAGCTTACACACAACACACACATTCACACAATACGTTTTTTAATCTCCTATACTGTATTTGACTCGAGCGCAGGAGTGGATCGTTATCCGGGATTGTTTGTTTCCTTTCGAAGTTTTGTTGAATTAGAACGACAACTTCAGCCCGAGCGTTTTGTACATGAACGTCAGGATGTCGGTCGCTTCTTCGATTTTCTTCGCCGTCGGTTTACCCATGCCATGGCCAGCCTTGCTGTAGACGCGCAACAACAGCGGGTTCTTTTGGTGTTCGCAGTCTTTCACGGCCTGATGAAGGGCCGCCATGAACTTGAGCGAGTGAAGCGGACTAACGCGATCGTCGTGGTCGGCGGTCAGCACGAGCGTCGCCGGATACTGTTCCTTCTCGGTGGTGGGCGTGCGCACATTGTGCAGTGGCGAGTAGCGCAGCAGATTCTCGAAGTGGTCCTTCTCGTTGAGATCGCCGTAATCGGACACCCAGGCACGTCCTATCGTGAACTTGTGGAAGCGCAACATATCCATTACACTGTATGGGGAGATGGAGAGATACATCGTAGTACACCATGGCGATAAGAAACAGCCTACTCAGAGATCACGCACAAACACTTACCCAACTTGCGCGATGGCAGCACCGAAAAGATCTGGCCGTTGGTTGATACACGCACCCACGAGCAGGCCTCCGTTTGAACCACCCTGGATGGCGATCTTTTCATGGCGCGTGTACTCATGCTCCACCAGAAACTGAGCGGCATACTGGAAGTCGTCGAACACGTTCTGTTTCTTCAGAAGCCGACCAGCATTATGCCATCTTTCACCGTATTCTCTGATGCATAAGAAAAAAAAACAGCATGAAATGGAGTCGTATCAGCAAACGAACATTGTCGTTGTATCTTCACGATAACACACTTACCCTCCACCACGAATGTTCGGGTACGCGAGAATTCCATCGAACGAATCGATAAACACCAGTCCCGTGATGCTAAACGACGGCTGCACGCAGATATTGAATCCTCCATAACCGTACAGCAGACACGGTTTGTGTTCCTTTGTGTCCTGTCGGCGCTGCACTATAAACATCGGGATCTTTTCGCCATCCTTGCTGTGGTAGAACACCTGCTCCACCGTGTACTGGCTGTTATCGAAGTCCTCGATCTTTACCTCACGGAAGATGGTCGGTTTCATTACCGCTTCGGCGGATCCTTCCTTCGACTCCTCCTTGGCGGCGCCACTACCCTCAAAGTCATAGTGGTAGATGATACCGGGTGTCAGGAAGGAAACGAAGTGATAGAAAATTTCCGAGTACTTCTTCTTCCCGCTGAACCCAACCACGGTACCGATGTCGAGCGGAAACTTGGACACGAACGCGCCATCGGCTAGGCTGTGCACCTGGAGCAGCGACTTCACGTCATCGATGTACCCGAGCACGATCCGATCCTTGTTGACGCACGTCGTCCAATCGAGCACATTCTTCGGATGCTCGGCGACGAGCGTTTTCCAGTGCTCCATGGCCGGCTGGTCAAAGTCAATGTTCACGATCCGATAGTTCGGGGCGCCCTTGTTCGTGCGGAACGAGAAAATGCTACCCTCGTTGGTAACGTACTGTAATAAGAGGGAACAGGAATAAAATTAAACCATCGCTAGAGTTTGCCCTCATGCGTGTTCTTCACTTACATCGTAGTCACTATCGAACTCGGTGACCACCTTGACAAAGTCGAGCTTCGATTCAAGGTTGCCAGCCTTCTCCAGGTTGCTAAAGTACAGCAGCATATCCTTGCAACCCTTCATGATGAAAAGCATCAGATACTTGCCACAATCCGAAACCTCCGGCATCCTAAAAAAACGAACGATGAAATATATCGAAGAACCGAGTGATGCTGTTCAGACATGTTAAAATTAATAAACCGTTTTGCTACTACTTACAATCGCCACGATGGCTCTTCGGGAAACTCCGCGATCAGCACGTCCTTGTCCTGGGATTCGCCAACCCGATGGTAGTACAGCTTTTGATTTTCATTCGCCGCCGTCTCGGAACCGTCCGCCTTCCCATCGACGGCCGGGTAGCGCGCGTAAAAGAAACCCTTGTGGTCCTTCGTCCAGGAGGCCGTCACGAACTTGGTGTGCTCGATAGTTTCCGGGAAGTCCTCGCCGGTCTCGACGTTGCGGATCTTCAGCTTGGTCCAATCGGAACCGCTCTGACTGAGTCCGTACGCGTACAGCTGGCCATCGTCCGAGAAGCGCGACCCGACGAGCGCAATCGTACCATCGGTGGACAGCGTGTTCGGATCGAGAAACACTCTCGGTTCACCGTCAAGCTTATCCTGGACGTAAAGGACACTGAAACATTGGAGTGTTTAGAAGGCTAAAATATTGGTCTTTAGAACTCGGTAGAGGTCGTGTAATACTCACTCCTGATTCTGCAGCCCCGTGTTCATGAAGAAGAAATATTTATTGCCGTGCTTGAAGGGGCACGAGTACTTCGGGTAGTTCCACCGTTTCCGCAGCTTCTCATTCAGCTTCTTCCACTCCGGGCACGTATCGAGAAAAGGTTTCGATATTTCATTCTGCTTCTCGACGTACGCCTGAGTTTCCTCCGCATCCGGATCCTCCAGCCAACGGTAAGGATCGGCGATCTTTACGCCATGGAACTCGTCCACCACCGACTCATCACGGCGCGCCTCCGGATAGTTGAACCGGGTTGCTTCGGACGAGGCTGCTTCGGGCATAGCAAGGCGACCGTACTTAGTTCTCCGGAAAACGCTGGTAATGGGCCCTTTGAGAAAGGAAAGAAAAAACTTTCACTTTCTTTGATTTATTTTCTTATCAGCTAGAAAGTGAACCATTCTGTTTTTTCACATCCAACAAAGCAACCGACCGGAAAGCCGGTCGATCAATCAATAACAACAAAACGTAACGTTAAAGCACTACAAAACGCGCGTAGTCTTGAGACCTACAGACCTAGTTCTTACGTGGAACACGTAAGTACCGTTGCACCGAGTTTTCAGACTCCCGCCTTTCCCCCCCACCTTGCCACCAATACCTACCGCTCTGTTTAGCAGCTGCTAGCGCCGATGAAGCTTGTTTCGTAAGGACGATTCTACAGCTACGTACAATCAGTGGGCCCAAACTGTGCATACACTTGTTATTTTCCGATGGTTCAAACAAAACTTCCCTGTGATCTTTTCAGTAGATCAGAATGATCAGCACCCGCTTTTCAACGACTTGACTAGAGAACAGCGAACGCGCGCGCAATACGCCAAATCATACACTGAAATGCTCTAAAAGAAGAATCGCCGCTTATCGCGATAAGAGGTTGTTTGATGTGGCGATTTAAAGCCGATGGGTTCACCGCACGGATGTCTTCTATGTACCGAAGCGGCAAGAAGTGATAAAGTTTATTAAAATGACTTTCAAGATTGCAATTGTACTGAAGTCCGGACCAAAGTACCTGGGCATACGAAGGTAGCGGTGTACTAGAGTAAAGTGACAGTTTTCGGCTTGACGTAAAGCACGTGCTCAACAAACGTCAAATATCAAATTGATAACAAATCTCACTAGTCGGTCTCGTTGCTAAGTTAGTTCAGTTAAATTACCGAATTTAGGGAAGCAAAAGTCTATCTACGTAAAAATGGATGATGGAATATGTCATATAAAGGCAGAGTAAGTAAATAAGGCCACGGTGAAATGGATACATCTTGGATTAACAGTATACTATCCACTGCAAAAGGTACCTCATTCCTCGTGTCGTCGTTGAGAAGCCGGTGGAATCGGCAGAAAACCCCACTAATGGTGGAAACGAAATCCTAGCTGCCGAAGCAAAGGAGAATGAAACCAGTGAACCTCCGGAAAAAAGGGGCCGTTTCGATGAGCATCCAGACGGGCGGAAACGACACGACAAAAAGAAAAAGAACCGTGGGCAGAACAAAGCGCGCCAACTACCTTTCAAGCAGGACGATGCACTGAGACTTTGCAAATCGCTGCTGGATGGCAACATACCCGAAGGCGAGGGGAAAAAGTGCCAAAACGCAAACTGTCGGTTTTCGCACGACGTGGATAAGTTCCTCCAGCTGAAGCCAAAGGACATCGACGGCAAGTGCTACATCTACTCGACTAAAGGGTACTGTAACTTTGGCGTTACGTGCCGCTTCGCCGGGGGACACCTGGACGAAAACAATCGTAATGTATATCCACCCGACTATAAGGCGGACAATTCGATGCTCGTTTCGACGTGGCTTAGCACAGGTAAGTAGGATGGAAATGATTGATGTGTGGTTTGTTCGTAGTTTTTAATGTGCGCCAACTATCGTCCACAGATCTACAACATATTTTGCGCAAGAAGAAATATGATTTCTCCAAATCCACCAAGATTGTCAAAAAATTTGAGAAGCTACAGCAGGACGAAAAACCCGATAAGTCGAAATCTGACGAACAAGCAGCAAATGGGGACGAAGAGAATGCGGAAGAACCGAAGGAGGAAAGCAAACCAACGGGACCTGTAACCGACGAAGATCTCATTAAGCTTCGTAGTGCGGAACGGAAGCACATTGATTTTCGAGACAAGCTCTATCTAAGCCCACTTACAACCGTGGGAAATCTACCTTTTAGGAGGATCTGCAAGGAGTATGGCGTCGATATAACGTGTGGTGAGATGGCCTGTGCCATCCCTATCATAAACGGTGCGACGCAAGAGTGGGCCCTCACCAAACGACACGCAAGTGAAGACCTCTTCGGAGTGCAACTGTGCGGCCACAAGCCCCAGCTGGTAACGTACGCGGCCCAGATCATCGCTGAAAAAGCCGACATCGATTTTATCGATCTTAACATCGGTTGTCCGATCGATTTGATCTTCAACCAGGGTGGAGGCAGTGCTCTACTGCGCCGCCAGAACGTACTCCAAGTGATGGTGCAGAGCTGCTCGAGGGTTCTCGCGGACTACGGGAAGGAGTTCACCGTTAAAACGCGCATGGGCATCTACAACAACAAGCTCATCGCACACGAGATCGTACCGAAGTTTGAAGAATGGGGTGCCAGTTTAATAACGATACATGGCCGCACGAAGGAACAGCGTTACACCAAGCGGGCCGACTGGGAATACCTCCAACGATGTGCCGCGCAGGCCACCTCCGTGCCGGTCTACGGCAATGGTGACATTTTCTGCTACAACGATTACGAGCACATCCGCGAGAAGTGTCCCAACATTTCGGGCGTCATGGTGGGACGTGGGGCGCTCATCAAACCGTGGCTCTTCCGCGAGATCAAGGAACGGAAGAACCTCGACCCGTCCAGCAGCGAGCGGTTTGACATGTTGAAACGCTACGTAAACTACGGCCTGGAGCACTGGGGAAGCGATACGAAGGGAGTGGAAAACACGCGTCGTTTCCTGCTCGAATGGCAGTCGTTCCTTTACCGGTACGTGCCGTACGGTCTACTCGAGCGGCCACCGCAGCGTATCAATGAACGTCCGGAAGGGTACCGTGGTCGGGACGACCTGGAGACTCTGATGGCATCACCTAACTGCAATGATTGGGTTAAGCTAAGGTAAGATTCGGAACGCATGTAACTGTGTATAGAGCTCAATCAAAGTAAACCTTTTTCTTTCGTATAGTGAAATGCTGCTTGGTCCCGTACCGGATGGGTTCAATTTCGTCCCAAAACATAAAGCTAATGCCTACTAAAGACGGACCGACGGTGTAGAAAAGGTAAGCAGACTTTCTCAAACCTTAAAAAGTTTCCAACACACCGTGAAACCAAACATGTTGTTTATGTAAATAAATTAATGACAAAATGTTGACTAACTAGAAACGGATAGAGAGGAAATATTTCCGTTAATATTTTTCTGTTTAACATTAAAAAATATCACACCCGTTTCTATAAGTTAATTGAAATTATATTGCACCTTGGGTGTCACATTTGTCATCAAAACAGAACAAACACAACTTTTGAATGGAAAAAAGAATCGTCTTTCAAGCTTTCAAATGGCGAGCCTACTTAATGTAGCTAAGCGCCTCCTCAACGTCCAACTTCGATCCGAGGTAGATGGGGCAGCGCTGGTGGATGGACGTTGGCACCACGTCCAATATCTGTTTGTCCTTGCCCGCATACGCCTTTCCGCCGGCCTGCGTCACCAGGTACGCCATCGGGTTGCACTCGTACAGTAGGCGCAGCTTGCCGTTCTTGGACGCCGCCGTAGCCGGATAGATGAAAATACCGCCGTACTTGATCGTACGGTGCACATCGGCCACCATACTACCGACGTACCGGGCACCGTACGGCTTGCCCTTGGTCGGGTCTTTCTTTGCCTGCACGTACTCGAGCACCGACGAGTCCCAGGTGGACGCGTAGCCCTCGTTGATGGAATAAATGTTGCCCCGCTCCGGAATGCGCATGTTGTAGTCGGTCAGCACGAACTCACCGATGGATGGGTCGTACATGAAGCCGTGTACTCCCTGCCCCAAGCTGATCACAATCATCGTGGCCGATCCGTACAGGGCGTACCCGGCGGCGACGATCTTGTTACCCGGCTGCAGAGCATCCGCCAGCGAAGGTTCCGCTGCTTCATTCACTTGCCTTTTTTCAATATGGAAACAATTTGGTTGATAAGAACGGATTCAACGCTCACTCATTGCGTTTACACTCACTTGGTAATGGAAAAGATGGAACCGATCGACACCAGGCAGTCGATGTTGGACGAGCCGTCGAGTGGATCGAACGACACAACATACTTGCCCCGCTTGTCCGTCTCGATCTCGATCACGTTATCGTTCTCCTCCGACACGAGCAGGCAGGTGGTGTACGATGATCGCAGCATGTTGATGAAGATTTCATTCGACAGCACATCAAGCTTCTTCACCTGTTCACCCTGAACGTTTGTATCACCGGAGATTCCTTGCCTGTAAAGTGAACCAACATTAGAACAGGATTGGTTCAACCGGGTGAAAGTACGCTTCGATACTTACAGCTTGGCGATGCCAGCCTTTCGCACGGCGGAACTTATCGCCTTGATGGCCGTCTGGATACAGTTAAGCAGCTGGGACAGATCGCCGGTAGCTTGTTTGTACTTTTTCTGCTCCTGCAGCACGAAGCGCGTCAGCGTCATGCAATTGGAGTCGAATGCGGGCCCCTGCTGGGTCATGATTTGGACTGTTGCTGCGCAGCGTTTGGTAGAGAATTGGTATTAATGGTTTGTGGATGGATCGTGTAGTACCATGCATTGGATGCAACAGTGCTTGAAAACCATGCCGGTAGTATAAACACTACTAGACCTCTTAGGTACTACATTTCAGAAGGTTGCATATTGATTTAATTTAAAAAAGTAGGCGTAAAGATCGGTTGAGTTAAACGATAGAACACCATGCTCAATCATCTAAAGGCATTAGATTTATTGTTGGACAATAGGAATTAGGAAAGTGTGCTGAAAGAGTGATTTACAGAGAAACAGGAAAAATCATGCTCTCTATGCGGCAGTAAAATAATGTATTCAAAATATTTTACGTACGATTGGACATCGTTCGAGCAGTTACAAGCTTATTGTAGAGAGCTTAATAAGGAAGACCTTTCCAGATACACTACTCTCGGTGATAGACTAGGCAGTGATAAGGACTATTATTATTTGTGTGTAATTTATACCATTAATAAGGGATTTAATCCTACACTGAGCTATAAGTACCTCTTCAACTCAAATCGTTTACACTACCGAGAGATGATGAGACCGAGGGTCGATCGCGGGCCCCCAATGATAATGATAGAGATGATACTTTATCAATGGTGGCTCTTGCCAAGATAAGGACGCGAGTACAGCATTTTTCCTTTCCCTTCTTGCTCCCTATCGTGACGTGGTGGTTTTCACATGGTGACATGGTGCAAAAAGAAGCTCACACATTCGCGTAGTCGCGGGTTTTTAGGGGTCATCGGGCGGGCGGTCAAAGTCAAGCACACAGGCACTGGCGTGTGTTGCCATTCGGGGGTTGTTTTGGTAAAGCCAAAGCGTGATACTTTTATTCCTGTTTTGCGGCAAATCAAATACGTAAGTGTGATAGGAACTGAAACCGTTCGCCACAATTTTGTGGTGGCTAAAAATAATCCAATACCAAAACATGTTTGCGCCATGTGCCATTGGAATATGTGTTTCGTGAGGCGTGAGAATGAAACAACAAAATCTTTAATGAAAGTAAAAAACAACTAAAACAACAAATCCAATTTTAGAATAAAGGTAATCGTAACCATAGGAATAGCTGATCAATTTTTACTTTGAATGAACATGGATATGGAAGTTTTCTTCCACCGTAAGCATCTCGTATTCCCTCATACGACATAGCTTAGCGTCTTTATCACCTATCAGAAGTTAGGTAATGTTAAGCTACCTTCACTTTTCTATTTTGACCTCCCTTGGAGAACCTGTTGAAAACAGAACGGTTCCAATCTTGACGTAACTATCTCGCTTACCTGCTGATGATGTGGAACGAAAAACTGATCGAACTCGAACCTCCTGACACGATCGAGATTAGCGGCAAGAGAAAGTGTTTAGGATCTTGCTTGATGCTGGTCACACACACGCACACTGATCTTTCCGGCGTGGCTTTCCTTTCGCTAAGCGATGCGCGTCTTCGCGGCTCCACTGGTGCTGATCGACTAAAGTCAAGACGGTATGTTTTTCGGGCGAATGCGCCCGAGATGCGGGAACCACCACACACAGCTACATAGCGAGCGAAAGGTTTCCTTATGCTGGTAGGGGTGTGTTCGATGTTTTGGCGTGTTTTTAAAGATTACGCGGTGATGGCGGACACTTGCACAGGGGACCCTTCACGGGACTCTTGGAAGGGTTTGGGGGGCCCGGTTTGATGCAGCCACATGATGCTAATAACTCACACGTTCGTCGAATGCTTATCACACCTACCACCATTATTACGGGGATGCTACATTATCGCCTTAAAATAGAAAAAAATGTGGTCGTTTCTAGGGCCGAGCCTCCCAATATCGCTTAACGCATACATACAGTTGGGTTGACTTTTATTCTACTACTTTTCCTGATCCGGATTTGAGAGTAGATTGAACGTATTCGATTGTAGACGATGCGATAAGGTTTAACATCGATCATAGTGACCGCGTGGTTGGAAACAAAATAAAAAGATCTAAAGGTACGATAATACGTTAGGCTGCAGGTCAGGCTGTCGTCTTTTAAATTTGCCCAATTTAAACGAGATAAGCGTAGCGATAAAAGGAGCGCCAATTTGCTTGTCTATCTCTGCAATAACCCGATTTTTCTTTCATCTCCTAAAGCAAATAACGTAAACACGCGGACAGTGGTTCGTCTTTAGAGTGCTTTTAAAAAATAGTATTTTACACTAAACCGTTTTATTTTGATAATATTTGTTAGCTAGTACTACGGGGCCTGGTTCGTTAAGCAGCAGCCTATTTTCTTGATTGCATTCCTATACTGCATACTAACTGTATAAATGATACTTAATTTTTTTGATTTTTGGCTTTAAAAAAAAGTACAACCCACGAGTTGTGAGTTATGCACAATGATAAAAAAAAACTGAACGAATCCTTCGGACTGAACAGATCCAACGGAAGCAGCAAGCCAACACACCATATCGCGCTCGGGGACGCTCCGTGGGATTTAATGTGGTTTCGTTTCGTCAATTGTGTTTAGCAAAATTGGTCCGTCCTTCGCCTCCCTTGGTTGTCCGATGCTTACGAAACCGCCGCGGGTGGCTTTCCCATTTTTTTCGAATTACAAACTATACAAAATTCGAGGTTGTACTTGTCGAGGAGACAATTTTCGTGGAAGTAGTGTCTACAGTTGAACATCACAATATCCGCACGCATGTTATCTGTAAGGAATTGAGGTTGAGATCGTGTGGTGTTAAAATGTACATATTTGGTGTGTAACCGTATTGAGTTCATTCTAGTTACCTTTATTAACGATGATGTCTCTTCGACACACGCCACAAAGGTGGTCGTCCGAAACAGACAAAGCGCCCTGCTGCACCCGTACCAAGTGCTCATGCATATCGAAGTAATCGGAGGCGAGTATCTCGTTGCAGCCTTCCTGTATCGACACCTGAAGGCTGTATCCGCACAGCATTTTGATGATCGCTTCCTTCAGCCCTTCGATCTCCTGCCCAGGTTGAATTTTGTTCACCAGCAGCTCCGGGTCAATAAAGCCGGCGATGCTGTTGAGCAGCTTCGTCATTACGTGCGGCTTATCGACAGACTCGTTGATCAAATCGTTCCACAGATCCATGTCGTCGTGATCTTTGCAGAAATCGATCGCCATCTGAATGTTCTTCAGATTGTGCAGTATGATGCTAAGCGCTTCCCGTGTACTTCCCATCTTATCCAGCAGGTATACCATCTCTGGATAGAAGAGAAGCTTCTGACAGATGTCGTATGCTTCCTGAATTGGGTAGTTATTCGAGCGCTTGAGGAACGGCAGTAGCTTGTCCGGTTCGTACCGGGCGTACAGATTCACCAGTCGCCAGTGGAATTTATCGCTACTGTCCACCTTATCGTACGCATCCAGGAAACGGTATAGATACTGTTCGTGCTGTTCCAGCTCACGCACGACATCTTCGGGCGGAATTTTGTCCTTCAGCAGCATTGCAATCGCACGTTCACTGTCGAGCTCGATCAGCTGCACGATGGAATCCTTAATCATGCCGTAGAGATTGTACGTTGTGATCAGCTCGAACACGTCCTTGTGTTGCAATCTACAAAACATGAAAAAGTAGTTATTAAAAATGAACCAACTAATACGAATAGAATACTTACTTGAGATACATCGTTAGTGCCAATTCAAAGTCCTTTTCGTGCGTGTACAGTATAGCAAGTGCTTCCAACAGAATATTAGCATCCTTCTTGTTAAAATGATCGTTTATGGCATTGATGACGGCCTTCGTTTTGTAAAGGTGGGGTGGCCATTCCTTAACCAGACGCAGAAACCCGCTCGGGTCAAGCTGCAGATACTCGTACAGGACCATTTCGTATACGTGCGGATTGAGCTTACACTCGTCCGATACCGGGATGTAGCTGCTGACCGACCGTAGTTGCTTTACCTTCACGAACTTGTAAACCTCCTCCTCCCATAGCTGTTTGTCGTTGCCAAAGACACGTGTGCACAGTCGAGCTGCCTCATCAAATTGCTGCAGCGATAGTAGATGATCCAAATAAAGTCGCGCCACGGTAATGAGCGAATATTTTCCACCATGTTTCGATATCACCTCCATCGCTTGTTCAAATTTGCTGTGGAATACCGTAATAAGATTAGATGTGATGTTACCAATAAATATAGTGTCTTTGTCAAAATACGTTGTAAGAAATTTTGCTTAATTTTTTCACATTTTACTTTTTCAAATTCCCAAATTAAAGTTCTTATAAGAATACAGTCGGACGTCGATTATCCGGGGCCGGATTAACCGGGGGGCGGATTATCCGGGGGTCTTGCAACTGACAACTGCACAACCGGGCTTAAATGTTTCCATGAATATTAGGTTGGTTCACAACATTTTGTAGCAATAATGTGTCAAATAAATTTTCTCTGATCGAAAATAGCAATAAAAATACCATAGGAAAATAATTCAAACATTTTTTATGATTAAGCAACTAACTGGAACTGGTCAAAAGTGAACTAGCCGAGACTCAAACCAGGTATTATAAACGGATTTTAGTATATGTTCGATTATCCGTGGAATTCGGTTATCCGGGGACCTCTCGGTCCCGACACCCCCGGATAATCGACGTTCACCTGTATTAACACGTTGCGTACCAAGCGTTTTAGCACACTTTTTAGTACATTTTTTGAAATTACAATTTGTTTATAATATTTGTTAAACCGATTGTTTTCGAAGGCCAAGCAAAAACTTAGCCTCCCAAAAAATTTATATAAAATATTATAATAATTTTTATGTTGCATTTTCATTTATTTATGGGTCAAAAACTTTGTTGTACTAAAACTGCTGTCACCCATATTTGGGTGACGCGGTACGCAACGTGTTAAAAATGAAATTAGAAATAAAGTTTTCAAAAAGCAACTGACTGAAATATTTCAACCATGCACCTGTTTTGTTTACACCTGCATTCGTCTGAAATGTTTCGTACGTCAGATGATTGTCAATTGTCAAAACATAAATATGACATCTTCAAAACGAACAATTTTTGTGGCCGTCGTGAAGATGAAGAGTGATTGTAAATAGAGAAATTATTGTACTTTATTTGTTCTTCTGGGACAAATTAAAGAACAGCTAAAGAATAGAGGCCAAGAGGAAATATCGAATGTCACTACGAAGAACCATGGCGCTCACTAGGTACCATCTGCACAAACGGAGCTGTGTCGGCATCGTGCCACTAGTTTGTGCCTTCCTGTGTGGAGTGCTTCTTACGGCCCTTGTAGCCAACACCAAACCTGCTTGTGCCCCTCTGGGACGGCTGTACGACCCAGAGAATTCCTACTTCCTGCTGCTGCTTATTGTAACAGCACCAGAAAACTTTGAACGACGCACGACTATCCGTGAAACTTATCTGAACCTGCGGCCCCGCATGATCAATGAAAGCTACCAGGAAGAAGTTATACATATTCCCACGTTCAACGAGCATGGCCACCTACAGCACGAATCGGTCCAAACGCAGCGCCAACTGCTTGATAACTATCGAGCGTGGCTCGAAAAGCCCGTGAAAAATATTAAGGTGATCAACTTCAAAATTAAACCACTTTTCACGATTGGTCTGCTAGGACAACCGAAAAACATACGCCGCGCAATCTACGAAGAGCAGCGTGTATTCGGCGACATTCTGGAGCTGGAAGACTTGCAAGATTCGTATGCCAACCTGACCGCAAAGGTGGTTGAGAGTATGAAGAAAATTGACGCCAAGTACGACTTTCGCTATCTCGCTAAGCTGGACGATGATACGTACGTCAAGCTGGATCTTTTGGCGGAGGATTTGATGAGCTACTACGAAAAGTTACACCGCACCAAGCGGCATCCACCAAAACAACCTTCTACCGATAGCGGTACTCCGTTGGAGCTCTACTGGGGTTACTTCCGTGGTGCAGCGTCGATTAAGAAGCAAGGGGTGTGGCAGGAACATGATTACTCACTCTGCGATCGCTATGGACCGTACGCACTTGGCGGTGGTTACGTACTCTCGAAGGGTTTAGTGTCGTTTATCGCCTCCTATGCAGATCGATTGAGTTTGTACAAAAGCGAAGATATTTCGATGGGTTCGTGGTTGGCACCATTCCGAAACATCCACCGTAGGCACGACGTCCGTTTCGATACGGCATGGAAGGCACGTACTTGCAAGAACTATCATCTTCTGCTGCACAAACGAACCGCGCAACATATGCGGGAGCTCTACGCCGGGGAGATGTGTTCGAGGGAGGAAGGCGTTTCGGAGGGGTCGAATCCCCAACCGAAGGAGTACTTTTACGATTGGACCCAACCACCGAGCTCGTGCTGTAAAACGGGTGTCTAAAGCACACACTACACCAGTAAGATAATAGTGAGAGAAATGCAGCCTAATGTGATTGATAATATTTGGTGGTGTTAATCAAGCGCAAAAAAATAGACACACACAAAATATCAACTACTATAGTTAAGCTAGTGAGTGACGGGCAGGAAGAAAAAAAATATCCCTGTGACCAAATGCAAGCAACTGAAACGTACGGCAACTTTCATACACACCCAGCATTAGCACCCATACTGGGATGTTGATTTAATACTAGAGAAATAAATTATTTGTACCAAAACTGAATTGCAATTCTTATCAAAAACTCGATTCAAATCCCATTCAACGAAATCCCCGGAAAGAACTGATACTTTACGGAATCATGTACAACTTACCCATGTTCAATGAGCCACTGTACGCGGTCATCAGTTTCGTACAGATTGGCAACCACGACGTCTTTTGGAGAAACGATAAAATACTGGTTTTCGTCGATCAAACAATCCAGATGGTAATCATCACATTTGTATTCTTCATAGCTGAAAGGATATTATCGAAATCAGTCCCTGGTTTTGACTGTAAAATGGCTTCAAGTTTCTTACCCACGCATTGACAGGCTGTCGGTGCAGATTTCGATGTAATCGCTCGCATTATACTGCAGCACACAGAGTATTGGCCGTAGTGCTTTGTTCGTCTCCGAATCGCGTTCCTTCGAGTAGCCAAGCACGACTAGTTGGACCGTTTCTAAGGGCGCAATGCCGCAGATGTAAAAATCGGTCTGGAATGTGGACACTGCAAAAAAATAGTAGTTTAAGATATGCACGCTTCATCTACCGGCTCAATTCCGAGAGTGACTTCGATAACTTACTTGGATCTACTATGTGCACGGGAAGGTTTCGGGTCGACACCTCGATTGCATTGCGTTTGCGTATCACACATATTCGCACGGTATCGACCCAACCGATGAGCAGCGTCGTAGGGTTGGACCAATTCAAATTACACCGATAGTCGGTTAGTTTTCCCCTAAAATGAAAATTTTTTTAGATTAATCTCGTGCTACCGACGTTGTTCAACCGTATAAAAGCACTTACTCTTTTGGTTCTTCCCATTGGATAAACCCTAGTGAGCATTTTTCGTTCAAATCGTAGACGTGAATTCCTAGCGAACTTGCCCAAGCTACGAACTGACCATTCCATTTAATAGCTGTTACCTGACCCTCAGAATCGCTCAGGACTGTCGATTTGAGACCCTTCAAAAAGGTTTTTTCATAGAGCACCAACTTGTTATCTCCTGCAAGTAACAAGTATAAAAACAAATGTGTTACTCATGACCGCTTTTCTCTGATAACAATATGGTCGAACCTATGATAAATTTCCGACCAGCCCCGGAGCGGTGATGTTGAGGATCCAGCTCGACTGCTTTGATAATTTTTCCGGTGCTAAGCGTTTGATTGTTCTCGTTTGTGTACAATCCGCTAATAACTACCTTGCCGTCGTCGGAGCATGTCGCTATATGCTCGCCTTTACTATCGACCGAAATTTTGTTCACCGATAGAATATGTGCATTTTCCTTAATGTTTATGATGGTATGCACACAGTTTCCCTGGTGGTCGAGCATATGAATCCTTCCCCAATGCGTGCCTAGGCAGAGAAACTGTAATAAGTACAAACCAAAAATTAGTGACAATCTTTAAACATTTGATTTCTCCACACACTCACTCTTGGGTGAACTGCTATGCAGCTGATTGCTTCCTCGCTGAGTATATTTTTTATGTCATTCGATAACCGCACGTATTTAAGCTTTGGCTCAACATCATCCTCCGTTAAGCTGCAGGATTCAGCTGATTCAGGATCGTGCTAATGAGAAGGGGGAGGAGTGTCATGAGCATATAAAACACTGCCAAACCAAATCAAGGTCTTTGCGTGCGATTCTTTCTGCTGCAGCTTACCGAATCAACCATTTCGGCCACACACTTAATATTTCAATGGTGGGTTTGATTTTGGCTTGGTTCACAATCTAGCCTGCTCGGTGGAAATATTGTGCTAAAAAACGACGAGGAACAGGATACGGACAGAACAGACTTTGGAGTCAACCAAACACGAAAACAATGAGTAAGAAAGTTCTGCAAAACAAGTTTGTTGTTGACAAAACTTCGCCTCTTGACAGCTGACTCAGATTGCATGTTTTGATTTAAAGCAGTGTTGCCAATCAGCGACTCTGCTAGAGAGATGATGAATTTAAAAATTTATACGTTGGCATACATTTTCATTTATTTTACTTTACCATAGTGTGAAGTATTCCTACATGGGAAACATACAGGCCAGTACTAGTCAAGTTAATGTGTCATGAGTATGAAGAAATATCCAGCACCTTTTTTCATTTACACTGATGATTTTATTCAATAAGCTGTAAACAAAAAGATTTCTGTTTGGTGCTTCATGAAGTACCATACATTTACAGTTCATCAATCAAACAATCCCATCATATCGGAGATCTCAACGTGTTAAATGAAACTTTAGAAATAAAGACCATCGGAAAATACAATTGTACAATTTCACGCATCCTAAAGTTTTTCTCAAAAGAAAATATATTCGACCTTTTGTATAGTTCAAGAGCATTGCACGCATGGATAGTTGCTCCAGCAGAGGGTGAAAAGTTAACCTTGTAAAACATTTATTCTTTACAAAACAAAACAATAACAATACTCATCAGCTGCTATCAGTTTTCAGTCGCAGCGAAGCGATCACAAGTCGCAATCGAACTACTACAAAATGCCTATGCAAACTAACACGCTCAATGTGACTTTAAATCGTCCGGGAGGGAGTTTACGTGCATTGCAAATTATAGTTACACCTATGTATGTGATCACCTACGTCAAAGTGAATGTTTAGAATCCGTTCGAAACACTTATGCTCGCTTATCAAGGCGAGAAGCTTTGCATTAGGCTCCAAAGTGCAAAAGTACTTTTGAACAATATATGTGTTCGAGACTTTCTCGATTCCAAATTGAAATTATTCCCTACTCATGTTCATGAAATGAAAGCCAGTTGTACTCTGTAGTTTATGCTACTTAAGTTAAGAAATGAGTGAGGATTAATGCTTCTGTAGACAACGGGCCAGTTGACGAAGACCATCTTTAAATCATACGATGGATGTGCATTATTATTATATTCAAATACAACAAAAACACTCCTGTGCAATTCTAACCGTTACTATACGAAGCCTCGCCTAGGAAGTTCGTCTGTTTCTGCGCTTGATCATCTGGGTTGAGCGTGACGTTGTTTGATGCCGTCGGTTGTTTGGGCTAGAATCAGCTGTAACGGCCGCAATAGCCGCATAGCAATGACGATAGGGTCTTCTGGTTGTTTCAGATTTCGTCTAACCATCAGGCGGTTACCAGATACCGGCCATCTCCATCGTGTGGCGTGGTCATGCTGGTAAAGAAACACGCCGTCCGAGGCGTCCTCGCGAACGAACTTGACCTTAGCAACGGTAACAAACGCACCACCATTGCTGTTTTGTTATGGTTTTACGGCATTCAGTCGTGTTTCGATCGGCTTATCAGTTAGATTGCTGTTTGGGACGTTGAGATTCCTGATTCGTCTTTGTTATGACACGATTGCAATTTTCGGCACATCACCCGATACTTGGAACACGCGCTAACGGCTCATCCACCTGCACTTGTTGAGACTAATAATACAGCTGATATGAACCTGTATGAATGAAATGTCCTGATGTAAGTATGTAAGAAATTTCGGTTTAAAATAGATGGAGTGTCGTGGCCACGTCTGCTATGATCGGCATAGCGATATATCCCCTGACGCGATCTTGTTGTTGACGATCCTTGAACTTGAAAATGTATGCTGTTCTTTTTGTTTGGTTCTCTCTTCTCTCGCGAACTAGAACGAGAGCAATGTGTTTGTTTATTTTCTCTCACCCGGCATGTCTACCGGTGTATCGTCGTTTGGTTGTTCCAAATAGTTGAATAAAAGCAATAGGACACCTGTCGAAACATTGATGACCCAGAATGTTAATTGCTTATTGATTTTTAAAGATAAAAGTTAACAGTTGAAATTGTTAAGCTTCTTTCGTATCCGTCTCACTTCTACCTTCAGCAGTCAACGTATGATGCAAAATCATATGATTCCGATGTTCTTGATTGCATGAGGAATATGTTGTTGACTCTCGCGAGAAGAGAAAGAGAGGCGCACATTTCAAGAGAAGAACAGCGAGTCATGCGTGCTGGTGTGCGAAAACGTACCGCGCGCATATTTTCATAGAAACCCGCGTTCCGATTGGATATCGCGTAGTGGTCTGACATCGGTCCACCGCTCCCCGCTTGTGCACTCCTTTTCCGCGAGGTTCCCCCTCTCCCACCTCCAGTCCACCGACGGTTGTCAAGAAGCGTTTTGTTTGGTTTTTACGTCATGCGGTGGAATGATGAAAGTTCAACGCGAGCGGTAACGTCACGGCCCGGGGATACCTTTTTGTGCCGGTCCGGAGTTTTCCATAAGAGCAGCGTAGAGTGCATCTTACATTTTGGACAGGACATTTTGTAGTGTCGGCGATAGTGTCGATTGCACCGGCCTTCTCGAGGTTACGGTTTTGTACCGTGTGCAGGGTGTTCCCTCACCTTGAAGGGTCCGCATGGCTTGGCCATTGATTGATCCAAAGAGAGGGGCAGTTTTGTTGAACGAATGATTCATGTGATGTAGGGCTATGCGTGGTGATATACACCACCAGGGGGCAAAAGGATCCATTGAAATTAGTGGAAGTAGAATAGTTTGGTAGAATTATATTTAAAACATTCATTTAAAGGTTTTTCCGTTTTTTTGTTAGTAGAAAAGATTACAAAGAACCTAGTTCATAGGTAAGAAAAATAGTTTTCACGAGGTGCATTTATCCATATTTTCCCTTTGCTTGCCGACGCGCGTCTGTTTCTCTCCAGTCCTCATCATCACGGGAATATCGTATGATTTTTTCGTTTTCGTGCTTTCTCGCTTTCTCCCCCGGCAAAGCAAACGTGTGTATGCATCAGCGCACCTTGTCTTACTCGTAGCTTCCTCTGCACGATGACTTCTCGCTCGCTCTATGCGCGTCTGGCGTTAGCTGGAACGAGAGAAATTTGCGTTACGATATGTATCGGGTTTTCGGAACACGGATGACGACGACCGTTGCAAAATCAGCAGATTTTAGTTCGCAGTGTGGCACTTGGAAAAAAGTGTTCAACTCCAGCGGAAGCATTTTCTTTGCTGCGGCACGCGCTCCACACAATTCGCGGCATCAATTGTACCAAGAGAATACAGGGAATAGTTAGAAAAGTCGCGATCCTTACGCTGTACACCACGAGGCGTAAATATATTTTCAAGGATTTTACTAGGATACAGAAAATATCCAAAAGAAAGTTGCACGAGAGAACGGTTTACTGCGCTATATTGAACCAGTGAATAAATTCACCTTTGCGTCGGGGCAGGTGAAAAATTGTTTGCAAAAGTAGGCGACGACAGCAGTGTGATTGAACAGTTTAAACCAGCAAAAAAGAGAATCTACCAAACGGAACTGACTAAAACTGATTGCGGTGTGAAAATATTACCATATCAATCAATACCTCCGCGCCAGTGAATATATAAACTAACTGCTTCCAGCCCATTCTTGTACGGCCAGTGGAAAACAATAGTGACGCACACGGTAAGTGAGTTCGCTATGGAGTGTTGCACTATTTTATTACACCTTTGACTAGATAGTGGAAATCGATTTTCTCAAAGGTGTGTCTATGGCTGTGTGGGCCATTGATTAAATTAATATGACGATTTGCATTGTTGCGGAATAGCGGCGAATCAATAAATGTCTGACGGTGAATGTTAATTGCAATAGAGTCAACTTAAATCCTATTGCATACGACGAAATGCATTACGTGAACGTGGAGTAAAACGCTTGTTAGTGCAAAAATAGCCCTCTTCCATTGATCGATTGGTTGACCAAAGCGCGCTATGAACCGTGAATGCAGCTACTAGCTGGGAAAATTGAACGGTTTGGTAAATCGGATATATCTCGGAGAGGAGGCTCCTTTTGTTTTGAGGTCTTTGAACTCACTTTTCAAACCATCACCTTCCAGCGAAGTGGATGGAACAGTTCCCCGGCGCAACACACCGCACAGCAGAACGGGATTCGGATGGTTCCCGCGGACACAGTTAGCGGAAAGTCGAGCCGAGCGAGGAACGAAAGAGTTTTGCAAATTGTAATTAGTTCAACCAAGCCCTCGTGGAAGGGTTAAGTGTGTTTTTTCCTCTGCTCGTCTTTTCCTACGTTCTACTTTACTTCGTACAGTGACAGAGCGAAAACAACAATGGATGCATAAAATGCAGCTTGCATTTAAAAAAAAGCGTGTGTTCTTGAAAAGTGAACTCCACGTTGCCATAAGTCTCTAGAACATGGATTTTTAATTTATTTCTTTCGATTTTAACAGCACTTTTCGGCAGGTTGTTCCTAGGCTGGCCGGAAAAGCATTTACCATAACTGGGTCTAGAAAAGTTACGAATATAGGGAGAAAAGATATACTGGCAGTACATCGTTTGATCAACTTTCACTTTCACCTTTTTGCATCTCGCTGACGTTTTCTATTTTTTTGGGTTTTAATTTGTAGCCGATCATTATCATAGCGCCAAAACTTTAGTTTAATTTGGTTTTTTGAGTTATTAGATTTTTGTGCATCCCAAATGAAAATCTCGCCCTGATGGGTTCTGCTACTGTTGGTTGGTTTGTGCAAGGCACCGAAAACATTTCAGGTTTTATAATCAGAAATTTTTTATTTTTAGGCTGTTGTGAAACCATTTGTCGGCAGAGGGGCTGCTATGTGATTTCAATAATAAGTCAGACAGCTCCACGGGAACAGTTCTTTTTTACGAGGTTGGTTAAGTACCTTCTGAGCTTCCTACTATTTCCTGATCAGCAATTTCCCATTCTGATAATGCAACATGCAACGCAGAAAATACATGGACACGGCAAGTCGCTACCAAAACAAAGCTCCACCGGACAGAAACATTGGGATCACGCTGCCCGTTGGAAACAACCACGAATAGCGGTGGGTCGTATTTTATGTGAAGACCTTGGCCGACCTGATGTTGCATCATCGCCACCAACACCAATCACGAGATGGGTCATACGGGAGTATCGTTGTGATTGCGCCGTCCTGGGTGCGAACGATCGAATCACAGAACGGTTGCGTGCTACTAGCGCCTTTCCAATGAAGCCATCCTATCAACGCAATCATTATCAGGCACCCTCCGGCAATGACGGGACCAGGGTGCTGGAGTTGCGGGTGCACGAAAATGCACCGATCGAACACGCGGTTGGCCAGCGCGCAAAGCACGACGAGCACGAAGGCTCTCAAACTCGTCGGATGTGCATTTGAGCCGATCCGGTACGATCACCATGCGGTGCAAATCGTGTGATCTTAACCAACATTCACTGATCGATCGCGAGAATGTCATACGAGATCAACGGGTTTCCTGGCACTTTCATATTCCATTGCTCCGGTTCTCGATGGATGTAGAGCAGCAGAGAAGTAGAACCATACAACGCATTTGTAGCATTACGATTAGATCTACGATTTGTGCGTTTGAGATTACGAACAATTAGCTGATGAAAAATGCCGCATGTTAACGTAATCGGTATCGATTATTGATTATGCATATATCGGTAACGGTAACCCATACATTTTTTCTATTTTGTGGAACATTTTTACATCAGGGCTTACAAACAACCCTGTTTCTGACATAAATTTATGTCAATGATCGATGTTGTAATAGAAGAATTCAGTGTGCTATAAATTTTAAAGTAAAACATTCAAAGAATCACTTTTTGGAGCACATGGACCATTCCTCCAGAGTTCCCGTTCTCTCAGTGCCCTGGGAAGATGCTGAAAAGACAAACACCAGAAGAAACATATTAGGAAGGAGAAAGAAGGGCATCGTTAGAGGCTTGCGTAAAAGGAAAAATAACACACGATCACTTGCGTGTGCGTGATTCTTGCGATAAGAAAGGACAGCGTAAAAGGACAGAACTCGAAACGCACGTGAACGTTTCGGGGGCTCCATGATGTCCCGAGGGTCCCCCCACTAACACAAATGCATGCAAACCCTTCGAAAAAGGGCCTTGGGTCCGTTCCCTGGCCCAAACACCATCATAAGTACAAGCTCGGCATCACCGGTGGAAGTTAGTTGGAAGCCAGGTTTCAGCACGATCGGTTCCTGAGTTGATCTCCGGACCTGCCTAACGTAGCATAACGTCACAAGTGTAAGTGGTAGCGTAATTCCATAAGGATTTGAGTTTCCTAGGTGACAAGGGGTTGATACGTACGAAGGCTCTTGACTTGGAAGTCATCTTGGTTGCACTTTAGCGTGGCACCCGTGGTTGTTGGGATCGTGGTTAAGTGCATAAGAAGAAGCAAACAACAACAGAAAAAATCAACTTCAATCGGATCACTCGGCCATCCGCTTGACCGCAGACGCGGACACATACATCAAGTGCCCGTTAGAAAGAGTGAGCCAGCGCTAGTGAGCATCCATCTGGTCAAATCATCCGATCTTGGCGAAATCTCTTCCCTACCAATACAGAGATCCGCGCAGCCGCGCGATCAGTAGAGTTAGCGGATCGCCAAATCTCTTCCATCCGCGCGGTATACACCGTTGAACACACGGGGTTCGGGTGTAGCGGACCAGTTAAGCGTGGCTTCGGTGGCGCGGGTTTTGGTGTGAGACAGAGAAGGGACTGGGCTGTGTTCCGCTGGAACCGACAAGTGGATCGAAGAGTGGAGCGATAATGCTGTGGAGGCTATTGTGAGCCGGCTGCATTCGCTGATCTCTCATTCGACGTCGGACCGTTCCGGTGAGCAGACGGGATTTTTCAAGCGAAAAGGTTTTCTTCCATTCGGGAGCGTTAGAGTGTCTTCAAACACCCCCTCCCTCCCCGCCCCTGCTAAGCCTCTTCAGCTTCGTCTTCTACTTTTCGACTGTCCGCGTGCGAATAAATTAGTGTAAAATCCAACTTCCTCCTTTACCTAATAACCGGTGCTTGTAAAGTGACTTTACCTTCAAAGGTGAGTGTTTCCAGAACTAAACCAACTTTTTGTGGCATTAGATGTAATTTTTTTTTTGAGTAAGTCCCGTACGCAACCGACACTATAATATTAGAAAAAGTGTTTCCAGAAAAAGGTGTCCAACGTTGTGAGAGTTTAGCGTATCGTGCAGGATGTGGCTGTTTTGCGAGGATAATAAACGAGCAATTTTTTTATAGCATTTAAATTATCCTATTAAAACGAGGTCGTTTAATTTTTGGCGACCTTCACACCTCTTTTTTCTTCCATAAAGTGTAGCACGTTTCCTTGCAGCCATAAACCACGTTCTGCGTGTTATATTAAAAGTAATGCACGGAACTTACAGGTGTACAACACGCGTTTTTAAAAAGGAATTTAATCTTCCCTTACCCCCTTACCAGGCTGCACTGATGATCTCTGATAATAAGCTATCAAAATGCAGCCCCACTACGGTGTGGCGTGAGGTTTATTAGTGCTACCGAACAGAATACAAAAAATTTAAAAAAATTAAATAGAAATAGAGGCATATCAAGTGAATTGAACGGCTAGATAGAGCGAAGCCGAAGAGATGAGTGCGACGCGTAAAAGATCTTGCGGGAAGATAGAAGTTGCCAAGTGACAACGAAACGTGCATGTTCTAAGAGTGAAGGACGGAAAAGCGAAAGGAGAGGAGGGACGAGAAGAAGCAGTAAAGTGGCCTCACATTGAACTTGAGATTGCCCGAGCACGCGGGGCAATGTGATAACAAGGTGATACGTGCACTCAGGTGTCGGGGTAGCAAAACAAATGTTTTAAAAACACACATAAAAAGGGGGTGTGTGTTACGAATAGGAAAGACATGCGAGTCGCAAGTAAAATCAATGTATTTTTTTTAATAATCATACGAGATTGGAATTAATCGGGTAGAACGTATAAGACGTCCAAGTAAAAACTGCTTGCTCTCGTGGTAGAACATAATTAAACGTGCCCTGCAGAACACTGCTGTAACCATATGTTCAACCATTTTGTAGTTGCAATTTACTTGACTATGCAACCGTGACGTGAATGGTTTTGAAAAAAAAGTTTAAAATGCATGCGTTCCGTTATCAGCGTTACTACTTGTACGCTTCCGAATGCATTGCACATGCTGCAGCTACACTGCAACAACCCGCTCTCGATGTGAACGAAGGAAGTGTAAACATGAAGTTGAATAGCAAAACGTAATATTCACTTTGGCAAACACACACCCCACACGAGCTGATCTTCCTTCTTCCATCTCAACCGTTTTTTTTTGGTTCTAATCCCCCCGGACACTGGGATGATGGCCTTCCCAAAAACCGATCGGTCGATGGCGTGATCGTGCGAGTGGATCTTTTCGCCGGTTGACGTTAAACGGCGATAAAAAGATTGTGGACCGTGAAACGAAGGGAGGACTTGAAGAGAGGAGGAGAAACCATCTGTTTGCATTTGATTTGTCTTGCAGGAATCTCGATATCTGCAATTTACACAGCTGTTCGATTTTTTCGTGGTTTATTGTAGCGTTAAAAAAGCAAATTGATTTCCCAATATTAGTTCTTCTGGGGGAACTCAGCTCTAACAGCTGAGGTACCGGAGCGAGATACAAATTTGTTTCTAAAGTTAAGTTTTCTTTGTTCTTTGTTCTTTCAATATTTTGCAACGAACCACTGTCTGTTAATAAACTCCTTAATAGTGGCCAATGAATGATCTGCTCTCCCTCCTTTGGTCACAGCTTTTGTGCGTGATGCCAATGAGGGAACAATAGACTGGCCCAATGTAAAGATCATCATCTGATTCTTGGAATGTGCGGAACACAATCGACTTTCATTGGATCTTTTAAACTCTGGTCAGTTCTCTCAGCCAGACAAACTTATCCGTTAACGAGAAGAAGTATGTCTAGCCTTGAAGCATAAGAATAAACTGCTTCCGTGTGGCCCTGTTTGGAGCTCAATTTAAAATGAGGATCATTTCGATACGAATTATTTAAAGATTAAATTTTCCCTGCAAGACCTCTTTTGTGTAATGTTTTACTTTCTCGACAGTTTTGCAAATATACTTTGTGGTTGATGATCGTCAACAGTCCTCGATCGCCGCTTTTTTTTAGCAATACCTTCGGCGAAGGTGATATGGCGCATTGAAGTCGCCTGACTGACTCGAACCCTTCTCTTGATTTCTGTTCGGAATTTGCTTTTTTTTTCTTCTTCCCAATAGTTATACTACCCTGAATTTAGGTCGCCTTTTGTAGCAAAAGCAACAGAGTGTGTGATGGCCCGATGTCGTACTTTCGACAGGCATTTCCCTTCCAAGAGAAGCGGCCGGGGCGCGGTTTCTTTTGGCAAAAATCAGCCACTGCTCCAAATGACGTTGGTGGAAAGTGGTTTTTTTTTTTGTTTTGTTTTTGTCTTATCTCGTAGGGTGGCTGAACTTTCTTTGGATCGAACAGGCCAGCCAGAGCTTTCAGGTGCCACTGCTCTTCTGCTTGGAAGTCATATAGGCACACTCAACAACACCGCCCACCCTCCGCCAGAGGCCAGAGATTCGATGCCACTTCCATTCGAAAATAAGGAGTGTTGTGTTTTGGTATCTACGTTTTGGCGACTGTTACGTCAACCCTGTTTTCGAAGTGGAATTGCTTCGAGCGATCGTCGAAGTTGCGCAGTTCACATGGTTTTTGGTTGATGGATGGATGGCGCATCCAAACAAAACAAATTCGCAAAGCAAAAACCTACGGTGGGTTTCATAAGGGATCGGCGGGGGTGACTAGGATATTGACCCCGCGATCGGGGACAGGTGATTCAAACGTGAGAGCAAAATGGGTTATGAAATGTTTTTGGAAGCTTTGCATTTAAGAGTTTGAGAGAAATTTACTATTCCGCGAGTTGGTCCAGAATGCGCTTACTAAAAAAGATGACTAAGGAACTTCATTGGAACTGCAAAGGTATATCCACTTTACCGGAACAAAAACCTCAATCGGTTATCAGTGTTTGCAGTCATGGCGGAACACCTTTCCTTTCCGATGGCGTAAATACACCACCGAACAAAAACAATTCAACTTTGCCATAGGTTGTAAAACGCGGAAAAAGTAACTTGAAAAAAATTAACACTTTGTACACTCTTGACATCCGCGCTTGTACTTCGTGTGCACACAGACTTCTTACGTCAAACGGTGCAGGAATGCTTGATCATTCAACGTAAACGATCGGTTCCGCATCGACATACCTAGACATTGGTGGTACTGCGAAAAATCTTATAATCCTTTTTTTACCTCGAGACTATAAAGAAATCGATCGATCATTTAAAAGAGTACACCTATGGTATGGTAATCTTTATAATCTAGTACTAAGTGATAAGCTTGTGTCAAAGTTTATCTGCTAAAATTTAATCCATCTTAGATAGATATAAGATAAGGTGAATGAACAAAAGAGTGTGTCTACAGGTCAGTCAGGGAACGTATCGGTTTGGATTTGTTCGCCAAAGCTCTTAATTGATTGCTCCTTTAGCTAAATTGACACGAAAAACTGGAGTAAACGAACGATAGGTTATCAGTTTTCCGATGGGCTTCAGTTATCTTATCAAGAATATGGGAGAACATATGGTATTTTTGTATAGCAACCGAAGGAGAAAGAAAAACCTGAGGCCGCTCATAGCCTCAAAGGTGAGAGTTTGTGTCGAACGTTACGTAGATACTGATGGGCCATACTTTTTCCGATTAAACCTACCCCCTATCTGCAGCAGCAGCCCCATTGGGGAAAATGTGATTGAGTTATGTCTGCTCTTTTACTGTTGGAAATACTCACGTCCATTTTTTTGCTCCACATGCCAGCCAATCTTCAATTGGATTAATCGAATTAAATTAAAGCCCGACCAGTGTGGTCGCGTGTCCCGACCCTCGTTGCCAAGCCAAGGGCTATAATTCACGCAAACGATCCCATCACATCACAACATAATAGTGACGCGTGTGAGATTCAGCATCATCACACAGGATCACATCATTTGCAAGGAAGAAGCCGATTCCAGACATAGGATCGGGTCGGGGTTGATTTGCCGCGATGATTCCGTATTATTGAGTGTCAGATTGCCAGACTTGACCTGTTGAGGAAGGGCATCGATATATCGTTTGCTCGACACCACTATCAGTGTGTGTTTGTATGGCTTCGTGTTGTTTAATTAGTTTCGCTGGCCTACATTTGCTTCCGTGTAGGCGTTGATAAGTTAATGAACATTTTATTGATTGGATTTTTCCCCATGTTTCGGGACACTTTTTTATTTCTTCCAGCAGCACCAGCAGCAGTAGACGTAGCAAAGAGAGGATCGTCGACCGGAAGACCACTCGACGCACGCCAGTTCGAAAGCTGTGCGTTAAGCCCACTCAGTTCCGTCACTCGACCCCGAACCCAAGGTAGACGGTTCTAAAGGACGCGCCATCCCGGAGCAGCGCCGTCATTCCTTCGCGAGGAAAACGTTCCAACAGACGCAAACAACGACGCACCAAAGGAAGCACCGAGATGCCGGCCCGCTTCGAGGAAGTGCCCGCTACTGACACCCGCCGCCATGGTGTCCCCATGGATCTGGCCGGGGAACACTATGCCGACGGTGGCCCGCGACCCACCATCCGGGATGACATCTGCATCACAGGCTTCTCCGGCCGGCTGCCCGAGAGCTCCAACATCGACGAGTTTAAGCGCAACCTGCTGGAGGGCGTGGACATGGTGAACGATGACGATCGCCGCTGGCCCGCCGGCCTGTACGATCTGCCCACGCGCATCGGCAAAATTAAGGACGAGGATCTGCAGCATCTGGACGCGGAGTTCTTCAAAATCCACCAGAAGCAGGCGGAATGCATGGACCCGCAGCTGCGCATGCTGCTGGAGTGCACTCATGAGGCGATCATTGATGCTGGTAAGCGACCGGATGAGCGATAGGATGTGACTGTTGATTTTGCTCTGTACATACACTAGCTCTCGATCGACGTTTTTTACTCCATTTCAATGATAGAAACTAGTTTATCTGACGATGATGACCTTCAACAAACCAGATCATAGTAAAATATTCACTTGACGTCACGAAGTTTGTTCTATTACTACACTTGGTGTTTTGTTAAATAATTTGTAAAACGATCCATCGGAAGTGTTTCGTACATTTGGTTAATGCCCTTGTATCGGTTAGGAAGTAAATCGACTGTGCATTTTTGCACATCGCCAACAAATTTATTGATGGTAGATAAATAGAAACGTGGACCAAAAAACCCAACTACCCGTAAGAAAACCCGTTTTTGAAGAGAGAGACAACCTTCAACAGTTGTCCAGCAATAGGATTTTTTTGCTACCGCTACCGTCCACTTGCTGAACGACGACCGATCATGCGATCAGGTGCAAAATACTCTTCGATTTATGAAACATCATTGCGCGCGCTGCATTAGAAGCCAGCCTGGACTTGCGTGTTCGTGTGTGTGTTTGCGGGCTGGGTCTTCTTCTTGACGTACTAATGACGCACAACGACGGAGCACGCCAACCCTGGAGGGCCGGTCGGATGATGGAGGAAAAAGTCACAAAACACCCATTACGACGCCATTATTTGATTTCCCTCGGCCTCACCATCGAATCGTTGCGTAGCCGCAACCCCCCTCGCGTTCGTGTTGACTTTAGGACAAGGGATCTAAGGTTGTGAGGAAGTCGCGTGAACCATTCCGAGGATCCGTTTGGTTGGTGGCCGTATTTGAAGAGAGACACATTCATCCTTTCATTCTGTCCCAATGTTTTGGACCGATCTTCTCTTCATCTCCAACGAACCGATCGGTTGTCCAACCGCTGGCAATTTGTCTGAGAAGCTAGCAGAAGGATGTATAAACGGTTTTTGCTAAGTATTAAGAGGAAACAGCTACTTCTGGTACGTTTTTTCTGTTTTTTTGCAGCTCTGTTGCATTGTTGTACCGCTTTTTTTTTTTATTTTGTCTTTGAAGAACAAGTCGTCTCCAGGTTCGTCACGGTTTCCTCCTCGGTTCTCGGACGAATCTCACAACCAATAACAAACAGTACGACTCATTTACGTCGATACTTACGTACCGCACGGGGGGGACAGCATTACAATTTACAATTGACTGACCATTGGGAGGAGGGTATATCGCACTTTTTTCTGCCTTTTTTCTACCCATGAGGGTATGATAAAAAATGTTGAATCTCTAGAAAATCATTCTAGAAACCCGATGAGAGAGGGAATTCTCAGACACCAAACGACGAACGTCCATGGGTGACCACAGGCCTGACTGTATGCGAGTGTGGTGACGCGAATCGCAAAGTTTTACGCATTTTCAGTTCGAGAAGAAAAGTTTTGCACCAAAAAACAAACGATTTAGATGCAAAATGGTGCGATGCGATGTGCGACAATGTCGTTTGCTGTTTCGTCTTGTGACGTAATTGACCAAACTTTGTTCCGATTGGCTCTATTTTTTTTTATAATGTTGTCCATAGAAACTATCAAATTCGAATCAAATATGGTTAGTTGGGTAAAGAATCTAATTTGAATACTGTTTTACTTTTTTTTTTCTTAGGCATCAATCCGCAGGAAATTCGTGGCAGCCGCACCGGCGTATACATTGGCTGCTCCAACTCGGAAACCGAACAGCACTGGTGTGCCGACCCGGACCTGGTCAATGGCTACGGTCTGACCGGTTGTGCGCGAGCCATGTTCGCCAACCGCATCTCGTACACGTTCGACTTCAAGGGTCCGAGCTACGCGGTCGATACGGCCTGCTCGAGTTCGCTGTTTGCGCTGTCGCAGGCGTTCGCCGACATGAAGGCGGGTCACTGCGACGCGGCGATCGTGGCCGGGTGCGGGATCATCCTGAAGCCCACCATGTCGCTGCAGTTCAAGCGGCTGAACATGTTGAGCAAGGACGGTATGTGCAAGGCGTTCGATGAGTCCGGCAATGGGTATGTCCGCTCTGATGGCTGTGTGGTGACGTTCCTGCAGCGTGCCACCGACTCGCGGCGTATCTACGCGAGCGTACTGAACGTGCGTACCAACACGGACGGCTTCAAGGAGCAGGGCATCACGTATCCGATCGGTGAGATGCAGAAGCGACTGATTCGCGAGACGTACGACGAGATCGGGCTCAATCCGGCCGACGTAGCGTACGTGGAGGCGCACGGCACCGGCACGAAGGTGGGCGACCCGCAGGAGGTGAATGCCATCACGGACTTCTTCTGCAAGGACCGCAAGACGCCGCTCCTGATCGGCTCGGTAAAGTCCAACATGGGCCACTCGGAGCCGGCTTCGGGCGTGTGTTCGATCGCGAAGATCTTGATTGCGATGGAGGAGGGCGTTATTCCCGGAAACCTGCACTACAAGAACCCCAATCCGGATCTGTACGGGCTGCTCGATGGCCGGCTGAAGGTGGTCGATCGTAATCTACCGTGGAACGGTGGTATCATTGGGCTGAACTCGTTCGGGTTCGGTGGCGCAAATGCGCACGTCATCCTCAAGTCGAACCCGAAGCCCAAACCGATCAGTCCGCGGGATGGTGGGTTCCCGAAGCTCATGATCGCTTCCGGACGTACCGACGAGGCGGTTGAAGCGTTCCTGGATCAAGCCGCCACCAGCAAGGACGATGAAGAGTTTGTGGGGCTGGTGAATGAGATCCACAGCCGGAACATCCCGCTGCACGTCCACCGGGGTTACACGGTTGTGGCCGGAGGGGAGAACCAATCGATCGTGCGCGAAGTGCAGGAGGTGGGCACTGACGACAAGCGTCCCATTTGGTTCATCTACTCCGGTATGGGCTCGCAGTGGGCCAGCATGGCCCGTGACCTGATGCAGCTGGAAGTGTTCCACAACAGCATCTACCGGTGCGCGGAAGCCTTGCGTCCGGAAGGGGTCGACTTGATCGACGTGCTCACGAAGAGCGACGAGTCCAAGTTTGACAACATCCTCAATTCGTTCATCTCGATCGCGGCCGTCCAGGTGGCACTTACCGACGTCCTCACGCATTTGGGCATCACGCCCGACGGCATGGTTGGACACTCGGTCGGTGAGCTTGGTTGCGCGTATGCGGACGGATGTTTCACGCCCGAACAAACGGTGCTGGCCGCTTACTGGCGAGGTCGGAGCATTCTCGACACCGATCTGATTGCCGGCCAGATGGCGGCGGTGGGTCTTTCGTGGGAGGACTGCAAACAGAAGCTTCCAAAAGACGTCATTCCGGCGTGTCACAACAGTAACGACAGTGTTACGGTAAGTAGGAATTCATTCGACGATCCCGGGTTTCCCGGGAAAAGAAAACGAACCGATCCGCTAACGTTTCCGAATGATTTCGCATTAGATTTCCGGCCCGGTCGCCTCCGTCGGAAAGGTCATTGCTGACCTGAACGCACAGGGAATCTTCGCGAAGGGCGTAAAATCGTCCGGCATTGCGTTCCACAGTCGGTACATTGCCGACGCCGCACCGAAGTTGCGCAAATCGTTGGACAAAATCATCCCGAACCCGAAGAACCGTACGCCGCGTTGGATCAGCACAAGCATCCCGGAAGAATCGTGGCCCACGCCGTTGGCGCAACAGTCCTCGTCGGCGTACCACGTGAACAACCTGCTGTCGCCGGTCCTCTTTGCCGAGGGTCTGAAGCACGTTCCGGCCAACGCGATTTGCATCGAAATTGCACCGCACGGTCTTCTGCAGGCGATCTTGAAGCGAGCGCTCGGCAAGGACGCCACCAATCTGAGTCTGATGAAGCGTGATCATGCGAATAACTTGATCTTCCTGTTGAGCAACATTGGCAAGTAAGTTTGTTAGGGCCCCTTTTTTTAATTATGCCATAGTATCTCACATTATTATTCTGTCTTTTCCAAAAGATTGTATGCTGCCGGTGCTCAACCGCAGGTGCAGAAGCTGTACCGACCGATCACGTATCCGGTGGGCCGTGGAACACCAATGCTGAACTCGCTGGTCAAGTGGGACCATTCGATCAAGTGGTTCCTTGCTCGCATCGGCGTAGAGAGTAAGTATTTCTCAACACCCCTTTTGGACGAAAATCTCTTTCGGGCTTCACTTTCACGTGTCACTCATTGTTGGGGTGACGTTGCCTCAGTAATTGGGTAGAATGTCTCATATTTTGTTCGTTTCTTTCCGTGTAGATAAGTCTGGTGAAACAATCATCGACATTAACCTGGGCAAGGACGACGACGCATACCTGGCCGGTCACACGATCGACGGGCGTGTGTTGTTCCCTGCGACCGGCTATCTGACCCTAGCGTGGCGCACGTTCGCCAAAATGCGTGGTGCCGACCTGGAAAAGACGCCTGTCGTGATCGAGAATGCCGTTTTCCACCGGGCTACCATTCTACCGAAGGACGGTTCGGTGAAATTTGGCATCAATTTCTTCGACGGAACGGGTGCGTTCGAGATCTGCGAGGGAGGAACGCTGGCCGTCTCGGGCAAGCTGACCATCCCGGAGAAGATCGAGCTGGAGGAGTTGCCGCTCAACAAGCTCGAGGCAGATCGGTCCGGTTTGCCGTTGAACACGAGCGACGTTTACAAGGAGTTGCGTCTGCGGGGCTACGATTACGGTGGTCTGTTCCGTGGTGTGACACGTAGCGACTCGCGGGCTACCACGGGTGAGCTGCAGTGGCGCGACAACTGGGTCAGCTTCATGGACACGATGCTGCAGTTTAGCATCCTCGGTAAGGACCTGCGGGAACTGTACCTGCCGACGCGCATCGAGCGGATCGTCATCAACCCGGCGCGCCACATGGATCTGGTGAACAGTTTGGGATCGGAGGATCGCACCGTACCGGTGTACATGTACCGAGACATTAACGTCATCAAGAGTGGCGGTGTGGAGATGCGAGGACTGCGGGCAACGCTGGCCCCTCGTCGCCAGGGCACCCAGGCAGCACCGACGCTCGAGAAGTACGTGTTTGTGCCGAACTGCAACGAGAAGGAACTGGCCGAGTGTAACGGTGAAAAGGCACGCCTTCGTTCGATCACGGCCGCCATCCATCTGGTGCTGGAGAACAGTGCCGGCGCACTGAAGATAAAGGTGGCCGAGGCGAGCTTCGAGCGTTCACCGGAGAACACCATGGCCGGCACGGTGCAGGCCATCATCGAGGGTGAGCCGACGTTGGCGAGTGATGTCGCGATTGCCACCACGCACCAACCGGACAGTCTGGTGCAGCATTACGGGGAATCGGGTGTGCGTGTGATCAACAAGGACGCGGCCACGGGTCCGATCGAGCAGAACTGCCATCTCGCCATCGGGTACGACGTTTTTGGACGGGCCGATCCGAATGCGATTTTGCGCAACCTTCGCGAAACCATCAAGGCGGACGGGTTCGTACTGCTGGAGGAATCACGCGGCGGGTTCGATGCTAAGTCGTCCCGTGTGGCCTTCGAGCGGGCCGGTTTTACGCTCATCAGCTCGCAGGTGTGCGACAAGAAGGTGTTTGTGTTGCTTCGCCCGACGCTGACGGAACTGGCTCAACGCAAGAGCACTATCGTGACGATCAGCGAGCGTAACTTTGGTTGGTTGGACACTCTGAAGACCGCGTTGGCTAAGGCGGAAGAAACCTCCACCTACGTGTACGTCGTGTGCCAGGGCGAGGAACTGTGCGGTGCCCAGGGACTGATGAACTGTATCAAGAACGAAGCTGGTGGACGGTTCGCACGGATGTACTTCATCCAGAGCCCAAGCGCGGACAAGTTTAACCCGAGCGGACCACTCTACAAGGAACAGCTGGCGAAGGATCTTATCTGTAACGTGCTACGCTCGGCGAACGGTGGTGGACCGTCCGGTGTTTGGGGAACGTTCCGTCATCTCCGACTGGACAGTCAATCGAATGCGCCCTCGCTTCCGGTGGAGCACGCGTACATCAACGCACTGACCAAGGGTGATCTGGCGAGCTTGAAGTGGATCGAGAGTTCCCTATCGCGCGAACAGCAGCGCCCGGACACTGCCGCGGCCAAAAACGACCGTACGGAGTTGTGTACGGTATATTACGCGCCGATTAACTTCCGCGACGTGATGCTCAGCTCGGGCAAGCTCGGTGCTGATGCGCTGCCCGGCGATTTGGCGACGCAGGATTGCATCCTGGGGCTAGAGTTTGCCGGTCGCGATTCGTCCGGTCGGCGCATTATGGCGATGGTGCAGGCCAAGTCACTGGCCACCACCTGTGTGGCGCAGCGTAACATGATCTGGCAGATTCCGGACGATTGGACGATGGAGCAGGCCTCGACGGTGCCGTGCGTGTACTCGACCGTCTACTACGCGCTGGTGATGCGCGGACGCATGAAGCGCGGCGAGTCGATCCTGATCCACGCTGGCTCCGGTGGCGTTGGACAGGCGGCCATTTCGGTGGCGCTAGCGGCCGGTGTGACCGTCTACACGACGGTCGGCTCGAAGGAAAAGCGTGACTTCCTGAAGCGCACCTTCCCGCAGCTGACCGATCGGAACATTGGCAATTCGCGCGACTGCTCGTTCGAGCAGCTGGTGATGCGCGAGACGCAGGGTCGTGGCGTCGATCTGGTGCTGAACTCGCTCGCCGAGGAAAAGCTGCAGGCGTCGATCCGATGCCTCGGGCTGAACGGGCGCTTCCTGGAGATTGGCAAGTTCGATCTGAACAACAACAGCCCGCTCGGCATGTCGGTGTTCCTGAAGAACACCTCCTTCCACGGCATCCTGCTGGACAGCGTGATGGAGGGCGACGATGAGACGATCGCGGAAGTGGTGCGCCTCGTTGCGGACGGTATCAAGAGCGGTGCCGTGCGGCCGCTCCCGACGAGCGTGTTCACCGAGCAGCAGGTGGAGCAGGCGTTCCGCTTTATGGCATCGGGCAAGCACATCGGCAAGGTGGTGGTGCGCGTGCGCGAGGAAGAGAAGGCGAAGGTGGTCCGACCGGTGCCGAAACTGATCAACGCCATCCCGCGCACCTACATGCACGTGGAAAAGGTGTACATCCTGGTCGGTGGGCTCGGTGGGTTCGGGTTGGAGCTGGCCAACTGGCTGGTGTCGCGTGGTGCCAAGCGTATCGTGCTGACGTCGCGCAGTGGGGTCCGTTCCGGCTACCAATCGCTCATGATCCGCCGCTGGGCGGAGCGTGGCGTGCAGGTCACAATCGACACGAACGACGTGACAACGTTGAAGGGCGCCCAGAAGCTGCTTACGGACGCCGCACGCCTTGGTCCGGTTGGCGGTGTGTTCAACCTTGCCGCCGTCCTGCGCGACGGCCTGCTGGAGAACGCAACCGAGGCCGACTTCAAGGCGGTTTGCGTGCCAAAGGTTGATGGTACGAAAAATCTCGATGCGGCCACCCGCGAACTGTGTCCCGATCTGGACTATTTCGTTTGCTTTTCGAGTGTGTCCTGCGGTCGTGGTAACATCGGTCAGGTGAACTATGGGTTGGCCAACTCGGCGATGGAGCGGATCTGCGAGGCACGGCATGCCGTCGGACTGCCGGCCACTGCCATCCAGTGGGGCGCCATCGGTGACACCGGGTTGGTGCTGGAGAATCTCGGTGACAACGACACGGTCGTCGGTGGTACGCTGCCGCAGCGTATGCCATCCTGTCTGCAGACGATGGACTTCTTCCTGCAGCAGCCCTGCCCGGTGCTGGCCTCGATGGTGATCGCCGAAAAGCGCAAGACGGAAACGGGTGGCGTGAGTCTGGTGAGCTGCATCGCGAACATTCTCGGCCTAAAGGACACCAAGAACGTGTCGGACGGTGCGACGCTGGCCGATCTCGGCATGGACTCGCTGATGGGTGCCGAAATTAAGCAAACTCTCGAGCGCAGCTTCGATCTGGTGCTGAGTGCGGCCGAGATTCGTCTCCTAACGTTTGGCAAGTTGCGTTCGTTCGAAAAGGGAGGTGCGGCTGACGCGGTTACGGGCGGTGCACCTGCCGCCGGCACGGGTGGTTCGGGAGATGCGGCGGACGGTGATGCGGCGAAGCGTGCCCTGGCGGAAAGTGCCATCGGCGATGGTACGCAGGTGAAGTTTAGCGCGGACCTTATGCCCAAGGAGTGCCTGGTACGCTTGGAGTCGGCCGCAACCGGAGCAACCGGTGGCAAAGTACGGCCCGTTTTTGTCGTGCACGCCATCGAGGGTGTAATTACGGCGCTTATCCCACTCGCCGCCGTCCTGCCAGTGCCCGTGTACGGTCTACAGTGCGTCGAGGGAGCCCCACTGGAGTCGCTCGAAGCGTTGGCCGCGTTCTACATCAAGCAGATCCGAACGGTACAGCCGCGCGGTCCGTACACCGTCGTGGGCTACTCGTTCGGTGCGTCCATCGCGTACGAAATGGTGGCCCAGTTGGAGAAGGCCGGTGATGCCTGCAGTTTGCTGATGCTGGACGGATCGCCTCGGTACGTGAGCTGGTACACGGAGGCGCAGAAACAGCGCAACGCCAACGGTGAGGTCGTGCAGGCGGTCGACGAAGCGTACGCGCTGGCGTACTTTGCGATGGTGTGCGGCCGGCTCGACTACGGTAAGACGGCGCACGAGCTGGTGACGGCGAAAACGTGGGAAGAGCGGGTGGCCAGGTGCGCCGAGATGGTGCACGCCAAGGTGCCTCAATACTCGAAGAAATTGGTAAGTTACATCTCTCAGTCACGGGAGACCGATGATCGTATAATTGAATCATTGGAATCTTTTTTTTTTCGTTCATTTCCACAGCTTGAAACGACCGCCAAATCGTTCGTCGGTAAAATTGTCGCAAGCCATATGTACAAACCGTCGTCCAAGATCAACGCCACGGTGAAGCTGGTGAAGCCGACCGAAAACTACGCCAAACTTCAGGGAGACTACGGACTGTCGGATGTAAGTTCGAAGCTGCTTCTGTGCGACCAAAATTGCCGATCCTAATCTGTACGTTATGTTTCTTTCTTTTTTTTATATAGCTCTGCAATCAAAAGGTCGAAATCTTTACCGTGAAGGGCGACCATCGATCGATGCTGGCCGGGGACTCGATGAAACAGATTGCCACCGTGCTGCAGCAGCTGCTTTAAGCTCCTAGCCACGAACCACGGACAAACCACCACCACCACCACCACCACCATTCTCCAAAACTCATTCTAATTATCTTCCCAAAACACACACTGCGCCTAATATATGAGTGTGGATTCTCGTGATTTATATATATATGGGGTGTGAAGTGTTTTCTCCTCACGGCGAACGGTTAATTTATTACACAATATTTTCGTCCACCCGAGGGTAGATGGACAAACGGACGTGAGAGAGAATTCCTACAATCCTATGTCCAGTGATCAAATATTTCCAAGTGATGCGATTGGAATTTTGGAAGAAAACGGACGGAAACGAACGTGGTCGGAAAGGACTGACAAAGTCGTTCTTCTAAGTAGGCGATTCTTAAAACACTCAAACAAGCACGCATACAATTTCTCTCTTAGTATAGTTTAGTGTAGCAAACTCATGCCCCCAGTCTCGCGGCTTGTGCGTAGTCCATGGCGTTTTTGTTTTCTTGTAAATATACAAAGGAGGGAGAAGAACGGAGAGAGAGGATACATTAACAAGTACTACACGATGCACGTGGTGCAAGGACATTTTTTGCGGGAAACGAACGTGGCTGGAGCCACACCTGCTTGTGGTAGAGTACGCAAGCGTACACGTAGGGTATAAAGTAAGTGACCTTTTCCTTTCCAGTGCATTCAAAATGCATCATCTGCCTTTTATGTCTGAATTTCGCACAGCGCAAACATACATCACATACATTCCCAAATTGGATTTCTTTATCTTTTAAAGATATTTTAAGTTTGCAATGGTCCCGTTACAAATTCAATTGATTTAACACAAAACAGTGTTTGAAAACAGATTCTCTATCTCTACAGTTTGTGACAAAAGCGTTCTCTTGCTAGAAAAAAGGGGTAATGAGCCGTGTTTGTTATAAGAAAAGAGAGATGTTGGTTTCGAAGACAAGATAAATGAACAACGGAACACATTCCCTAATTGTGTGGAATGTAGAGTTCGAACAGGAAGGCTGGAAGAGATACGAAACCGAGCAAACAAAAAGGGGCATCCAGGTTTTAGCATTTAAGGTAAATCAAACAATGTAACGTGTACGTGTGTTTGTGTGAGTATGTGTGTGTGTGTGTATGTTTGAGAGGATGGAACAAAACCACTTAACAATATAAAAATGAACTACAAAGTAGACGAACAAACAAACAAAACATAAGAAAACTAAAACCAACACAAAAACGGTGTGTGCCCATTGTATAACAATTGCCACCGAATTAGTTGAATAATAGTAGTGGAGGAATTAAGGAATATCAAACCAATAGGGTGATACATGTGGAAAATGCAAATAAATAATAGAAACAAACAAAACAGCCACGCACTTCATTGCACAACCACTTAAATCTCGTTTCATGCGAGGCAAACAATTTTCCTTCATACACAGCACACAAACAATTCTATTGGCTCTGGCACACACCCCTGCACACAACAATATGTTGACCTACTCTGGTGGATATGCTTTTAACGCATAAGGAAAGCTTTACGCTACTGCTAATATACGATTACTACTAAGTGTACTTTGCAAAAAAAACTAAAACGTTGAATCCAGCACTGACATTTTATTACGTGTAAAACATGGTCAAGAAAGTGTGGTGAAACCAGCCTGCTGTGTGCCCGTTTTGAATGTGATGAAATCGGTTTTGTCGAGGAACAAAAAAGCTCTGAAAAGGGAAAGGACAAGGTTTAGATTTTAAACGTTATGAGGATAGTAGTGTTTTTGCGGTACATTATATGGATAAAATGTATATAGTGAATAATAAACTGCATATGGAATAGCAGCAGAAGAAGGTGTGTTTTAATGTGGTAATCTCTCGTTTAAGTGTATCCTTCTCGCAAGGTTCTGGAATACATCCTGGCAGGCGAACAACTGACAACATACTTCTGGTTTAGAATTTTTATTAACTTGTGTGTGTTTTAGGTCTATTTTCTTTCTTTTATAACTCGTGCTATTGTGAAGGTTAAAATTACATTTGTTCGTATTGCTTCTTTGATAAATGCTGCATGGTATAGAGCGTTGACTTAGATGTTACCACACTGCTATTTGTTTGTTTCTTTTTCCTTGCGCTAATGATGGCCGTCGAAATGCAATGCATAGAATACTGCTTTTTTTCTACTGATTTTTTGTTGTTTCAACATTTGTCCTTGATTAGTCCGATGGAATGATCAACCGAAGAGGAAACAAAACCGGTTCTTTTAACATATGGCATTAAAACGTGTTAGTGCCACCCGAAACCCATTCCCGGGAAAGACTTGCTCTCCTGTACCATTTATGCACTGAATTCTTCCAGCGTGCGAATGGTCAGTACGGTGTCCGGTGGTTTGTCTCAGGCCGAGGTCGCATTCGTTTCGCTCGTCTCGTCCTCCTCGCCGGCTTCTTCGAGCGCAAACTTGGGATCGGCCATCGCGTACTCGCGATCGCAGGTGAACGAAATGGTTATCGCGTACCGGACGCCACTCGTGACCTGCTCCACGTGGTGCATGTTTTCCCCGCCGGAAGTGAACCCACTGACACGGGCCCTCTTCGGCTCGATGTACACGTTCGTGCGGTTATGCTTGCCCTCGTTGTCGATGAACACGAAGCGTCCGCCCGCAAAGTCTTTCCCGTAGTCGGTCAGATACAGCAGCGTGGTGTAGTGGAACGAGTTGTACGTTTCCTTGTCCACGTGCGCGTGCCAGTACTCGTCGTGGATCGTCTTGGCCGTGCCGTTCGTGAGCCGCGAGAAGAACGTTGGGTGGGTGAGATGCAGGGAGTCCACGTTTAGCCGGAAGTTGTCGGCGACCGCCTTCTGCACCTTGTCCTTTACGTGCCGGTACACGTTGATGTGTTGGCTGGTGAAGAGCTTCTTCGCCTCAGGCAACCGATATACGTTGATAAACTGCGTGCCCTTCGAGAGGGCACCGGAGTGGAGGTCCAGTATGGACGCCCCACCGGCCGACTGACCCAGCTCGAAGCCAGCCCGGGCGAGATCGAGCAGAATGCCTGCCTCGGCCGGGGAGACTATCTTGTCGCTTACAAACCGCCCACAGTTGGCCGGAATGCAGCCGGCAAACTTCGATATCTCCTCGAGGTAGGGTCGCGAGCAGTCCAATGGTTGGGTGCGTAGATCGAGCACCTCCCGTTGGGTGGCAAACTTCTTTTCCCGGGTACGGAACGTCGTGAAGTACACGATGGCCGCAATGCCAACCATAAGCACTAGCCGGGCCCACATCTGATGCTGTTGGGCGACGCTTGGCGATGAACCGGTGCTCGATCCAGTTGAAGAAGTGAACTTCCTACGGGAAAGAAGATACCATTTAGATTGCTTATCTTAACGTAAACCATGCAACCGCAGCGCTACTCACGATTTACGTGGCCGATTGCCTCCGCCATCACTGGCACTTTTCTTGCGCTGCCTAACCTGACCTCCACCGTCGCTCATCGTTCCTTTGCTGATCCGTGTTGACAAACGGAAGGAAAACCAGACAAATTCTTCCAAAAACCTCCAGTAACCACGGTTATGGAACAAAATCGATAATGCAGTCCATCCGACGTTCACGATATTCCAACTTGAAAACTACGATTTCCCGTTGACGTTGCGTCAAAGAGTGGGGTGGTTTGTGCGCGCAATAACGACGCACGAGTTTGTTTACGATGTAGAGTATTGTATCAATACTGAGGCGTAGGTGCAGAAACCTTGGTTGGTATTTTCTGCTAAAATAACTAATTTGTTAACAACTTTACAATTGCTGAACCGATTTGTACATGTGACCCCTTAAATGAAAGGTCTGCTCAAGACACGCAACTTTGTGCAACAATAGATCATTCTATATTTTATAGTTTTTGAGAAAATTTATTTTTCGAAAAGCTTCGGACATCTATCGGTTCCGGTGGAACAAGGTACTCGGTAGACGGTTTTGGATGAATTAAAAATGTTCAAAACAACGACATTTTACAGTAGATTCGATTTATTTTAAATTAAAGAAATTTCTTCTAAAGAATCAAAAAAGATTATTTCAAATCTGTTTGCTAACTTTTTGTTATAGTTCTTTGAATTGTAATTAAGTGTTCATTTGTTGTATACTATAATCACACGTAGAAGTTTTGTAAAGTGATGTTACCCACTTGAGGTTGTCTAGTATTGCTATGAGTAGATTTTGCTTCTACACAAATTTCAGGAGAAGATTCCTTCGAGAATGTAATATCCGCACGCGCTGCAGGATCACGTTTACTCATAGTCGATCACAATCTTCCCTCGTAAATGCTTTTGCGCTACGCGCTCGTACGCCTCGGGTATGTTGGCGTACGGGAACACCTTCTCGACCACCGGCAGGAGCTTTCCCTTTTCGACCAAACGCTGCAGGTAGGCAATGCCCTGCGGGGCGGGAACAAAGTACCCCCACTTGACTAGTCCTTTTTGGGCACCGAGTGAGGCCATGTTATTGCGCACCAGACTGGTGGCGTTTTGGATCATGCCCGCGGCGAACCCATCCGTGTCGATGTTCTTCAGGACCGGCGAATTGAAGGTGATATACTGATCGAACTTCCACGGTACTTCGTTGGCATAGTCGGATCCCTTGCCGGCACAGTCGAGGACAATATCGAACCTAGAATCAATACGGTGATAAATGTGAGCATTGTGTGAAAACAATCATTTGCCAACAAATCAACTACCTTCCAACGCTTGCTAGGTTTTGTACATGTGTAGGATCGGTGTAATCGAGCACCACATCCACACCGAGATTGCGCACCATTTGGATAGCATCCGGCGAACAGGTGGCAAACACTTCGACACGCTCCGCTAGGAGCATCTGCACGACAAGCGTCCCAACGCCTCCGGTCGCCCCGAGCACGAGCACTTTTTTTCCTGCTCCACCACCCACGGGAGATATCGCGCCGAGCAAATCTCCCAAGTGGCCCGTTATGTACAAGCCAGACCAAGCCGTAAGGCCCGCGTACAGCACAGCGCTGGCATCGATTTTATTTAAGTCTGCAGGCTTTTTGAACAACTAAAATAGAAGAATGGAACAATTATGGAGAACAACGTCATAACATCATCACGTGCTTGTCGCAATATGTACGTACGCAATACTTTTCCACAGCAACGTATTCAGCATGGCAACCTTGCAAGTGCACCGGTACCACGCCCCACACCTCATCGCCTACTTCCAGCTCCCGACTAGAGATCCCGAGGCCTTTCTGTACAATTTCGCCGCAAAAGTCACGGCCGAGAATAAGAGGAAACTCGATGCCTCCGTCCTTGCAGCGCATCGCGTTCAATACTGATGCTCCGTAGCCATCTGTGTTCACGGTAGGTTATGATTAGAATCCGGTTGTAATACTATCAGGAAACAGGTTTCTCCGCCCGACGGTACTTACTAATCATAGCTACATCGATCGGGTTCACAGAGGACGCTTTCACTTTCACCAGCAACTGCGTGGGGGATTTCAGGATGGGCATTTTAATTCCCTCGTTGAACTGAATCTCCTCTTCCGGCGAACCGTAGGAGTGTATTTGCCATCCGGACATTTTCCTGCAAGCTGCATTTCGTCGTTGCGTTTCTTGCTTCGACGAAGATTCGTGATTCGAGGATGCCATCGTTGCCGTTGCTAGGCTTCGAAAGGTGAATGGTATTTCACGTGAGCCAAGTCGCAGTGCGGCCGTTAGACGAGCACATGTTGCCAGTACCATTTTCTAGAAGCCTTTGCTGGTTTATTTACCACCAATCGGTCCGTTTTCACTCCGGTCTGAATTCTTCCAGCGTGCGAATGGTCAGTACGGTGTCCGGTGGTTTGTCTCAGGCCGAGGTCGCATTCGTTTCGCTCGTCTCGTCCTCCTCGCCGGCTTCTTCGAGCGCAAACTTGGGATCGGCCATCGCGTACTCGCGATCGCAGGTGAACGAAATGGTTATCGCGTACCGGACGCCACTCGTGACCTGCTCCACGTGGTGCATGTTTTCCCCGCCGGAAGTGAACCCACTGACACGGGCCCTCTTCGGCTCGATGTACACGTTCGTGCGGTTATGCTTGCCCTCGTTGTCGATGAACACGAAGCGTCCGCCCGCAAAGTCTTTCCCGTAGTCGGTCAGATACAGCAGCGTGGTGTAGTGGAACGAGTTGTACGTTTCCTTGTCCACGTGCGCGTGCCAGTACTCGTCGTGGATCGTCTTGGCCGTGCCGTTCGTGAGCCGCGAGAAGAACGTTGGGTGGGTGAGATGCAGGGAGTCCACGTTTAGCCGGAAGTTGTCGGCGACCGCCTTCTGCACCTTGTCCTTTACGTGCCGGTACACGTTGATGTGTTGGCTGGTGAAGAGCTTCTTCGCCTCAGGCAACCGATATACGTTGATAAACTGCGTGCCCTTCGAGAGGGCACCGGAGTGGAGGTCCAGTATGGACGCCCCACCGGCCGACTGACCCAGCTCGAAGCCAGCCCGGGCGAGATCGAGCAGAATGCCTGCCTCGGCCGGGGAGACTATCTTGTCGCTTACAAACCGCCCACAGTTGGCCGGAATGCAGCCGGCAAACTTCGATATCTCCTCGAGGTAGGGTCGCGAGCAGTCCAATGGTTGGGTGCGTAGATCGAGCACCTCCCGTTGGGTGGCAAACTTCTTTTCCCGGGTACGGAACGTCGTGAAGTACACGATGGCCGCAATGCCAACCATAAGCACTAGCCGGGCCCACATCTGATGCTGTTGGGCGACGCTTGGCGATGAACCGGTGCTCGATCCAGTTGAAGAAGTGAACTTCCTACGGGAAAGAAGATACCATTTAGATTGCTTATCTTAACGTAAACCATGCAACCGCAGCGCTACTCACGATTTACGTGGCCGATTGCCTCCGCCATCACTGGCACTTTTCTTGCGCTGCCTAACCTGACCTCCACCGTCGCTCATCGTTCCTTTGCTGATCCGTGTTGACAAACGGAAGGAAAACCAGACAAATTCTTCCAAAAACCTCCAGTAACCACGGTTATGGAACAAAATCGATAATGCAGTCCATCCGACGTTCACGATATTCCAACTTGAAAACTACGATTTCCCGTTGACGTTGCGTCAAAGAGTGGGGTGGTTTGTGCGCGCAATAACGACGCACGAGTTTGTTTACGATGTAGAGTATTGTATCAATACTGAGGCGTAGGTGCAGAAACCTTGGTTGGTATTTTCTGCTAAAATAACTAATTTGTTAACAACTTTACAATTGCTGAACCGATTTGTACATGTGACCCCTTAAATGAAAGGTCTGCTCAAGACACGCAACTTTGTGCAACAATAGATCATTCTATATTTTATAGTTTTTGAGAAAATTTATTTTTCGAAAAGCTTCGGACATCTATCGGTTCCGGTGGAACAAGGTACTCGGTAGACGGTTTTGGATGAATTAAAAATGTTCAAAACAACGACATTTTACAGTAGATTCGATTTATTTTAAATTAAAGAAATTTCTTCTAAAGAATCAAAAAAGATTATTTCAAATCTGTTTGCTAACTTTTTGTTATAGTTCTTTGAATTGTAATTAAGTGTTCATTTGTTGTATACTATAATCACACGTAGAAGTTTTGTAAAGTGATGTTACCCACTTGAGGTTGTCTAGTATTGCTATGAGTAGATTTTGCTTCTACACAAATTTCAGGAGAAGATTCCTTCGAGAATGTAATATCCGCACGCGCTGCAGGATCACGTTTACTCATAGTCGATCACAATCTTCCCTCGTAAATGCTTTTGCGCTACGCGCTCGTACGCCTCGGGTATGTTGGCGTACGGGAACACCTTCTCGACCACCGGCAGGAGCTTTCCCTTTTCGACCAAACGCTGCAGGTAGGCAATGCCCTGCGGGGCGGGAACAAAGTACCCCCACTTGACTAGTCCTTTTTGGGCACCGAGTGAGGCCATGTTATTGCGCACCAGACTGGTGGCGTTTTGGATCATGCCCGCGGCGAACCCATCCGTGTCGATGTTCTTCAGGACCGGCGAATTGAAGGTGATATACTGATCGAACTTCCACGGTACTTCGTTGGCATAGTCGGATCCCTTGCCGGCACAGTCGAGGACAATATCGAACCTAGAATCAATACGGTGATAAATGTGAGCATTGTGTGAAAACAATCATTTGCCAACAAATCAACTACCTTCCAACGCTTGCTAGGTTTTGTACATGTGTAGGATCGGTGTAATCGAGCACCACATCCACACCGAGATTGCGCACCATTTGGATAGCATCCGGCGAACAGGTGGCAAACACTTCGACACGCTCCGCTAGGAGCATCTGCACGACAAGCGTCCCAACGCCTCCGGTCGCCCCGAGCACGAGCACTTTTTTTCCTGCTCCACCACCCACGGGAGATATCGCGCCGAGCAAATCTCCCAAGTGGCCCGTTATGTACAAGCCAGACCAAGCCGTAAGGCCCGCGTACAGCACAGCGCTGGCATCGATTTTATTTAAGTCTGCAGGCTTTTTGAACAACTAAAATAGAAGAATGGAACAATTATGGAGAACAACGTCATAACATCATCACGTGCTTGTCGCAATATGTACGTACGCAATACTTTTCCACAGCAACGTATTCAGCATGGCAACCTTGCAAGTGCACCGGTACCACGCCCCACACCTCATCGCCTACTTCCAGCTCCCGACTAGAGATCCCGAGGCCTTTCTGTACAATTTCGCCGCAAAAGTCACGGCCGAGAATAAGAGGAAACTCGATGCCTCCGTCCTTGCAGCGCATCGCGTTCAATACTGATGCTCCGTAGCCATCTGTGTTCACGGTAGGTTATGATTAGAATCCGGTTGTAATACTATCAGGAAACAGGTTTCTCCGCCCGACGGTACTTACTAATCATAGCTACATCGATCGGGTTCACAGAGGACGCTTTCACTTTCACCAGCAACTGCGTGGGGGATTTCAGGATGGGCATTTTAATTCCCTCGTTGAACTGAATCTCCTCTTCCGGCGAACCGTAGGAGTGTATTTGCCATCCGGACATTTTCCTGCAAGCTGCATTTCGTCGTTGCGTTTCTTGCTTCGACGAAGATTCGTGATTCGAGGATGCCATCGTTGCCGTTGCTAGGCTTCGAAAGGTGAATGGTATTTCACGTGAGCCAAGTCGCAGTGCGGCCGTTAGACGAGCACATGTTGCCAGTACCATTTTCTAGAAGCCTTTGCTGGTTTATTTACCACCAATCGGTCCGTTTTCACGGTGCACTTTTGGAATTTTGCAGCGCGTGACGATCGCGGTCTGCTTGTAAACAAAAATAAACTTTGACAAGTTTCGCAATGTTACGGTTGTTCGGGCATGAATGAATGGAAAAGTATCTGGAACGACAGCATTTTGACGGTGAAACATTTCAGCTGATTTCAAAAAGAGTGGTGAGTATCGAATTGTAGCAATTTAAAAAAAATAATTCTTTATTTTTCACATCTACGCTTTAATTCCCTTTTTAGCTATATTTTTAAGTTTTGCCTTAAGCGACACTTGCCTCTTTGCCTGTTTGGCTTCTTTTTTCGATGGGATCTTCACTTTCGGTTTGTTAAGAAATTTGTCCCGCACCGGTTGCTTGGGGGTATTATTCACTTCCGGCACCAGGGTGATCTCGGCAGCCTGGGTGTTGGATCGATTCTTTTTGCGTAGTTTACGGATCTCGGCATTTTTCTGCATTAGTAGTTTAATCCTCTCCTCGGACTTTTTGTTGCCACTTTCCGACAGATCTACGCTTATCTTTCGACCATCCAAGTAAGATCCGTCCAACAGGAATGCTCTCTGCAGCGACAGTAGAGGACTTTCATTAGAAAACGGAACGTTTGGAAGTACATTTGGGAATTACATTACCTGGAAGCCAACCGGATCTAACATTTCGACGAAGGCAAATCCTGACGACCGTCGCTTCGGCATTCGTACGCCTTTCACCCGACCAGCTTTGTCAAAGTGTTGTTCGATTTCTTCTTTCGCGGTGGTAAAGTTTAAATTATTTACCAACAGTACGAAGCGTTTGTTGTTCTTGACCGTATCCAGGATGGCAGCAACTTGCTCGGTGGTGAGCGTAGGTAGGCCTTCGGCGTCTTCGACTTCGCTTTCCTCCGACGAAGATTCCTTTCTGCCTCGGGTACGTTTTTGCAGATTTCGCTCAACTTGCCGAGGCAGCGGGAACAGATTAGCTTTGGAAACCTTTGGTGGCGTAGGCTTTACTTGCCACTCCACTTCATAGTCGGATCCATCGGATTGGTTTCCATTTGCTGCCGGAGCCGCTGGCATTTTGCGCTTTTGCTTTAACATATTTTCGACCGGAACTTTGAACAGATCTACAGAACACGGTGGTAGAAGGACCACAACAACAACAATGCCGCATGGAGTTTTGGCACCCCGTAATCAAGGTGGTAAGGTTTACACAAGGTGCGGTGCCAAAGGATTGGCGATTGTCAACACTGTCCGTGTGTAAGAGGAACGTCAACGAACGTGAGCCTGATTTAGTTTCAAGACCTTTGATTCGAGGGGTCAATCTTGATATTCGGATAAAGAAGTAAAAAGCTACAAATAAATTGTCTATTTTAGCTCCAACAACCGTGTTTGAGGACGAAATCGGTTCACCACCGCTCCATTTCGCCAAACCGTTTCAGTTCAGTGAACAAAAATCTGCTAAATCGGACTGTTTGAAAGCTTGAAACCTCCTTCGTCCTCACGTCAAGCAGTCAAAAGGCAAGCGTCATTGAAGTACATTTTGTTTCCCTAGGCAGCGCTGAAAAAACGGCAGAAAGTAGGTGTTTCTAGTTGCATAGACTGTGTGAAAATAGTGCGTCACAGCCCCCGTGCCCCGCTGGTACGCAGTGTTAAGCGAATCGTCAATAAGATAAAGTTTTCGTGTCTCGCGAACAGGTTCTCAGTCCTGTGACCGAAGCAAAGGCAAGGGGTGACGGTGGTGTGTGGAAAAAGGTGTGTTGACCATCGATCTCCATACCACCCGTGCAGAAGAACGCGAAAAACGCAATCAAAACGAAGCAGCCAGACGTCGGGGTGAAAAACTGCTGCAAAAGTTTACCAGCATATGTTTTCGCCGTGTGGCGAATGAGTTAACGAAGCTGGCGATAGTGCACTTTTGGGACGTTTTTTACGCTACGGTTTCAGTGACCGTGTGTGTTGATGGCTCTGTGATGCGAATAAAATAACAATAAGAGCAGCAGTAGTGAAAAACATGGTGGTACCAAGGAGTAAGAATAAGAAAAAAACAACAAATAACATAGCAGTCTGGGACTCCGCTTGTGACGTACAATGAAATTCCATCACAGTTCTTCGCTGGTCCCTTGTTTGTCTGGATCGGAATATGTGATTTTCGGTGGTTTTGCCCAGGTGCCAGCAGCATTTGCAAAACGAAATGTACCGCGTCTAGAAGATGCGAATGAAAATTTGCGACCAAAGCTTGCGTAGTAAAACGAGGCGTGGGGAGGGTTCTGCACGACGGTTTTGTTCCGCAGCTCCTTTTTTCGTCATTTATTGTGGCACATGGAACCACGGGATGATCTGCATAAGACGCGAAACGGAACATCCGTTCCTTCCTCCGATTGTTTCGCATTGTGTCTTAAGTGTATTGCTAATGAATTAATCATTTTATAAGGACACTAGACAAACTTACAGAAAATAAGGATGTCATACTGTAGCAGATATTTTTCGTGAGAAAAGAAATCCATGTGTGTGTGTGTGTGCGTTTGTGTGCATTAGTATGTGTGTATGTGTGTGTATAAGAAAAGAGAGAGAGAGGGAGAGCGAGAGAGCGAGAGACAACAAAAAGAACGATTCGAAGGGAGAGAAGATCGGAAGAGCGTGAGAAGAAGATAATAATAATTAGTGGAAAGATGCAAAATGTTGAGACCCGAAAGCGACTTGGTCCCCGCGGAGGAGTAGGGTGGAATGAATTTTCGCCTGAAATAATCTCGTGTTGCACAGACGGGGGGAGGAGGAGGAAGAGTGTGTGAAGTTTTTCTTAGGTCTCAGACGACCAGAAGGGAGGTGTGTGAAGGTGGTGGAATTTATATTGCAATGTCGACGCAGCAACAGCCGCGCGGAGGATAAGGTTAATAGTTTAGATCAGAAGCAAAATACCACAGCAAACCTCTCCGCTAATCAGGTTCGTGAGAACAATGAAAACTGGGTGTTAAAAACCTCCTCGAAGCACTCGTGCGCTTGTGTTCGGTGCGCCAAACGCAAGGACTTCCAATGTTTCCCAGGTGCCTGCGACGGGTGTGCCTGTGCATGTGTTGTTGGTGTGTCGCACTTTGGGTCGTATTCGGGAAGATGTTGGAATCGCCTGCGGGTGATGATGGCGATATCAATATCAGGTGCAATTGCAATCTACAATCCTCTCGGACCACTTCATGGGAGCATAGGAAAAAAGAAAACACAGGTCTACTCCTCACTAGCAAGTTGTAATCGATGTTGTTTTTGTTGGTTTATTGTACCGTTGTTGTGTTGTTGTTGGACCGTGACCGTGATAAGGGCATACGTTAATGACGCGTATCCGTGGGAATTGTTGGTATATGTTCGTATAGCTACGCGAAAGAAGAAAGAGAATATGTGTGTGCATCTGTTGGTGTGCTGCGTGTGTGTGTGTGTGTGTCGCTTGACGAGGTGAAGAGGTTTGTTTCAAAGGGGGAGGAAACAGGTAGAGAAAATGGTTTCGAGTGTCGACGGTCGAATGTTTTGAAGGCGAAACAATGGTTCTATGCTAAAGATGTGCTTCAGCCCTGCCCGATTGTTATTATTGTGAACGAACGCACAACTCGGTGAAATAGAAATTGCTCACGAACCAATGCCGTCTTTTGCAGGTTTGGTCCGCAAAAAAGTGTGTCCTTTTGCCAGTTCGCTGTGCGCAAATGTGCGTCGAATGTGTGTCTGTACGTGCTGTTGTGTAGTGCACAACATTAGTGTACGCTCTCGCCCGATGGTTAACCGTGCAAATTTGGGAGTTGTGCAAAACATGATATGAAAAGTATGTGATCTTACAAGAAGATGTCGTGGGACAATTGTATGTGCTAAAGTTACGCCTGGGATGATCGAGCCAAGATTTATTCTGCGCAAGTGAAATGGAAGCATCTATTGGTTGCGTGAAAACTTTGCTGTTTCATGCGTCCAATAAGTGTTGTTATGTATGCATCGTATGTCCAAGACGTACGTTTGTTCAAAGCAAAATGAGCCCCTTAAGCTGTTGTTGCAAAATATGTTCTCAAATGGTCTGTTTCTGTTGTTTACTAATGTAATCCCCTATGTCTACTATGATCCACAGGCACAGGCATATGTTTGCACCGTTCGAGCAACATTAGTGTGCGGTGAGAAGGAAAACTGAAAAAAACAATGGTTCGCAAGTTCTAAGCAAACGCAATCCACGGCTGAGATGCTGCCAGTAGCCCGCTAACAACAGCTGAGAAGGTCTGCGTGCTCATTGTTGTTTACGAAGGGCCCTTACAGGTTGATCATGTTATTTTCCCGTTCCCGTGCGGTAATAATAGTGGCAGTGTTTGGTTGGGACTGAAACCCGCTCCCATGTGAGGCAAACCATGTGAAGGAACACCCAGGTGCGAACCAGGAACGTGTGTGTGTGCGTGTGTTGTGTGTGTGTGTGTGTGCGTGTTGTGTGTATGTGCGCCCGCGGGCAATAATGTAGCACCCCTGAGAGTGATTGTGTGCGTCTAACCCGCCGCATATTCTGTGTGTGCAAAGTGCAAGTTTTGAAGTGGAAAAGAAGAAGAAGAAGAAGAAAACAAGGGAGAAAAGTGCATCCCCCCCATCCAGCCAGATCCGCCGAGAAGTCAGTTCGTGGCTGAATGGAATGTGCGCTGCGGGTTTTCCGACTGGCCGCAACATCAACAACAACAACGCCACGATAGGAAGGTAGTGTTTTTCCATCTGGCAGCAGCGACTGTGAACACTACAAAGGGTGAAGATTCGGAAAGTGCTTTATTCAAGATTCGCCATTTGGAACCCCACAACACACAACAAAACGTCGTGCTGGTTCTAGTTGTTTGTGCATCACGCGAAGTAACTTGCTTTACTCCCGTCGCCCTTAGTAACCAGGAGCGAAAGTAAAGAATTGGTTTCATCACAACTGGGTATTGAAGTTGCGAATGGTGGTTGTTTTCCACCAAACGTACCCCATTCTAGCGGACGGCGAATAAACACACAAGGTTTCTTATAAAAGAGATCCCAACCCCGATACCGACGAATAGACGCACCCTGGAGGTTTCGCTGCACCGACGACGACGCCGACGACTACAACGACAACGGCGACGGTGACACAGCATCCTAAATGCAGCGAAAATCGATCGAACCGAAAAGAAAATAGCACACACAAAAAACCACGGTGAAAACGGTCCCACAGAAACGGAACCATATATGTGTCTGCTGCCCGGGCGAACGCACTGGATCGGTGCCGAAGGCTAAAGTATGTTCTCTGGCAGTTCGCATGTATCGATCACGGATGCGGCTGATTACGACTTCGAGAATGCGGAAAATGCAGCCAAATGGAGGGGCCTGTTCATTACATCGCTGCGGAAGGTAAGTGCATCCTAACCCGGTGCTTTAGTTTCAGACCAATGTTCCAATGTGAGGTTTAATTTGGGGGTGACTCACGCTGTTAATGAGCTTGTATTGAAGAAGAACGCTCAAAACTGCACAGGAAAGAAGCCCTCACAATATTGAGACGTTGGAGTAGTCATGCCTGATTCAAAGGCGCAGAGATGCTGTGAAATCAATGACATAAGGACAATGATCAATAATTTCAACGATGGAATGATCAATAAATTCGTTGACAAAGTAGGACTTGTCAGCCATATCTGGTGTACAAATCGATTTAATCGAATACCTAAAAATCCCACATCGCAGCAACCCTCCTTTTCATAATTTCAGTTGATTTCGGGTGGAGGTTCTTTGGCCGCCACCGAGAATTGTTATTTTGCTCGTAAAATTCCCCACTTCTGACGGGGCCGCAAAGAAAGATCCCATTTGGCGGCATCCAGTCAACCTGTTATCTATGTGTAACCCCCACCCGGAGGCCTTGACCGTTTGCGCGGAACCATACGTGTCTCGTGGCCTCGTTTTATCTTGTCAAACACTACGGTTGGCCCATCGCGTCCAGAAATCCCCGTACGTCCCCGGTGTGCTTGTACTTTCGGGTGACTCACGTGCCGAGAGACGGTGAGTGAGAGCCTCATTTGCCGCGTTGTTATTGATTGGTAACGCGGCGTTCAATCCTTTTCGCCATAAAAAAAAAACTTACTCATTAGGTTGTGGTCACGGTGGGGGATTGTGACATCCGAGCGACATTTTGCCAACCAGCCTCTTTTTTTTTGCGGTTTCCCAAACCCGTTATCACCCGCTTGGGTAATCGCACTTGCCAATAACATGCGAATCCAGCCATGCCCTCCCACCTGGCCCGTTCACAGTCACGCGGGCGGGTTGCTTATCAGCTTGACGGGTGCGATGGTGTATCGTTTCTTTTCGGTGTTTAGGCGGCCAATCATATTATGCACATTTGGGCAGTTTAAGTCACGGATCGATCATCGAATGGCCGGAGAATACGGAAATTTACGCGCCGAAGGGACATTAGAGGGGTTTAGGTTACTTTACCTATAGCAAAGATAAGACTTTGCATCATTTCCCGCTGCTTCGTTATCATGGAGCCTGAATGAAGAGATAATTATTGGTGGGGAAAATCGTATCGTTTGTTCACGGTTCTTCTTGCACAAATAAATCGGATAATGGTTGCATTTTAATCTGAAGATTTAACGGTTCTGGCAACTTGTAAATACAATGCCATTACCAAAAGAAACTATACGATGATCTACGATCCTTTTTTAATTCTTTTGAGAGTTGCACAAAGTCGGCAGAATGGATATGCTTGCCATATAAACTGAGGGATGGGAATTGCTGATGTTATTTAACGGGACCCCTAGTCTAAGATTTAACCTTTCAATTAATCAAGCTACCCTGCTGCCTGACTCACATCGTTTGATTTCGTTCTTTCACTCAGGTGCTGGAGCAGGTCCACCCATCGTTGCAGGCCAAGGAGGACGCGCTGCTGTACGTCGAGAGCCTCTGCCTGCGACTGTTAGCGACACTGTGTGCGAAGCCACCGCCGCACACGGTTATGGTAAGTAAAATCGATTCTGGGGGCAAGTTGTGTAAAGTGCATAAGCGAATTTAAAAAAGGGAAATACCTCCCTATGCCCATAGCGGAAAGCATAATTGGTAGCGGGTGCTTTTAAGTAGATAAATTCAATTAAATGGCAGTGAATGGGTGGGAGGGTAGGAAACCCGGAACCCATGTTTGTCCAGGATGTTCGCCAAAGTGCACAGGGAGGTTTCCAGTAGTTTTCTTAATTGACGTATCCTACAATAGATTTTTTTTATGATTCGAGAAAGAGGGGCTGCTGTTCAATTTGCTTCGTTTCTATTTGAAACATTAGGTAGTTAAATATTCTACTAATTTGTTGTTCTATTTTAGGACGTGGAGGAACGTATCAGTCGCACCTTCCCGAACCCGATCGATAGGTGGGCGCTAGGAGAGGCGCGCGAGACGATAGACAAGTCGAAGAAGAAGAAACCAGTCCTACCAGTTGATCGTGTGCATACGCTGCTGCAGAAGGTAAACTACACCGGAATGGAGGTTGCATTCTTACGATTTTTAGGCAATCAGTTCAACAACCACTTTCTTTCCACCGTGTCTTTGCTGCAGGAGGTGCTGCAGTACAAAATCGACAGTTCCGTTTCGCTGTTTCTGGTGGCCGTTCTGGAGTACATATCTGCCGACATCCTGAAGCTGGCCGGGTACTATGTGAAGAACATACGCCACATCGAGATAACCCGCGAGGACATTGAGGTTGCCATGTGCGCCGACAAGGTTTGCCCGCTTTTTTTTTTAAATTTCTTCCGTGTTCTCCGATGTAGTGTCGCCCCCCCATTCAGAACCCTCTCTTCCTTCTTCTATTGCTGTTCCTCTGCTCAGTGTTGTTTGCTTTTCCGTTTGTTCTTGCCCCATTTTCTCTTTTTCCATTCCTTCTTTCACTCTTTTGGATTTTTTATTTTTGTCATTTTATTATCATGTTTTGAGAGTTTATTTTGGTTTCTGTCAATGATTAAAACTAAACACATTCCTGGCGAGATGGGTATGAATTTGTTTGAGTTTCGATTTTGAATATTCTGTTTTGACTTTATATTGTTCATTGTTGGGTGCTGCAATTCAATAGTTTAACAATTAACCCCAATCAAACTACTGGTAACACAGTAAAAAAAATGGTTCATTACAAAATAACATAACAACATTTGAAAGAACACGTCGTGTTGCATTTACGTACTTTTCGTTTGCTAGTTTTTTTTTCTAAATTTTTGTTTAAATCATCCTACTTCTCTTTCTCTAACTATGAAGTTTGAAAATATATCATAAAGTCCAAAATGAATTGAAATTTAGGAGCCCCAAACATTGATATGGCTCAATACTGTGGTGTTTGAGAAGAAATCTAGCGTTGGTGTCGAACAGTCATCAATTATAAGCAATGTTGTTATGCCTTGTGTTTGTTGTTCTGGCTTTGGTTGTGCTTATATTTGTACATAATTTGTTCACCGACTTTGTTTTAACTCTTTTAACGTTCCTCTTAGCAATTTCAACTAACCTGGTTACTTAGGCGTAATTACATACAGTTTTTGTTTGATGCTACAGAGAACGAGATAAGAAGTAATTCTTGTCACGCGCACGTTTGCTAGCATCAAGGATTGATCGTCCATTTCAGTGCTCTTAAACTATAAACATATTTTACGCGACAGCTTTCAACCGTTCAGACCGTTAATGTTTGGATTCCTTTAGCATAGTGCCAGCCTCTAGTGTGCGATTAAAAAGTTTTCAGCTGAAGTAATAGAATGTGTTGATTATTTTTATTTATGCTCATACATTTTTGGCTACTCGAATTGATCTTCTGTTTGGGATTTGATACAATTTACGTTTACCGATTAGTTATTATTTGAAAACGATTTCATAGCGGAATTTTTCTCGTTCTTTGACTTTTGTTATGTTCAATCTGTTACTATCACTTTCTGTCCATCCTGAACTATAGTTTTTCTTACATTACCGATCCAAACAATTTGGTTTGTTAAACCAATTCTTTCCAAATAAATTAAAACATGAATCAATTTACTCTCTCTCTCTCTCAGTTACTATATGTCGCAAACTGTTATTTTATGTTTTTTTTTCATGCTCTCCCAACAAATCAAAACAAAAAACAAACAAAAAACCAAAACTTCAACTCTTCACACAAAAAACTACCGTACAAAACGATTCTTTGAATCGTTCTGTTCCGATCACAATCCAATACCAAAACCAAAAAAATCAATTCTGCAAATACGAAAGGTGGTACGTAGATTGTTTCATTGCTTCTTAATATAATAAAATTCAAACTCCATTTAGAATTTCCTTCCATACCATGTTCAGAGTCGTCCTCCCCCATATTGGACCGTGTCACTTTCGGGTGTTCCAATGAAAATCTCCCCTCCGTTTGTCCCGCTTCCTTCGGCCAAAGCGATACCCTCAGAACGGCGACACTGTTTGTGTCGGTCTCGACTGTGGAATGCGTCCTTTCTGAGATATCCTTTGGCATCACCACCCCTCTCGATCGAAACGTACAACTATTGTTCTCATGCCTTCCTGTTGTCCGTTTGATTTGGCCCATGCCATTTGCTCGGCATTCTTTCCATACAAGTAGTGTTGATATAGTGTCCAACATTCGTCTCTGTAGTACAATCTGAGCCTATTTATTTTTCTGCCGTTTTATTTCTTCCACATCTACTAAATGTTTGTTTTGTTGTATCTCATTGCTGTCGGTTTGACTTTATGTTTCTTATGTTGCGTTTTGTTTCACGTTTTATTGAAATTTCAATTCAATGGAACCTCCCTATTTCGAACGTACACAGACTGTTCGTTTGATGGAGTCACTAGTGTGCATCCATTTCACACCATCGTGATTGAGATTAACAGTGGAATATTTCTAGATCCTTTTATTTATTATTTTATTTTTTGCTATCTAGCGAGTAGTTCTTCTCTGTTGTAGATTTATCTTACACCGACCATAAATGCCTCACCCACACTCTAATCTTGCTGTGCTACCTGGTTGACGATTGGTTGTTTGTTTCGATTTTCTATTGGTTTGTTCTTGGTTACTTTGTTTGACTATGTATAATTTAACTCTGTAATTTAACTCTGTGGAATGTGTCTTGACTAATTTGTTTTCATTTTGTGTTTTGTTCATCCTTTCTCTCCATTGTTATGGTACCTGTTTAATTTTAAATCTTTATGAACAATGAATATGTAACATTTCTCATTCATGTTGTTCATCTTTTGCTTTGCATATTTCTTCGATTGCATTTGTTGTGAATGCTTTACTGCGCATACGCTTAAGTGATGATTTAGGCCAAGCGGCATATGATAGTGTTAAGGCTATTTTAATTGGTAATTAAGGAGAAATCGGTCTTATGAGTATAATAGTTTCTGGAATGAGTTAGATGAAGTTTTTGAGGAATGATTTGAACGTAGTTTTAAATTGTGTTTTTTTTGTGTTTTCATGTTGGTTATGACTGTAATTCACAATACGTATACCATGAATAACCTTTTCCCGTGCTCCACCGTCCTAAATATGTACCTCCTGTTGTAAAGTATGAAAGATTCAGCCAAATTTAGACATACAATTCCTGTCCTCCTTCGTACAATGCATTTTATTTTTGTTACCGAGGTTATTAATTCACTATTGTTTCTTTTTCTTCGGACGGTGGTCTGCAGGTACTGATGGACATGTTCTATCAGGGTGAAAGTTCGAACTCGATGGCACCGAGCCCGCTACCACCGACGCCACGTGCCAGCCTCAGCTACGAGGAAGTCGTGAAGGAGTTGATCCACGACGAGAAACAGTATCAACGGGATCTGCACATGATCATCCGAGTATTCCGAGAGGAGTTAGTTAAGATAGTTAAGGATCCAAAAGTAAGTAGTATAGTAGGTTTGGTAAGGGTTTTTCGGTCATACTAAATGAGTTGTTTTCGCTACGTCTCGTGTTTGTGTAGGAGCTGGATTTAATATTTTCCAACATAATAGACATTTACGAAGTGTCGGTAACGTTGCTGGGATCGCTGGAGGATGTGATAGAAATGTCCCAGGAGCAGACACCGCCGTGTATTGGTAGTTGTTTTGAGGGTAAGATATCACACCACTGCCAAACGAATGACCTTAACCACCATCTAATACGTGTGTACACTTAATTGTCCATCCTCAGAATTGGCGGAAGCGGCTGAGTTCGATGTGTACGCAAAGTACGCAAAGGATATTACCTCGGTGGCAGCGAAGGAAGCGCTGGCAAACCTACTGGCACGACCGGAAGTAGTGGGTATCGTTCCGGATTGTTTTTGCCTACGCGCATATGGTAGAAGCTGGAACTAAACTTGGTGTTCTTTTGTCGCTGTCTCTCTCTTTTTTTTCAGGCCAGTTCACTGATGTCAGCTGGACACGGTTTCAAGGAGGCGGTCAAATTTTACCTACCAAAACTACTTTTAGGGCCCATCGGGCATGCACAGTTATATTTGGACTACATTAAGGTTTTACTACAGCTGAGCCCCTCCCAGGAGGACAAAGAGAGCTTCGAGCAGGTGCAGGGCCTGTTGAAACCGCTCCAGTGTGAGCTGCAGAGTATTTCGTCGCTGCTGCCGAAGTGAGTGTTCGAGTGTGTTCCTAAATGCGTGTGTTCCTATTGAAACGTGCGTTTATCTTTCCCACGTTTCCCCAGGGAATACTTCACCAGAGTGAACAGTCGGGCGCGGCGGCAATCGGCGATCGAAAAGACGCGCGATTTGCAGAACACGGTCGAGCACTGGGACAAGGATGTCGGTCAGTGCTGCAACGAGTTCATCCGCGAGGACACACTGGCGAAGCTGAGCTCCGGCAAGCGGCAGACGGAGCGCAAGGTGTTTCTGTTCGATGGTCTGCTGGTGCTGTGCAAGGCACGGAGGCAGATCGTACCCGGAAACAACTACGATTACCGCCAGAAGGAGCGTTTCTTCATGCGTAAGGTGGAGATCATCGACCGGCCCGACACGGACGAGCTGAAGCATGCGTTCGAGATTTCGCCGCGCGAACAGCAGAGCGTGGTACTGATCACGAAGAACGCCCAGCACAAGAACGACTGGATGGCGGACCTGATCATGTTGAACACGAAGTCGATGCTGGAGCGCATCCTCGACAGTATTCTCCTCGACATCGAGAAGAAGCACCCGCTGAAGCTACCCAGCCCGGGGATCTACAAGTTCGCGGTACCGGACAGTCCCTCGAACATTGTGCTGGAGGAGCGTGAGGGTACGGGCGTACCACTGATCAAGGGGGCCACGCTGTGCAAGCTGATCGAGCGACTGACCTACCACATCTATGCGGATCCAATGTTCGTGCGCACCTTCCTGACCACGTACCGGTCGTTCTGTTCGCCGAAGGAATTGTTGCAGCTGCTGGTGGAACGATTCGACATACCGGATCCGGGGGTTGTGTACGATCCGGCCAACGACAAGGATGGGCTGGGCAGTGACACGGACAAATTCCACAAGAACTCGCAGCGGGAGGACTGGAAGCGATACAAAAAGGAATACGTCCAACCGGTACAGTTTCGCGTGCTGAACGTGCTGCGGCACTGGGTGGATCATCATTTTTACGACTTTGAGCGAGACTTGGAGCTGCTCGAGTCACTGGAACGGTTCCTCGACACGGTACGAGGCAAATCGATGCGCAAGTGGGTCGATTCGGTGATGAAGATCGTGCAACGGAAGGTATGTTTTGTCATCCATGGCGTGTTCCGGACGAGATGTGTAATTGAATGCTTCTTCCCTTTTCCTTTTTTGCTTTCGGCAGAACGATAGTGAAGATAATCACCGACAGATAACGTTTGCGTTCGGCCACAGTCCACCGGCGATCGAGCATCATCTGCCGTTGAACAGTGAGAACGAGTTCAATCTGCTTATGTTGCATCCCCTCGAGCTGGCACGTCAGTTGACATTGTTGGAGTTTGAGATGTACAAAAATGTATGTAGATAGTTCTCCCCCCGAAGGGTGCGTGGACGTAAATCTCAACTAACATCCATCACTCGCTACCTTTACAGGTCAAACCATCCGAACTGGTCGGTTCGGTGTGGACGGGGAAAGACAAGGAAACAACTAGTCCCAATTTGTTGCGAATTATGCATCACACCACGAATGTAAGTAAAACGAAATGCTGTTATTTAGTGTTGTGGCTCCAATGTTCTGTTTTGAATCGTCCCGGTCGCAATAGTTCACCCGCTGGATCGAGAAGTCGATCATTGAGGCGGAAAACTTCGATGAGCGCGTAGCGATGGCGAGCCGCGCGATCGAGGTGATGATGGTGCTGCAGGATCTGAACAACTTTAACGGCGTGCTGTCGATCGTGTCCGCCTTCCAAGGGGCCGCCGTCCACCGGCTGCGGTTGACGCTGGAGGAAATCCCCAAGCGCCATCAGCAGGTGCTGGCCGAGTGCCGGGAGCTAAACAATTCGCACTTCAAAAAGTACCAGGAGAAGCTGCGCTCCATCAATCCACCGTGCGTGCCATTTTTCGGAATGTATCTGACCAACATCCTGCACATCGAGGAGGGCAACCCGGACTTTCTGCCGAACACGGAGCTGATTAACTTCTCGAAGCGGCGACGTGTGGCCGAGATTACGGGCGAGATTCAGCAGTATCAGAACCAGCCGTACTGCCTGAAGGTGGATCCTAACATAAGGGTAAGTGTGCTGGGCCCCGTATTACAAGCACTGTTGTGCGTACTATTCTAATCGAATTGTTTTACCCGCATATAGCATTTCCTAGAAAATTTAGATCCTTTCAAAGGAATGAGCATCACGGAAATACAGAACTATCTGTATGACGAAAGCAAGCGGATAGAGCCGAAAAACTGTCGTCAGCCTTTAAAATGTGTTAGTATTTGGGTGATGTGGTGGGGATCATTTTTTATGTATTCCACTTTGCTTACTGTGCACTTTCTTTCATTTGCCCCTTTAAAGCCCCGCAAATGGCCAGACATCTCGTTGAAGTCACCCGGTATCAAGCCATCGTCGCGGCGCAACAATAGCTCCGCGAACTCTTCGATGACGCTACCGGGTACGTTGCCGTACAGCAAGACCTCGTTGCTTACGAACAGCGACACCGGCGAACAGTCGCCTCCGGCATCGTCGTCCTCGTCCGTGCACGATTATTCCATCTTCGCGTCGGTCAACATACACTCCACGTCCGGGGCGTCCTCCCTTTCCTCGCTGTACTACCAGCAGCAACAGCAGAATCAACATCCCGGGCTGCATCATGGCCAGCAAGCGTACGCCCATGCAGTCCAGTATCCGCTGCAGAGTTCCTCACATCATTACGGTTTCTATCAGGGGCATCCGGGTGGGAGCACGACACTCGGTCCCGGGTCCGGCTCGTCCGGCTCGGCCCATTATCACAGCGCGCACCATCACCACAGCCAAGGGCATCATAATCATCATCATCATCATCACCAACAGCAGCACCATCATCACCATCATCCCACCTTCTCGCAGTCGATCGCAAACCTCACGACGGCCGGCGGGGACAGCCAGATGGCCCCGGAGATACCGCGCCGCTCGGACAGTATTATACTGACCGGCACGAACGCCGCGAACCATCTGATAGCCGGCAGCCTGTCCGAGGGCAGCGGCAGCTACAACGGTGGAAAGCACCTGTCCACATCGTACTATCCTTCGGCCTCGCTGTCGACGCTCTCGTCGTCGCTCGCTTCCTCCTCTGTGGTGGGTGGTGGATCGGTTGTAGGCGGAAGTGCCGGTGTCGGTGCGTCAACCTACTCGATCGGAGGCAGTCTGTACAGCGGTTCCAGTAGCGAAGGTAAGGCACTGTAACTAGTGTTGTGCTTCATAGAGACTGTTGTCTAGCTACGGCATCTGTTTGACTAAATCTTTGAATCTCTTCCCTCTTCTAATCATGGTTCTCCTTCTCTTTGCTAGCATCCGGCTATGGTACGGCCAGCTCAGTCACGTCATCTTCAGCGGCCAGTATTGTTTCAATGTCGCACAACGATGGCGTGACGCAACTGCAGCAACCGCCACTACCAGGCACCGCAGCCGGTCATCCTCCGGACATTCCACCGGCGATCAGCCCCCGGACGGATAAGTCGCAACCGTTGCCTCCACCTCCGCCACCACCGCTGCATGGCACGGGTGCGGGCAGCAACACGAGCAGCACCAGCAGTAACAGCACTGGCACGATCGTGGCCAACACGACAACCGTGACGACCGCCATCGCCAACAGTACTAGCAGTAATTTTAGTCATAGTGCATCCTATGCTATCAAGTAAGTAGCGGGAAGAAAGTGTTTTCAAACGAATGAGCTTTTGGTGACTAATTGAAATGTTTTCGACAGAAATCAAAACTGTGATTCCTCCTACACCGCCGGCACCACCGCCCCTGGTGGGATGGCATGCAATTCCATCGGTAGCGGCAGCACTGGGGTAGTGCCGCCGCCGCCGCCCCCACTTTCCAACAACTCCAGCGCCGGTCGACCGTCGTCCTGCGAGAACTCGCCCATCTATCCTTCCAGTCCGAAGATCCATCTATCGTACAACCACTCCGGTGGCGGTGGCGGTGCGCTTCCCTCCACGGAAACGACGCCTGCTGCACCCTGTCCGCATCATAAACATTGTCAACACCACGCACAGCACCATTCGGCAGCGACCGATGGCAGTGGTTTCACGTGGCAGCCATATTCCTCTTCCCCTGGGCAGCAGCATCAGCAAGGTGATAGCATCGGGGCCGCGTCCCCTTGTCAGGCCTGCGGCAACGCGTGTCATTTGTGCAATAGTAATTGCGACGTCGGTGGTGGTGGAGGAGGAGGTGCAGGACTGCCGAATAATGCCGACCTGGGCCCCATACCGCACTCACCGCACGTCAACGTACCAAATACACACAACGTTCTACCACCCTTGCCGCCTCCACTACCTCCTAGGGTTAAACGAAAAGAATCTTCCACGGAGTCGTCCCAGTCGTCTCAGATACGGCAAGCACCGGATGCACCGACGGTAGGTGGAATTTGTGTGCCTGAAGCAAACCTACTCTAATCCATGTTCGTTGTGTCCGCCTGATACGATTTTAGCTACCACCGAGAGACGCTAGTCCACCACCGTTACCGCCGCGGACGCACACACAATCCCACTATCAGTTTGGCGTTGCCAGTCAGGGTGGATCGACCGTGCTCCTCAACTACACGCAACCACCGTCGGCCAATCATCCGGGTGCCGGCGGTAGCTACACGATGGATCCTGCCGGTTGGAACCATCATTCCTCATTCCGTATGGTACGTTTGGTATTTGGGGACTAAGGAAATCTTTTAAGCGGTTGAAGAGAAGGCCAATAAATGACGATTTTTTGCAGTAAATTTAAGAACATTTTTGTTCATGTTTGCATACCAATATTCGGATAAATTTGACAGTAATGTGTTAGATATCAGAGATCAGAAGAGAGTGCTACGATACAAAAAAAAAACTTAAACTAGCCTGCTGCGTTGGTAAAAAATTGCACGGTTGAAACGCAGTCAAGAAACGCCTACTCGAACCTACTTGTTGCAAATTTACACAATTCAAACCTGCCGTTGCGTTCTGAACAGTAACGTTGCCGAACCATGAGAGCGATCTGTCTTGAAGTGTCCGTCCGGTTTAAAAAATATTAATCCAAATTATTCCCTCACAGAAGGATGAATCTACATCGTCGTCATCGTCCTCGTCGACGCTGACGCGAGACAACTTAAACCAGCACAACCATCATCAGCAGGTGGCCGGCGGTAGCGGTAACCACAGCAGCAACACTAGCAGCAGTATCGAGCAGCGATTGTTGATGCTGCCGCACACCAGCACCATCATGATGCGCCGCAACTCGGCGATGGATCGTGCATCGAAAGAGAACATTCCCAACCTGGCCACCTCGAGTTCGCTGTCGTCCGGGCTGTCGGCGATCGTCGTCGGCGGTGGCGGTGGAACGCCCGGTAGCGGTGCCGCCATGACGCCGGGCCCTCCTGCTATCCCTTCGGCGAATCCTGGCGGCGGTTCGGTCGGCAACAGTCCGTCGGCAGTGAAGAATAAATCGGTACAAAATTCGCCCATCTCGTCGGCAGGAGGCCAGCCGACCCAGCAGCAGCAGCAGCAGCAGCAATCGCATCAGCCGCAACTGCAAGGAAACGTTCTCTGTCGTAGGGCGAGGTAACTATGATCCCAACCGCTCGTACGAATTTGAAGCGATCGTTGTGATTTAATGGCATATTTTTTTACTCTATTTAATCCAACTTCAGTACCAATATTTCACCCCGTTTTTCGCCCGGTGAAACGACACCGAAGCTACCGCCAAAACCGAAACAATCCAATCTGAATTCAGGTAAAGAGCAGTTGCACGCTAAACAACCCAAACTCACCCAAGGACAGGAATAAGACAGTTTTCGATTCCTTTCGTTTCAGATCGTACAATGTTCCCGTATCCTAGCACCAACTGACCCAACGGAGGCCCCGGTTGCTGTGGACGCTACTTTTTACGCTAACCCTTGGACAGTGCTCAGCTGCAGTGGAATGCTTTTGGTAGCCTTCAGCACATAAGCCATATGTTACGGAACGTAATAATCAGCAAAACGGCACGAACGGCGAGACAACAGCAGAAAAAACAGCCCAAACGCACAGTGAGATGATGGTAATCGATCTTTGTTGTTGATGATTGTTAGATGTGTTTTTGACGAGGAGGTTGACGGAAGCTTGTTTCCTAAAGATTGTACCAAGCAGTTTTGACACTTGTAACATATACGCTAGGCAGTTTCGGTTCCGAGTCGAGAAGGCGTAAAACCGGAAAGTGCAGAAAAAGAATCAATGTTTGGAAGAGATAATGGGTTTGTCCCTTGGTATTTCGGAACAACAGCACCCACACTCTTCGGTTCGACAGTTGAGTACCGGGTGGAAGGTTGCACGGAGATTCGCTGTACTGTTCCTCTAGTTTTGTGCTTCGTGTACATGTGCGTGTTTCTCTTTGTCTAAAAAACTAGAAGCTAGAAAGCAGCGGACGCAACGCAGGAAGGTTGTAGGAAACGAATCAGTGCCATATGACGCAAATTTTTGTTGTTTGTTTGATAATCGCGATGGAGATAAGATGGGTGCAGCATCCGGAGAGTGTCTGGGGCGGGGAAGAATTAACGATTTTTTAATTTGATTATAATAATTTTAATTATCTTGCTTTGATGCTTTTTATTCAACCGACAATACCACCAACAAAGGAAGGATAATTCTAGTGATTTTGTTTTAAATATAAGAAGCAGTATAGGCCGGAATTTCTGGTAAAAAAGATACGCAATCGTATTGTTTTAAGTCGCATACATCGAGCGTTCGATAGTTTCCTCCGTGTTATGCTATGAAATGAAGTACAATATGCGAATAGAAAATATGTTACATTGGGAAGACCAACGGTATATATATATAGTTCTGTCTTTCGTTCTTAACATCTTTCTCTCTGAGTCCCGATGCAGTAGAGCTCTTGCTTATTTAGTATTTGTCTTCCTTTCGGTGATTCGTTCCTCTTCCGGCCAGACACTCGAGTCCGATGCTGCACCTAGCATGAAGTGGTGTAGCAGGGTTTACTGCAGCCGATTTGGATGGAAAGGATACTAAAAACACAAACAAAAAAAAACGAATAACACCTTGCGTGCGGTTGACTTGTGGTCCGTTAAAGGGACTGTGAACCCGATCAGACATATTTGTATTACAACGGTACAGCCGAAAGCAAAGCTAAATCATTTAATTGTTGTGCATTGTAGATGTTTTATACGGAAACTAATGAAACAAACGAAAGAGGGGGAAGAAAAAAACACACACAAATATAACGCAAGCGGAACAATATGTGGTGGTTGTGAAGGTGTGTAGATACGCTTTGGTGCGGTAGGTTTTGTTTTTTGGATTCCCCGAAAGGAGGGAAAGTGGATGAAAGAAAGAAGCCCCTAAAAGGATCTCCAAACCCCGCAGCAAGCACACGCAAAAGAACGGAGCAAACGTGAAGTCTTTAGGAAAAAGGATAGTTTAATTTGATTGAACAGTCGGGGATGAAAAGAAAAGACACAAAAAGTTGACGAACAACATGAAAACAAGCGTCAATATAAACGAACAAGGAGATGTAAAAAGGAAAGAAAGCAACAATAATAATAAAAAATACACATAAAATGAATGTTACTACCAATGTAAGCTTTTGTTGACGTACGTTATCTACACCATCATCGATGCACACGTACACACACACACATACCCACACCCATTCATACATAAACAGATGATACAATGGTTGAAACATACAAGTAGGCAAAAAGGATAACAGAACACGCTAAAGACAGAAGGAATCAGCAAAACTCTTGACATGCGAATATAAGTTTAAAAGTTTGAAGCTATTGCAGTTGAGCAGAAAGCAAATAATAAACCGATTACAGATACAGAAGCATGACGAGATTCGTTTCTGGAAAACTGCTACCACCAAATTTCCGGATGCGACTTCCTATCTTGACCTTGGCCTTTTGGCGATGCTCCTTATAATGAGCAGAAAGCAGCAAGGATAATGGGTCGACACGAGTGTTTGCCACGAATACTTAAGAACTCCTTAGAGCTACTTCCCCGGTTGGGCAGGGATGAGTGTGAATCAAACATAGTAGGCTGGCTGGTGTGAGCTACAAACCGGTATCGTGTAAATAGTATTGTTCAACATGGACGGCGCAGCAGCAGTGGAAAGGTATACACTCCAATGAAGGGAAGACCATTGCATTTCTCTGATGGAGATCGTTCGTTACGTGTTTGTTGGCTCCCCCTCTAAGAGCCCGATCTGTGTTGTCCCGAGCTTCTGCCTTCCATCGTTCTGCCAGTGTGTGTGTGTGTGTCTGTGTGTGTGTGTATGTGGACTGTATCCTTGGACCCCGAACCGGGTTTGTGCGCCGTTCTTGTGATTGCACTACGTGCTATCGTGGGTAGCGCTGGAAAATGATTGATTTAAACGATCGGGAACGTTCGGGAGAAGGTATTGGACTTTTGGTTGGGGTACCTTTTGGGACTGGCAGAGATGAACCTAAAAATAGAAGTGGTTGCAAGTTGTTAAGCTTATATTGTGTACAGTGAGGTCGGTTTGGTTGTGTTGCGGGACAGAGCGTGACGAGAAGAACGAGTAGATCATCACACAGGTTAATATGCAAATCAGAAAGGATTTAATCGGACGCCGACAAATGCCAGTGAGAAGGGGTACGCTCGAACAAGTAAACGGAAAGAGGACAAAAAGAAAATAAGTGAGATTGTTGTGAAATATCCTATCACTGATGCGCGGGAGGGTAAGAAAGAGCGACCGAAAATGCAGGAAAAGTGTTGTACTATATACAAGATTTTATGTAAAGCAAATACGAAAACAAAAATTGAGAAATCAACTGTGAAGGGTAGAAAAGAAAATAAGGGAAACCGAATTAAGATAGAGAACACATATATATATATATATATATAAATATATATAACGAACGCGAAGCGGCAGATGGTGCAAACAGAGGGGGAAGGGAAAAACTCGTTGAGATTAGTTGGCATGAAAAGTTTATAATGGTTGAAAGAGATGAAACTGAAATGAAGGATACGAAAAACAAGCTGTGAAAGAATGGGGACATACATGTTTGAGATAATGTAAAAAAATACAAAAACAAAAATGAATATGAATTGCTCTGAGTTGTTGTTGTTCTGTTTACACGTGTTTAAGAAAAAGCAAAAACAATATGTATGCATGAACAATGAACGGAATGTAGTGAATATTTTCTTACAGTTAAGAGATTACGAAAAAAAATGAAAATTCTCTAATTTTTTTTGTTGTTTTTTCTGTTGGCAATGCTATTTTTTTTTTGTTTTTATTGGCAAAAAGGTAGCGCTACACTTTTTGTTGTCGTATCCTTTTGCTTTTGCTTTCAATTTTCCTTTGCCCGTACTAAAAGTCACTTTCCTTTCGTTCCATTCGTGTTCGTTTTCAGACGGAGAACTGATTTTTCCTAGCTCCAAGCATTCTTCGGTTGCCTTTTTCTGCCCGTTGCATTTATGTTGGGGATGGTGCAATGTCTGGTCTCTTCCGTTTCGGCAATCTCTGCCAGCCTGTGCTGCGCTTCCAACAAGTCTATAGTAATATTACACATCGAATGGTATCGGGAATTATCTACTGGGTACAAGGTTATTTCGTTCATTAATTTAATCTCCATGTTTCGGGCGATAATAGTTTACAAGGTCTACCATAGTGTAATGAAACAAATTTAAGAAAATTTAGACAATGCGCTTAGCGTAGAGATGCACAACAAGTATTTTGCAGGACAATCGTCAGCCGGCATGTTGTGCGTGTGTCCTTTCATCCCTCGTTTAATCTCTTTTTGTGGTGTCCCCTTATAGGGGGCGAACATGGTATCGAGAGAAATTTCTTAATTTTAACAATCTTACTGGCATGGTGAAGCTTAATATGTTACGTCGGCAATCTTGCGGTCCATATAGAAATCAGAGGAGGAGAAAGAGAGAAAATTGGGCTACGATTTTGAATGGGAAATGCAATTTGTTAGCCAAAAAATTACAACCAATAGTACTGACGTGTAAAAACTATTTACAAATAACTTGCCGCTGGTGGGTAATACACCCTACGAATCAAATCTAAAAAAACGAACACACCTTTTGGGGACAATTTCTACAGTACGTCCCGCCGAATCAAACAATAGTTCATGCTGTTTTAAAATTCTTACCAATAACTAAACGTAAGCAATGTTGAGAAAATTTACAAATAACTTTGGATAACAACTATTTCAGTTCAATTTAACAATGTTAGAAATTTAAGGTCTGTTTGGGTCGATATTGGGATTGAAGAAATCTAGTTCATAATTTACTTAGCCACAAAAAAAAAGTGAATAAGTGAATAATTCAGGTATACACAAAAAAATAATTGAGTTTAGTTTACAAATTCGTATCGAAAGACTTTTTATGATATCTTTCCGTTGCAACTTATGTCGAGGGTGTTTTGCTTTGCCCGCATATGTGTTTTTTCTCTTTCTCTTTCCACTTTTTCAGACTCCTTCGATAGTTGAAATATTTCATCTTTTAATCGGTTCATTATGTTTCGCTGCGCTTTCATGCAATCTGGCTTGCTATGTCTGCACGTAACAGCATCCAACATTGACAAGCATGTTTTACAACGGACCACGGAGAGGTGCGAACGACGGACGAATCAGTGGAATAGTGAGTGCGCGGTACAGTTTTGTACTTGAATGAAGCGTAGATGTGCAGTGGTGGTACTTGAATTGCGAGGAGGGGGGGAACGGGTTGCTATTGCTGTGCAAGTTGGGGCGGAAAGAGTAACACCCGAAAAGCCGGGCCAAATCTGCCTGGGAGCCTTAGTTCGATATCATCTCGGTGAACGACTTGACGTACGCCTCGTGTAGCTTCCGCACAAAGTCTGGATCATGCTTGATTAGGTAGCTGACGGCCTGAATGAGTTGGTTTTGCGTGAGCGGTTCCACGCCCGAGCCATTCCCACCGGTGCTGATGTTGTTGTTGATCAGGTTGTTGTTTGTCTTGGACGCGGCCTTGGCTAGCAGATCGGCCGCCGTCGTCGTGGTGGAAGTAGGCGTCCCCTTCTGTGCACTGTTTCCACTGTTCGTCTCCGCTCGTTGCTGCCTGTTACCCGGTGTGGACACCGATTTGGACTGGTTCTTGCCCGAACCTGGTGTTGCAGTAGCGCTCAACTGGGCGTTGTTTGCTTGCTTTTGATGCCCAGCACCGCCGGGAGTTCCATTGCCCCCAACGCTGACGTTCGTGGCTGTGCTCGGCGAGTTCGTCACGGAGGTACTACCGGGAAATAGGCCTCCAAGCGTCGTCCCCTGCGACGACGGTTTAAACATGGTCGGTGGCATGAGGGCCGGTTTCACCACGGTGGCCCCTGGACCCGCTGTTCCCTCGGACTTTTTCAACAGTTCGTGCAATGGCGTTTGTTGCTGTTGCTGCTGCTGTTGATTCTGCCGCGATTCCAGTTCGCTAATTTCAATTAGCTTCGTCTTCGGTACAACCGGTTGATGAGCGGCGCGCATTGCACCGGACAAATTGGCCGCACTGAGGAACGTTGCGAGCGGTGAGGTGCCGAGCTCGGGCACGCCAGATGGAGTCTGTGGACCGTTACCCAACATTCCACCATTGCTGCCACCGGCTGACACGATCGGGATACCCATTCGTTTGAAGCTACTCTCGAGTTCGCTCACATCCGGAGTGATTTTCCCTTCCACACCGCCTCCGCCGGCATCCTTGAGCGGCGTCGAGGCACGATGTTGCTTCTCGATCTGCTCGAGCGTATGCACTGGGGCATGCGTCTTGAAACGGGGCACTTCCGAGGCGGCCGGTTGTTTCGCGGCGGCAAAAAAGTTCATCACACTACGGGGTGCGCTCTGGCTGGAAATTTGCTGTTGCTGCTGGTGTTGCTGCTGCTGCTGCTGGTGCTGCTGCTGCTGCTGTGCTGTCATGACGATAGCCGGCATACCGCTGTTGTTCGCCATCATGGCCTGCTGATTCAGTGCTGGATGATCCAGCATAGGTTTGCTGCCCGCCGGGTTGGTGGAATTGTTTTGGAAATCTTCTTGCGCCTTCGTGAGCATGCTAAAAATGTCTGTCGCGGGCGGACCTCCGGTTGGTCCACCGTTCATCACAGGCCGTGGCGCTTCACCACCCGCTTCCCCGGCACACTCCGTGACCAGCTTCTGTATGACTTCTCCAATACGGTCGCACTCGGAATTGTTGTAGAACCAGAAGCCGCGAATCCGCGACCGCTCGTTACGGTACAGCAGGAACGGTGGCTTGGATTGCAGCTCGATCTGGCCACGTATTGGCTCGACGAGGGAGTTCGTGTTGAGCCGATTGTTGATGAAAATGCTGTGATACGGCTCGGCGAAGCGGCTGTAGATGAACAGGGCGCCCTCGATGTCCGTCTTTTCCCACTCGTTCTCGGCATTGTTGAACACGTAAAACGCTACGTGTGCAGATGAGTTAACGATGTCCTTCGCGTACGGGTCGACCCGCTTGATCGCGACCAGGTTCATACGTAGCTCCGTCTGATCGGCCATAGTGTTGACGTATGGACGTTTGGCTGGTGACACAGGGATGCAGATACGTGCCCCTTTTGCAGCTTTTTCACAAGTGGGTGCTGATGCTCTGTCGAACTTTCAGCAAACTTCCACCACAAACAAATGCGTGTCAGCCGTGAATGCAACGCGGAGAAGCGGGGACACTTGTTCTCTGCTGCGGTAATTGGCGTTCCGTTCCGCTGAAGAGGAGGGAGGGGAGAGGAGAGAAAAGCAAAACTTTAATCACACTGCACTCGCGCATGATGCGTGCACTTTTCTTTTCAGCTGCAGTTCTTCATTTTCTCTGAGTTTATCCTTTCATTAATCGATGGCGCTCTTACCCTTTCCCTGTCGTGAATTTCGTACGTATTGCGCTAGACCACCTAGATATTCGCTTGGATACTTTCTGCGGTTTTCCGCAACACCATTCGCTTCCCTTGAGTACGTCTGTCCACTGTCAACGCGGTCGTGCTATTTTTCGAGATGAAAAGAGCGAGAGAGCGTGTAGACAAGCAGTCTGACAGCTGGCCATCGATACTTCACTGGCTAATTTTATTAATAAATAAAATTGCAGTTCAATTTTTACTCACCGAAGGAAAATATTAAACACACAAAGGAAAATAGTTCTACAGCGTTTTCTTCAATGAAAGCTAACGAGCTTGGTTTACTGCATTTTGTTTATTTTTCCAGGTGAATTTAAATACTGTTACTGGCAACCCTGCCGAACAGATGTCACAAGAGTAGTGTTGGTGAGATCGTTCTCTATTAAACTGGATATACGGTCAGGTTCAATTCTTTCAATATTAAAACCAGTTGTCTTGCTAAGCACATTTTATGCATAAGATAAACAATTGTCAGACTTCGAGAGGTACTTTGTGGTCAGCAAAGATATCCGTTTCCACTCCATAAATATTTTCAGTTTGACCTCGACGGTGTGCGTTACAATGCACACAAAGAAGCTCATCGGAGCAAAAAGAAAAAGGTTGCTGACGAAAGTCATTGCTCGCGACTGGACAGGAGGATCAACTTTCTGTTTTTAAAATTTCCACAAATCGTGTAAAAACAGCTCTGTGCTGCTACGAGATCGCGTCGTAGTGCATCAACTCGCTGCGGAGTGCAAAAGTGCGGTAAAGAAGCTGCATCGCATGCATCCCGTGCATCGTGCGGGAAGAATAATTGTAACCAAGTGCAGTGTGTTGTGACTCCGCTCACGACAGTGCAAAGTGAAAAGGCGAATTTGCAATCGCAAGAAGAAAAAAAACAACAAATAGTTTCAAGTGAAAAGCCAGTTTTAATGAGACTAGCGAATCTCCCAATTTCTTCGGTACGTATCTCGTCATTTCCGTTGCGCAAAGTGCAGTAGTTTATCGCGGACTTAGCATTTATCTCCGTAATGGTGGAGCAAAGTTTGCCAGCCTTTGTGGTCAGGGCGCTTATCGCGCAAAACGCGTCTGGCTGCTTGAGCTCAATTCTACTTACGACCGTGTGTGGGGTTAATCGCGGAGGTCGATCCAAAGTTTTTCGTTTCTTTTAGTCGTTCTATGGTGTGAACTTTGTACATCGAGTACTGGTTACTATTGCCATTGGTAACTTGGGTTACATTTTTATAATAATTGGATGCCAATTGTGTGTTAAAGAAAAATTTAATTGTTTATTTCGTTTCCGGAGCATCCGATGGGTAATTGCAAAATCAAACTACAATCGCCAGTCAATGAAGCATAGAATATGTGTATCGATTGGTGAATCAACAATCGGCTAAGAATTTGGTGGCCATGGGATAATCGCGTATGCAGTGCACGTACACCCGTCACCAAATTATGGTTTCCTGGCTTTGGAACGTGCTTATAGCCCTCACCGCAACAAACCATCAGCTCTTGGCTACGAAGTTGACAATGCTTCCAGCTGAAAATGGATAGGTGATGATATTCGCCTTTTCCAAGCATCTCTTTTTTTCTCGGTGGAGCCCCAGTGGCAAAAAATGGATAATCCGTTGAACAGCTAATCTTGCATCGCTACGCAATAGTTTACATCAGATTAGTAATTCCTATTATTGTACCCCGTCATTGCAATCTTTGCGTGTGTGTCATTTAGCAGCTCCATAATGTAACCCCCTAGCAACCAAACCACTTTATTGATAGGATAGAAAACGAAGCAATCGCAAAAGCTACTATAATTCTTCTCAGGTTGAAGTATCTGAGTCGTATGGTCAATCAATTATTAAAAGCGTGAAGTTCATTGCGAATAAAACAAACGCCATTCGCGACACGCTGACTGTTCAATTCAATGTTCGCAACCCCCTCGCCAAGCACTAAATACTTTGCACCGATAGTTGCTACAATCCGAGTGCAAACGAACTGGAAAGCACTTGCGTTGTCGCACTTAACATCAGCTCGGTACAGGTGCACCTGACGCTTCATTTTCCTTCCTTGCATTATTCTGATGCCGAGTGCACCTGCACTCCCGGTTGGGTTGTGCGGATTCGCGAACCATCCAGTCGCCATTGGCCAGGGTTGGGGGAAGTCAACTAACCTATAAACCATAGGTAGCAACGAGGCGGAGGATGAAAGGGAAAAATAACTATAGCGCCGTGAGGCTTTTTTGCTTTTAGTTTTAACCCACACGACGTATGCAATTACACGTGTCTTGCAGCTTAACAGACCGAAGGGCAGGGGAAAAGGGGTGTTGGACCAGCGAAACGGTGGAAGGAACCACGGCTCAACTAACCTTCACCGGACAGTTTATGTGTTGTGTCCGCCTCTTCATTCCGTTTTGCAATTGACACTGGCGCGAATAACCAAACGACCCCGCGGATGTGTGAGGTGCACTTGTAACTGGAATAGGAATGATCAATTTATAGCGGGACGACGATGCTTTCGTAAAGGGATCTGGCCGGAGTTAATTTGAGCGATTAAGTACTTCGGCGAAAAATAGGTGTCCCACAAAATGCATCCCATTTTGGGAGAACAATTAACTCCTTATTAAATTATTTTGCATGAAAACAGTATTCTAACGCGATAGTTTTTATATATTTTTTTTCATTTGCACCTCTTGTTTGGCACACACGTGGCCTACGTGGATGTGAAATGGATCGATTCAGCACGTGCGTATCGTTTTTCATGGTTTCTTTTTGCATGGGTCGAGCTATTTACCCTCCGCTTACGTTAACGGTAGCCTTTCGGTAAGGTTGAAGGTGAACGAATTGGAGTGGTACAGTTTATTCCGTTTGGAGGAGTAAAAAATAACACACATCCAAGAATCCTAGAAGAACTTTGAAAGGATCCAAAATGAGTCAAAACAGAGTAACGTTGAAAAAAGAAAAAACTTTAAATCAATAGTTCGTAATAATATACAATTAACATTTGACGATAAGAAGAACCCTTTTCCATATAAATGTGTCATTTCTGTGATAAAATATTTATATTGAATACACAAAATGGTGTTCCCAATTTCGCTAGGACTAATCAACCCTAGCGTTGGCTACGGTTAGCAAAGAGAAACAGTTAGAACGAATGGGGATTAATCATCGAAAAACATGTCAACAACGAAGAACTGCCTCCACCCTCGGTTTTAAGGTTCTGTTTTGATAAACCAATTCGACCTTGCGGGTTGAGCTAGAAAATAAAAACAGCAGCGATCGTCGAGCGACAAAATACGCCCCAAACTCAATTGATGGCAACGGCGGACATCTGTTTACTTTCCCTCGAAACTGAGTTACTAGTAGGAACAGCAAACATATATTTGTTGATATTTTGTCTGGAAGATAGTGTGAAGAAATGTCGCCCTTTGGAATCATTTTATACTAACTCTCTTTACTACTTTCCTTCTCGTACACCACTTTCAGGTCACTAATGTAAAGTAGTATGGTATCACGGTTCGAACGCCTAATGGGGTGCTCCTCTATCCCGATAGGAGAGACCTCGCCTGAGACCGATGCGCAATGCTCAGGCCGAGGCGACTGTCTGAACGGAACGTGTCTGTGCGAAATTCGCTACAGTGGCGAAGAGTGTTCCGGGTTTAACCTGCCCTACCATGCCGGTAAGTATTCGGTGCGCCATTCCGCAATGGTGGGAGAGACTTCGCTAACGGGCTTTCTTTCTACCATCTCCTCTACATTTCGGCAGGGATTTCCGCGGTGTTTTACTTTGTCGGGTTTGTCTCGCTGGTGCAGCTGATGATCTGCATCATTGCCGAGTACCAGAGATTGAAGCAGCCAAGCTTTCTCGCCGCTTGCCGTCTGACCACGCAGAAGCTACTCTATTTCTTTGTCTTCGTCGCGGCGGTGCTGCGTGGCGCTTACTTTACCACCCCGGTAAGACCCGAATAATGAACTCCGAATCGCTTCCGACGTTTCGCTGACCATTTTGCTTACACACTCCTTTGTTTACAGGAAAAACTGCAACCAGCATGGGTGTCCTATCTAATGTCGCTGTACTATCCACTCGTCATGACCTGCGCCTCGCTGGTCGTGTGTCTTTGGGCAGAGGTAAGTGTAACATTTCCTTGGGGGAAACTATTCTCCAAAAAAAAAAAAAAACCCCCACTGATAATTGTCACGTATTAAGGTTAGATGAACGTACTATATTTAGCATCATACTGTTGCGTGAGTGTTGGTTTTTCCTTGTTTTATTTGGTCCATCAAACAACCAAAGATGCAGCATCTAGTAAAGAAAACCCTTTCCGTAAGTTCTTTCGTTACTTGCGTCTATTAGATAAAAGTGACCGATAGGAGGGACGGAAAACCCCAGAGCTTGTAATTTATTAAACCGAAATGAGCAATTGCATAATTTATGTGGATCTATCATCCGGTTAGCTACTGCTATCATTTGCGTTGACTTGAATGACGTCAACCGTTGGTCGACGGATAGCACTATTAGGTTCGTCGGTACGTTTGTATACTGTAAGTTTGCACATTTCTTAAAGTGTGACGCATACGTTTCAACGGCCAAAACGACCATGATTCATTTTTAAGATATATTTTCTATAATGTGTAAAATTCATCAAGTTAAGTGATGTAATTGTTACACGCTTATCTCATTGGTAAATAGCATTAACGTAGAGGACAAAAGCGAATTGATGGTCAAGATCAATCTTTACAACAGTGGAAAACGATCTTGCGCAGTGGTTTAAATGAATTTAATGTTGGATTAGTTGACCCATTTGATGCATGGAGTATTCAAAGTAAGACCACAGAGATTTAGGTCATTCGAGAGTGATAGTACCGTATACTTGATGTTTGTAAGTAGGGTAAGGGATTTATCTGTTTCTTCGTTCGCTTATCTCGAACTACCACACACACGGACACACATATATATTCGGGAATGTTTACGGGCTTTAGTGTCTCTTTACACTTCTAGAACAACCTTGCATAACAATACAGTTGTGAATGGGTAGTAAAACATTGTACATTTTATTCATCCTTGCGAGGTTTAGAACACGAGTCGTCAATTTCAGTAACACCCGTAAATCATGTTCACCGCAAACCGAGAAACCGTGGACATTGGAATACTTCTCCTCCTTTTGGCCTATCGTCAAGCAATCGTATGCATAGTCACGTCACGCTAGAGTATCTCCTCCTACCAATTCCGGTGTTTTACGTGAAGTTTTGCACCCCAGCATACCTAGAGCAAGAGATGATAATGTCAACAGAGTACTTGACGCCGGCTCTTAGTAGTAGGGAGAACTTAAGTGGTTCCCTTTTCCCGGTAGGTTGGTACTGAGCCGAACCGGCAAACACTTCAGATTTGTGCACTTTCCGCGTGTGAAGGATGCCTTTTGCAGTACCGTAGAGGCACAGGTACTCAACGGTCGTCGAGCCAACAGCAGTAGCAGCAGCAGCAGCAGCAGCTTCCAAAGGCATTCCCTCGTTTGTGATCGATTGGTGGCCAAAGTGTTGTGTGCTCGACAGGACGGGCAGCCCTGGACGGTTTGCTAGAGTCGATTGCTTCCCGTAATTAAACGCGCCATTGCCTTTACCGCCGGTACGTGTGCGGCAAGTGCGAACGGCGACGACATCTAAGACGAGAGTGTGTACAGTTCCATGTACGGAATTGAATGTTCCATTTAAATATGATCGCGCATCATTAAAAAAGGTGATCGGTTTAATTCCATTCCGGGGCCACCGCTGCTCACGGTGAGGTTTATAATAATGCTTTCTTTGACGCCTAATGTATACCCACTCGTGCATTACCTTGACGCGCCGCCGTCGGGCACCGGGCGTGGTTTGTTGGCGGTGTTTAATGAATGGTGCTAATTGAAAAACTGCTAATGCAAACCAATTCACGTCCACATTATGGCACCACTCTTCCTCCACTTTTTAAAGTGTCCCTTGGAATCTTTCCCCGAGGGGATGTAATTCCGTGCGTCGTCCAATATAATCAACGCTTTTAAATTCATCCCTTCGTTCGCTCCGTTTGCAGATCTTCCATCTTCAGGGCATACGCTGGGAACGGTCGCAGTTCCTGTCGAAGAGCTTCCTCGGCTTCCTGGCGTTCAATCTGCTGCCGTACAGTCTGTTTCTGGCCGAGATTGCCTACTCGCATCTCTTCTCTGGCCGCAGCACGTCCTTCTTCAACGGGTGCTACGCGGCGCTCCTGCTGATCGTGGTCATCTTTTTCCTCATCTACGGTGTCGAGGTGTTCTTCAAGGTAAGATAGCTTACATTGGAAGTTGGAGTACGCTTAATGGTTATTGTAACGCTTTGTGTCACTTTTATAGGTCCGTGGTGGGTTCGTGTACGACTTCGGCGTAGTGCCAAACAGTGAGAATGTGAATGCGTCCCAGCTGCACCAGTCGCGCTTCGGTTTGCTCAGCCAGGCGATCATGATGATAGTGATCGTCGGGTTTCTCACCTCGGAAACGTTGGGCGACTTTTGGAAGAAAAAGTAAGCATCAATCAGCGAATGTAAGCGAATTAGACCTAGATAAACTCTCATGGTTTTATATTGTTCCTATCCATCAGAGTGCCCGTTTACTCACGTAACTGGCACGATATCGTGTTCCGGCTGGCAGAGGTCGGTGTTGCGCTCTGGTTTCCCTGCTGCCTGTGGAACTCGATGGCGCCGGAGCAGTTGTGGATTTTGAATCCGCGCAAGCTACTGACGCGCCAGATCGACCCAGTGGCGGGCAGCTCCGGGGCAGCCGGTACAGCCGAAGCGCCTGAACCGTCCACCTCCGCCAACGCCGAAGAGGGTCAATCGTTTCTGGCGAAGAAGGACTGCTGGATCTGCTACGATACGGACAAACCGGAACCGTTGATTCAACCGTGCAAGTGCATTGGCGACGTTAGCTCGGTGCACCACGAGTGCCTACGTCGGTGGCTCGTGGACAGCTGTGCCAACAGTGGCAGCGATGGCACCCTGCTCAAGTGCAAGGTGTGCGACTCTCCGTACGAAATCGAGCGTTCAAACAGGTGAGAAGAGTCGAAAATGAAAACTCCTTAATGCAGATATCATTTGAAGTTCGTGTTCGTTTCCCATTCCAGGCTCGACTGGGAGAAGGGTTTCACCATTCAGCACTGGGCAAAAACGATCATCATCGTGACGCTGATGTGCATTACGGGCGCTGGCGCTTGGGTCATCATTCAGCTGAACGAGGACTCGTTTGTACGCGTGCTGGTGGCCGGTTTTGCGATCATCATCGGTTACATACTGTTCAAGATGCTCGGCGAAAACACGGTCACCGCCATCCAGCGGGCGAAGGTGAGCTCGATCTACATCGTAACGTCGGTGAACGATTTGCAAACCTAAACGGCATGATTCGAGTCGCATACGACGCTGGTTTTACGCACGCATTTGTTTGGTTTTGTTTGACGAATCAAAGTAGGCAGAAAATACCTGGCAAAAAGAGGATGTTTGATCAAAGGATACTTAGACGCAAGAGGATTAATTAGTTCAAGGAGACCGCGATCCGCCCGGAGAAGAGTACAGCAACCCTGTACCGTTAATGTGATTGTGTGTACGCAACAAAGCTGGACGAGATCGCTGAGAAGGGGCGGAGTGTTTGTGTAGCACAAGTTGTTGGAAAAGACTCATGATGCCGTTTTATAATCCCTTTCGTGGGGTCAGCTTTGGCCTTTGTTTTTGGCGCGTTTTAAAGTGGCGGAAAAGTTTTCAACAAATCATCGGATAAAAGAAAGTTCCCTGAATCCCGAAATCGAAAATCGAGCACAATACTGTACGCGAATCACGGTTAGGAGAATCAACAAGCAATAGGTGCAGCGAACGTGAGGCAGATTGTGAAAACATATATTTAGTACACAACCAACAACCAACCATATGTATATTTATACATACATATATATTTAACTATCGAGGTAGGCGATGCAAAGGAGGTAGTGTTTGGTTAACCTTGTGTGCGTATCAAATAGGGTTTTTTTTCATAAGTTTGTTTTACATACATTATAGTTATGTAATGGTATAAAGTTTACATTGCAACAACGTTACGTTACAACACTAGTACCCTCCCATGTTGTTACCCTCTACAGGCGAGGTTGAACAAACAATCTTTTAAGATACTCCGATGTGTGTTGTTGTGCCGTGTCTTCTTATGTGACCTGCCTTGCTTCATCCTTCTGGACCGTGTTTGGTATTGGCTTTAAATGAAATCATAATAACCATTGTGGATTTAACTACTGCGAAACATTGCAAGTGGTGAAAGTTATTCAATCCCAACCCCTGTAGAAAATTATTACTAAGAATAAACCCACGTGTTGACAGGGGTTGAGATCGTTTTCCCTTCTCAATGAACCACGGGGAGTCACGGCAGGCATATATTGGCAGGACACACTGCAGCACTGAAAAAAAATCCCTTCCCCGTGAATTTCGTGTTTCCTCCCGTATTTGCTGCACCAAACACTCAACCTTCGTTTGAAAGTTTTTTTTTTATGCAAGTGATATTGAAACGTATTTTTAAGGAAAACGATAGTTTACATATTATCCCCACTGTGTGCTATAATATAACTACATCCCGATAATGGCCAAAATGGCGGATGGAATGTTGTGGGGAACGGAACGAACGATATTTAGAATGACGTAGAACGATTTGATCTTTTTTTCTAAGCACGATCACGGAAACAAACACGTATCAAACCATCGTGCGATCAGGGACTGGCTTCCAAGGGAGCCGTATGGCTGCAAAAGATAACATAAACGATGTTTAACATTGTCACGTTATTACAAAACAAGTATGTTAGCTTTATAATTTAAACAAAACATGTATATGGCTTTGTGGCACCGGAAAATGTTTGTCCAAGCAAAAACCGTTGAAATCCGGTTTATCAGCTATCCTCTAGCTGAAGCTCTAATTTATGATCGTTAACTTTGGCCTGAACTCCGGTGGTTGGCCGCACCGATGGTGGAAGCTTTTCCTTGATCGGTCAAGATGGTTTGAAAAAAAACAAACACTTTTGGGAGCTATTGAGAGTTAGCTGCGGCGGCGTAGTGATAGTTAGTTAGAGCTATAGGCATTTCATATTTGCGACAGTTTGTTTTAGTTTTTTTTTATTAATTTTATAATTCGACAAAAAGAAGAAACCATGAAGAAGGTGTGTAAAGTCAAAACAGTAAGGCATGGAAAGGCCATCAAATATTAACTCGCGTCATATGTGCATGCCACAAACAAATCTGGCCAAGTGAACAAATAATCAAGCCAATTCTCTTTACCATAAGTAGATCAATTGGAAAAAAGACTACCAGCGTCATCAGGACATCTAGGGATCGGGAAGACCTTATGATTTGATCTCTAAACGGAAACGGCAATTTGATCGATCCTTGGTTAAAAGTGTAAAGGGATCGCATCCAGTGATCGCGAGATCTCAATTTGCACCATTCTATGGCCCTTCCGGGGGTGGAACCGCACGGGAGGACAACTGAAATGTTGAGTAGTATAACCCCGTTCGAACGAGATCCCTAATAATATAAAACAAACCTTTGACTGGCGATAGAACTGATTAGCACAAAGTGGAAAGTATTTAGTCTACAAATTCTAGCGACCGATGCGCGAACTTTGTTTGGATGATTTTTTATTCTTTGTTTGGATGATCTTTTATTCGTTTATAAAACACGCTCACATAGAGAGCCACAGTATCTTCAAGCCGCAAGGATTCCAATTTCCTTTATTTTATATATGTGATGTGTTTTTTTTTGTTTGCTTCGTGTTGCTTTTCTGTTTTAGCTTCATTAACGTTTGCGGAAGGATGTTGTAACCGATTTACCTGCTGAAAAATATAGTGTCAATTGAGTTTGCGTGACGATTCGATACAAAAAATAAATATCGATTGGCGCACTTGCGGAACGGTAGGGAGACGTTTAAATTATTAAATTTTCAAAAAAGCAAACAAATGTAAGATGATATACACAGAGACACACACATACACGTACATACAGAAATAAAACAAAACTATGTAAGATTATCCAACAAAACAAAAGTGATTGGAAATTTCAACACTGATACAAACCAAAAAGAAACTAACAAAAAGCACTGAATGAATTTATGATGCAAATATTGAAAGATGGAGGATATAAAGAGGAGGTAAAAAATACTACTTTTCTGGAGTGAGAAAAAGAAAAACAAATACACCTATTGGTATATATTAAATCACATTGATAGCAGTGCAAAAGAAAAACATACAGCATGTTAAAATTGGGAGAACAAACAAAACAAAATACACACCATAAGGGGGTAAATGTGTGTAAAAGTATGCAAAATACAGCAGTAGTAGCATGAGAGAGAGTTATAACATAATGAACTTAATGCACACGCCAACTCCACATCCACAAAATAGCGTTCACGTAAACAAAGATTAAAGTAAACCTTGTTGGAAAAACTGTACTTCCGCAACACAGACTTGAACAAAAAAGCTTACAGAACAAAACAACGGATAAACAGAAAAAGAAATAAACTAGATGACATAGTAAAACACAGCAACCTTAGAAAAGTATGTACTTTTTGCACTATTAAGTTTAGCAGAGCATCAGAAACAGACACCACATCCGATGATGAACGATGTCGCATTTTCAATTGGATGCCACTGTAATATATTAGAAGAGTGAAATAATGATATAAAATATATAAAGTGAATGAACAAAGTGATGGAATTTATTATCATTATTATTTTTCTTTCGTAAGGTTCTCTTCATAATTCAGTGAAATTCAAATAACTGTGGATGTTTTTATTCTGATGAGAAAATTCTATACTGACTTTACATTTGTTGAGTGCGAATGGTCATTCGACAGTTGGTTTCTGACGGATTCACACGTGTTTTTTGATTTGTCAGTTGGTGACTTTTTGCCTGGACGTTGAAAAGAGTGATAAGTTTTATAGTTCAGTGACTTTCTCAATCCCTTTTACCTTTTTTGAAGCAAGAAGGAAAAAAAAGGAAGTTTTAAAGTAGTGCAAGCTAGCGAGGATGGGGGTCAATGACCCTGGAGGGGGGATACCCCTCAGCAATTATTTTGGAGCATTGAGCGACACGATTGAACCGAAACGAAAAAAAAACAGAAATGCAGCGCCAAAAGTAGCAACCAGCATCACGGCTGAAGAAAAATTTTTGGTCATGGAATCGATTACCGACGGACGTGATTTAAGCCGGGTAAATCCCTTTCTACTGAACAAGGTCCTCGAGAATGCAATGGGAGGCAAACCGGAGCATGTCACTAGGCTCAGGGATGGCAAGCTTTTAATAAGAACAAAAAACGAGAAGCTAGCACAGAAAGCTAAGACAATCAAGAAGATCCCCGAGCCATGTGGCATAGCCGTAAAGGTGATTGACCACCCCACTTTGAACACGTGCAAGGGAGTTATACGATGCCCGGACATAGAATTCATGTCGGAGGGAGAAATCCTCGCCGGCTTGAAGGAACAAAAAGTGTCCGAGGTTGTCATTATGAAAAGAAAAGCAGGTGATGAGATCGTTAACACTAGAACGGCGATTATTACCTTCCAGACAACGGTAATCCCCCGGTCCGTCGATTTCGGCTTGTACCCCGTCCTCGTGGACGTCTATATCCCCAAACCCATGCGGTGCTCCACTTGTTTAAAAATTGGGCACACCAAGAAATGGTGTAGAGGCGACCGCGTGTGCGCAAACTGTAGTATGCCGGAACACGAAGGTGAGTGTCCCTTTATTAAATGCGTGTCATGCTCAGGCAACCACCACACTCTCAACAAAGAGTGTCCAACATACCTCGACGAGGTAGAGATACAAAAGATTAAAACCTTGGACCGCGTTACTTACGCTGAAGCAAGAAAAATTCGCAGGATGCAGTGCCCCACTGTCCCAAGGATTTTCACTACTACAGACCAAAGCTTCGCCCAAGCGACAAAGGGCACAACACGAAACGAAACAAACACGAAAAGGATTACTAAAAACTATAAAGAAGAAATGGTCAGCCTGCCTGAGCAGGTGACCCAACCAAAAAAAATCGACATTCAGACAGACAAAATTCAAATAAACACCGATACTACCGAACGCTGCGATGAGGGGGAATCCTCATCAACTAACGAAAAGACAAACACAAAGGGCATGGACGTGTCGGAAGACACACCAACGCAAATAGAGGAACTTATCATACAAAACAAGGACGGAGTAAAAATGGCTCTGAGATCATTATCCGCTGCCGAGCGGGTAAAATTTTTCGAGTGACTATGAAATTTAAAGTATAAAAAATAATTAATTATGGAAACCAAGCTTTTCGGTTCGCTCTGCACCATTCCCATGCAAGTGATGGATGGTAAAGAGAGGAAAATAAAAATCCTACAATGTAACGTGCAGAGTCTGCGAAACAACGTAGGCGAGCTGGAAAGAATTGCAACAGACGAGAACATTGACATATTTTGCATTCAAGAAACGTGGTTAAAGAAAGACGCCAATGTTAGATTAAACTGCTTCCAATTATTTCGGGATGATAGGGAGGACGGTTACGGCGGTACTGCCATTGCGGTACACAAAAGCCTCGAGGCAAGCAGAATCACCAGCCATGCGATGTCGTGTTATGTGCAGACCACAGCCGTGTGCTTACCAAAGTTAAATCTGGTGATCTCCTCATCCTATGTCACTCCCAAAACTCCGCTAGCAGTTTTTAAAGCTGTGATGGAAGAGCTGTGCTCCAATCTGAGCCAGCACCGAAAGATCATCATTACAGGTGATTTTAACGCACATCATAGCTATTGGGGCGACCAGCCTACAGATAGTAGAGGAAGGCAACTACTCGAGTGTATGGACGAACATGACCTTGCCATAGTGACCAACAAGGAGGCCACATACATCCCTACCAACACCAGCCAACGGAATACGGCAATCGACGTGATGGCGTGTTCGTGCGACATCCTGCCCTATACCACCAGAAGGGTGGAGGATTTACACATCGGCACGAGCGATCACAGGGCAATTACGATTGAAACCCAGCTGGCTGTGCATAGGAAAAAGTGGGTCACCTATAAAAAGAGCAAAATCCTGAGCGAGGTGGGTCAACTGTCTTACAACCAGGACGCTGCCATCAGCCTTATCTGCAAGGATGTCACGGGAATAATAAAAGGAAATCGTCGTACCTCCAAGTACGTGGCCAAAGCCTGGTGGAACGATGAGACTAACCGGGCTTGGGAGGAAAAAAATGAAGCCCGACGAAAATACAACAGACATAAGACCTTGCTTAACCACATAAACCTAAAAAAACAAACTGCTAGATTTAGATTTTTGAAAAAGAAGGGCAAAGATGACAGCCTAGGGAAAGCAGTGGATGACGTCACCCCGCAAACCAAACCCCATGCCTTATGGAAAATTGTCAACAGGGTGAAGGGACGCCCCGGTCACCACCAGGAGAATCCCATAATGAGCGATGAAGCGATGGCTAAGGAATTTCTAAAAATAAACTTCCCCACCGGCAGGAAAACGTCCGATGTGAGCTTACAAGCCCATGACTCTACGGGAGCGGGAGATTTCCTGAACCTGAAGAAATGGCGCCTCATTGTCACAAAAAAAAAGAACACCGCGCCAGGCTACGATAAAATAAGCTATGAGATTCTGAGGCAATTAAACGACGACACCACCCTGATGCTCATAAAGGACCTCAACAGAATGTGGGCACAGGGCAGGATTCCAAAGGTATTGAGGACAATTAAGATCGTGGCCATCCCCAAACCTGGAAAAGACCCCAACGACGTCCGAAACCTAAGACCAATTTCGCTACTCCCCACCATAATTAAGGCGGCAAACACGGAAGTGCATAAAATCATATTGGACACAATGGAGAAATACCGTTTTTTCCCGGACACTTCCGTGGGATTCAGGAGAAACTGCGCGACTACTTTGGCCACCAACATCCTAGTGAACCAAGTTTGCTTAAATAACGCCAAAAGAAAGATCACTGGTATCATTTTTATTGACCTTAAAAATGCATACAACAGTGTCGCAATATGCAAGCTACTCCGAATCCTCCAAGCCTACTTGATCCCTCCAGAGGCAGTGCGATGGATTAGAGCCTTTCTTCAGAACCGGACAATCGAAATGTGCGTCAATGGGAAAACCCTGAGAAGAACTGTGTCCGTCGGTCTTCCACAGGGAGACATCATGTCCCCAACGCTTTTTAACATTTACACAAGCCAATGCCACTCTCCGAATGGAGAGGTAATCCAATTCGCTGACGATTTTGCCATTATCCACTCAGGCCAATCGATACAAGCGGTAACAGCGAAACTGCAGGCATCGGTCAACAGGCTCAAGGACCACCTAGACGAGCTAAACCTTGTGGTCAACATAGACAAATGCTGTGCGATGGTTTTCCCAAATTACGATCCTGGCTTGAGAATTAGAATAAACAACTCAGCGGTGCAAATTAACACCCAGCACAAGTTTCTGGGTGTGGTGTTCGACCAAAAATTAAAATTCCATGAACACATTGAAGCTCTCAAGGAAAAAGCAAGTAAGCGACTGAACATCGTTAAGTGCTTATGCAATAAAAGTCATTCGGTCCATCCGGAAAGGGCCTTGCAACTTCATAGAGCACTTATCAGAGGCACTCTAGAATATGGCATCGCCTGCACCAGTAGAGCAAACAAAAATAAAATTGCATCTGTCAACACTGTAATTAACCAATCCCTAAGAAAGGTCACTGGTTGCTCCAAAACCACACCGATCAATACTTTGATGGCAATTGCTTCCGAGATTCCTTTTGAAATTAGACGCGAGTACTTAGTAGCAAAGGAGCTCGCGAAGACCTTGGCCCATGCGAAAATAAGTAGATCAACACTCGCCAGCTTCCAAATCCTCAGTATATCCAACAAATCGTCGCCACAACACAGGGCATACGTTGATAACAATGAGAGTCTGGATATAGTAACAAAATACAGCTACAACGATGCCACGAACGGTGTTAGAAAGGAGGGAATCAGCCTATCAATCCCAGGGTTGGAGGGTAGCAAGAACAGTACGAACCCAGAAACCCTAAGACAGATATGCAGGACCATGATGCAAACGCTGGAGGATAGTCCATCAATCTTCACTGATGGAAGCATCACTGAGCATGGCTGTGGTATTGGGATTGTAATTAAGGACCGAGCGACGGGACAAGAGGAGTTCAGCTTCAAAGTGAAGAACGCTACATCGATATGCACAGTGGAACTGCTAGCCATTGACAAGGCACTACACCTCGCCAAGATGAGAAGCCTTAAGGGGCCTATCATTTATACTGATAGTATGTCTTCTTGTCATATACTCCTGAAAGCTAGTGAAGATCTCTTCATGGATGAACTCATAAGCAACATCACTCACACCTGCTTGGAATTAGACGCGAAAATTCAATGGATCCCAAGTCATATCGGTATTCCTGGCAATGAACAGGCCGATCACCTAGCCAAACTAGGCACTACAAGCCAGAATACCATATGCAACAAAATAAGACTCAAGGATGTGATCCAAAGGCTAGAATCCAGAATGCGCTCGGAAGCGAATCAGTGGTACCGCGAAGCATGTGCTACAAAAGGAAAGAAATTTCAGCGCTTCCAAAATTGTATTGATAGGAAAATGTGGCACTATAGAATGTCCCTTTCCACCAGGGCAATTAAAACACTGAACAGACTAATAGCAGGACATGATTATGGTAACTTCTGGCTACACAAGATGAAACGTGCTCCTAACGGAAATTGTGAACTTTGTGATACCCCAGACACCGCGTCCCATAAGGTTTTCTTCTGTCGTAAATATGCAATTAATCGTGAGCAGAATCGGGACATTAAGTTGGATAAATTCATCAAATTCTGGAAGAACAAGAAGCAATGTAAAATGAAAGCAGTTTACGACTTTATCGTAGCTAATAGAATCTCGTTTTAAAGGAAAAGAATCCAAAAGCATCCATCAACCACCGAGTGAGCCCGGTATAAGGCTACGATCATAGGACGTGCTTCCAGCAGGAAATGGCTGGCAAGCCTGTCGACCAACGACGGTCGTGTGAATTCTCAACCCGTGATTATAAACAACAGTCCATATGACAGAACGAGCGTGTCTTATTTAACGAGCGGTCAAAACAAAATCAATTGCTGCTCATCAAGTTAGATTCACCATAAAGGGCTTCCTGCCTTACGTAGGTCGGAGCATTTTCAGAAAATCGGGGCATATGGCCTTAGTTGCCGGTCCTTAATCCACAGAGGTCTACATCACCAGAGTAGCTGGCGAAGGCCCAGGAAGCTGGATTCAACAGCCGTACTGGTGTAAATCCTCGCAGACGAAGAAGAAGAAGAAGAAGAGTGCGAATGGTTTTGTGGTATTGACGTCTATTTTCACAGTTTTCTCCGTTCAATCAGCTCTCCGGCTATAATCTCATCATGATGATAATGTATCGTGGCCCTATCGGTAGGTTTTTCTTGTTGGTTTTCTTTCCTACTTATTTCCTCTTGCCATTCCTCAATTTTCGTTCCTCTTCAGCAACGGGAACGAAAACGAAAAAGCCATCCAAATCTTCTTGACAATTCTCCCCCCGACCAGGTCAAATGTAGCCAGCAGGCAGGTATGCGGGTGTTACCAGGACTCCCCTTTCACATCAGGATGTCACTTCAATCCGGTACGTTTTGAAGCTAGCGTGTGTCCCTGACACACGTGTTTCGTTGCCTTTTTTTCCTTATTTAATCGAAGAGTAACGAAGGTCTTTTATCTACCTAACGACGGATCAAATAATAATTTCTACATTAAATAGTAACGTTTCAATTTTGAAATGTTCATCCAGGGGGGTTAAATTTGTTTTATTTCTCTATTGGGTCACTTCGGACCTCTTTTCATTTTCTTTAATTGATTATACCTTCGTTAAAAGCCAACTTTTGACCCAAAGTTTCAAACAATTACCGTACGTTTGTGAAGGAAGAAAAACCAACAACCAACCCCACAGTGCCCCAAGTGGCAATAGGAGAGATTAGTACCACCACAATCATGTTAGACGAAGCTGCGTGGAGTTTCTGATAGTTAAGTTCTGGTGTTCGGAAACCGAGTAACAGATAGAAATAAACAACAAATTAAATATCAACGAAAATAGTCAGCCTATCAATCATTAGAAAACAGAAGTAAAAACTCCGGTGGAGATAGAAAAGAAGAAAAAGAAACTGTTGTTACACTCGGTGTTTTTTTTCCACATATTCACGCCGTTCTGTTATTATTTATCAAATATTATTATTACACCTCTCAGTCGCTCGCTCTTTCACTCTCTCTAGCTTCTTGAGCGGAGAGTAGTGTTCGCTTTCTATTTCTCTCTTAAACGCTAAAACGCTAAAGAAGATTTATGGACTTAAATTAATTCGTTTCCTAGCAGGGCAGGAACAAACGGGGCGCGTGGAAGCGGGGGAACCGTGAGGATCGTGAACAGGTGTACCTCCATCACCCCGTGTGGTGGTGTGTGTGTGTGTTTGTTGAGGGAAAGGGATGGAAGGGATGAACTCAAAGCAAAAAGAATTCTACAAAATTGTAACGAAAAAAGTAACGTAAAAACAAACAAATCGGATTGATGGGAGAGGGGGAAAGGGGGGGTTGGGGAAGGATGAAGCACCTTAGAACAATAACGTGCCCATGCCGCCCATCTCGGACTGCTCCTTGACGAAGATTTCGAAGTACTGGTAGATGATGGTCACGGCAAGCAGAATACCGGTTCCGGATCCGATCGCACCCATGAAGTCGGCCAGCACGGACAGGGCACCGATGCAGAGCCCTCCGAAGGCGGCCGCCGTCGGGATGTAGCGGTTCAGTTCGTGGATCATGGAGTTTTCGCGATGACCACGCATCACCATCTGCTGCTCCTTGAGCTGCTTGGCAACGTCCTTGGCCGAGCTGCCGGACACGTCGATCCACGTCTTCGAGAAGAACGCGCACGAGCCAAGCATGAAGACGATGTACAGGACGGCATGGATCGGATCGGCCACAATGTGTCCCAACGATTCGGGTGGCGAGAGGTAGTAGCAAAGGCCACCGATCGGGTACGATCGGGCCGGACCACCGCCTCCAACGTCGGCCCACACGCCGAGCAGGTTAATGAGGAAGTTTCCGTGGAACTTGACGGCCAGCATCTGCGAGATGACGTACAGGTTGGACACGAGCGCGGACTGCAGGATGATCGGGATGTTGGAGGTGTAGAACAGCTTGATCGGGTAGCTGCTGTACTGGCCGCGGTAGCGGGCCGACTTGATCGGTAGGTCCACCCGGAAGCCCTGGAAGTATATGACCACCGCAAACACGAGCACCGTCGCCAGCAGGTTCATCAGGTTGGGCAGGTTCTGGCGGTAGAAGGCTTCGCGGAGGGCGCGCACCTTATCCTGGCGGGTGGCCAACAGGTGGAACAGGGCAATGACGGCACCTTCGAACTCAGTACCACGGCCCGTGTTGACGGTGGCCGGCGAGAACGCCTTCCAGACGATAGTTTCGCAAATGTTGGTGGCAATGAAGAGCGAAATACCGCTTCCCAATCCGTAGCCCTTCTGGAGCAGCTCGTCCAGCAGCAGCACGATCAGACCGGCCACGAACAGCTGGATGATGATGAGCAGACACACGCCGGCACCGATTTCGGCCGGATCACCGTACATGCCCGTCATGACGTACACGATAGCCTGGCCGATCGTGATGACCATACCGAACAGTTTCTGGGCACCGTTAAACAGGGCACGATCCTTTGGCGTATCACCGACCTCGATGATTTTCGCACCGGCCAGCAGCTGCATGATCAAACCGGATGTCACGATCGGCGAAATACCGAGCTCCATCAGCGTACCACGATTCGAGGCGAGGATGACACGGATCCAGTAGAAGGGATCGGCCGAATCGGAGCTCATGATACCGAATAGCGGGATCTGGCAGCAGACGAGGAAGATGAACAGGGTTATCGCCGTCCATAGCACCTTCTCGCGGAACTGGATCTTTCGCTCCGGCTTGGCGATTTCGGGCAGGATGCCGCAAAAGGGCTTTATGATTTCCAGGAATTTAACTACAAGAAACAAACGGAACAAGGTAGGGATGGTGAGTAAAATGTTGCCAAAAAGTGGTTAAAATTGTTTTCTATTCATCGCGGTTCATTGCTAAGGAGTTGCAAAACTTTATTGGTTGTAAAGTGATATACACTTGAGGTTGCTGTGTCCTCAATCGGGAAATTGTTGATGCCGTGTTGGAGCGAAAGTTCCAACCTGGAACTTTTCCCTTGCTACGTGTACACACGGCGCCCGTGTGTGTGTGCGAAACGGCATCAAGGTAAAGTGATGCGTGGGAGCGAGATAGCGAGCAGAACCGTTGTCAACGTTTCGGGGCCCGCGATTTCCTCCGATTCTTGGGGACATTTTCACAGCCATTTCTCACAGTGATTCTGTGATACCACGTTCCACTTCGTCGGCCAACATTGATATCCGTGATGGTTTTCGCGGCGCGATACTTACTTCCCATTGTGGATGCAGGTTGTCGGGAATTTCGGGACTATTTTCACTGCACACTCGCACTGCTCTCGCCACGAGAGGTTGGGTTTTGCTGCGCTTGCTGTTCGATCGAAATAACTTCGGGTTTCTATTTTGTGGACACAAAGCGACGCACCAACAGTGGTGGGCCGTCGTCGAACGTGGACGGCGGGGCACGCGTACAAATGCTGGTGTTGTGGCTGGACAAACACCTTCGCCTCGTCGGTCTTTCGGAACGTAACTGTGACGGTGGTCTTCTAGGCGAACTGCTCTGGAGGATAGGCGCAAGAAGAAACGAACACGACGATTGTCGGCGTGGTGCTGCACATCCACGACAACGTCCACGCAGCGGCTTTCTGTCAAAACTGTCAAAACTAGTGTATTGTGTTGTCAGAATCGGGATTCAGAAGATTCAATCCCTAGACGGATTCCAAAGATTCGAATCCCATTTGACAGATTCGGATCGGGTTTGATTCGTTTGGGATTTGAATCGGATTTAAACGTCGATTATCTGAGGTGGTCTATCATTACATTTAGCCCACAGAGTGACAATGAGTCAGAACTTTATTTGATTTACATTTTTACCAGAGTTTTTAACAAAATAAGACCCTCCATTGATAATCTTCCTAAAACAGTGTTACTTCTCTTTGCAACGATGAACCTCACATCGGAAGTGTGGAATGGTTTTATCATGGAAAACGCGATTTATCAGGTGTGATTTGATGTGAGCTTAGGATAAACGATTTCCACACCAGCATTGATTGGTTTAAATCGTCGCGCGACTGTTTGATGGATTGTGGTTTGAGCGCCTAGTAGAGATTCGATTTTCCCACCACTAGCCAAAACTGTCTACATAATGACAACCGGCCAAGACTTTTGAAAAATTTGATAGGAAAATACAGCGGCACGTAGTCAAATGTTGACCATTTATTTCCAAAAGAAATGCGAATGAATGATTTTTCCATAGTAATAAAATTACTTTTTACTCCTACGACCGATTTATAAACTATTTCCATCAAATTTCCCAAAAGGTTTTCGAAATTTAATTGGAAAAACTCTAGACAAGTTTGAATATGAAATATTTCACTGCTCTTTTCGTCATTCAAATTGAAAATTTTTTCATACGTTTTTGCAAACAGTTAGTATTGTTAATTTATGGGTTTTTGCATAATTTGTTCCCTCAAATGTCTATCATGCGGTGTAGGTGAGTTTTCAGTAGGTTCCTCAAGCTGGGCAGCGGTTACGACCAATGGGAATTCAAGTGATTTAGCTTTTCTTTCGCATTGTAGCTTTTGCTTTCATCAAGTTTTTCTTCGACTTGTTGGAGTCCCGCGAAACCAGCAACACAAAATAGGCAGCTTAAATTTACGGAAAAAGAACAGCAAGAACTGTCGGGATGAACGGTAGGTTTTCCACGCACCAACAGTCGGGTCTTGCGGTATTGTGCATTTTCTGTAAAGGTGACTCGTTTTCCGCTCGTAATTGCCTGACGAAACATGGCACGGCACGAACGATTGACCATCGTTGGCGAGGTTTTATTCCGTGCCAACCCGGAAATGGTTGAAGTTTTCTTTTCTGTTTACTGAATCACCGCAATGTGGTTACCTCCAACCGGGTGGCCTCGTTTTGTTGCTGGGCACAACAATTTATTCCGCTATCATCACCATAAAATTATCACAAAATTAAATCATCATGGCGTGGTAAAATGGGCCACATCACAAGAAGGGCAAACATCGCGGGGAAGAGGAAACGTGTATGTGTTTGGTCGTGGATGCTGATAAAGCAGAGGCCACAAAATGGAGGCAAAAGAATGGGGCACTGCGTGGCCTCAGAACCGAAACCCAGATGCTCGAAAAGACGCACAGGTGAATGTGAGGGTCTTTGAATTTTAATGCAGGACTCAACGAATTACGGTTGGGATGGGCTTTTCGGGCACTTGTTGGAATAGAAAAACAAGATGTGTTTTTTTGTTGGTCCGCTGTAAGTATTCCTTCTAATGGGATGCCGTTGGTTTGGGTTAGAAGATAGGAATTGAGTCATTTAAAAAATGGAAACAAATCCGTTATGTCAGTTTAACATCTTATGCATTTAAATAATGCTTGCTTTGGTGAAAATAGCATGTTTTGTTTTTTTAATCAGAAAAGTAACAAAATAACACAGGTTTAATGATATAATAAACTAAAATCAACCTATAAGGAAAAGTACAGAAGTAATCAAATGATCTCTACGCAAATAATTCCCACTGAAAACGATCTCTTCAGTGCCAGCATTCCAACGAAATATGCACTCATCTAATCCGAACATAAACGTACCTCATTGCCCCAGCATGGCTTCGTCTTCCACGTGGCGTCCCATCAAGAGGCACCGAACGTCCCAGAAGTGAGGCATCGTTTATGCAAAGCAGGCATGGTGCCCGAAATGCTAATGTTGCCATTGCTCATTTTTTGCCCCCCCCCCCCCCCCTCCCCCACCCTTCACCACACTTTACGTGTCCGCTTATCAAATTGTGCGAAGGACCAAACGGAACCTAACCTTATCGTTTTTAAGTTGCTTGCACCGAGAGGGGATGGGTGTTGCGGGTAGGGTGCTGTTTGGTGAATGCGAGTATTCCTTTACCCTACGTTTATGATATTCTTTCGATCCATTCGGCCGTTCTTTGAAGCATCTCAAGCTTGAACTTCACTACACTTTAGTACACCGTCCAGAGTGTCGAAGTCGGTCGTACTGAGCGTCCTTAACAGGATAAACAGGAGTTGTTCGGTCGTGCCGTGCGGGGAGAGAAGGGGGATAGGATGGGATGACCGCAGCAGACTGACCGCAGGAGAGTTGTGGCCGGGCTACGCTAACGATATGATAATTTCATGCATAAACCGACGCCGGTGGACGGTCGTTGACTGTCCGTTTATCCGATTATGATATTTTATGCGCTCCCATCACTGCTTTCCGTTGCTTCGTCGATGGTGCTTTCCCTGGGCTAGGGGGTGTGTTTTTTTCCCTCTTCTACGTCCTCTGCATCGCGCCACGTCGAGCAGACTCGGGAGACTGTTCTCCTTCAAGCAGGAGTCTGGTCTTGAATGAGTATGAATGTTATGCGTCGAAAATTATTGCACATCTGTCCTTCCCGTACTCTTTTCGTCGTTCGCATGATCCCTCGTGTTTTCCCCAAATTTCTTTTGACTCCTCTCCAGCATAAAACCAGTACGGCACTGGTTTCGTTGGTTCGCTTTGAGCGACAAACAGTATCATTAATCAAACTTAGATGTGCTTTGTGGTTTAATTTTATCATTTTTCATTCGAAGCTATCGGCTTTGCTAGATATTGAGCCCTCCGGAGAAAACCCCTACGTTCGCCGGGTGGAACAGGGAAAATGGTAGCGGGAAATTGTGAATTTTGAACAACCACATATTTTCGGGAGTAGTGGCTCCTGCGTCGGCAGTAGCAGTCCCTGAGTATGAAGAAACTTTAACAGGTCGGTGCTCATGTTAAATTCAATATTAAGAATTTTTCGTGCCATCGTTGTTGTGCAGCTGAAATCATGCTATTTTCATTGATGGGTCGCTGTTTTATTTCTTTTTCTAGCGCAGTTTTGCCTATAATGATGAAGTTGTCTTTCTAAGTATTTTTTTTATCGAATTTTCACATATATTTACGAATACCAAATTGATAAAGTTGTTTATGCTTTTATGTCGTTGTTATCATTCGCCTGGTGAAAATTCGTGCCACCAATGTTTTCCTCTTTGTAATAGAGCTTTTCATTTTCGTCCCACATGTTGTGTAAATTTTTGTGATTCTTTCATATTTTTAAACAAATAAACACATTATTTATAACATCAACAAATTTCTCAACAATGCACTCATTGTGTTGTTACCCTTTCCCTGTTTATTCTGATTCCGCATAGTAAATTTTCAATTGCCTTTCTATTGGCACATCCGGCACAGGGTAGATTAAATCGGAAGCAAGCGAACAAACAAATAAGAACCTGCCATAAATAGTTGTCATTCGAGTGCTTTTTTAAAAAAAACAAACGCATTCAGTTGATGAACAGTCGACACTGTCCCTCGGCGGTGCAATCAATTTTCCCGAAAACCCATTTATATTAATCAAATCCCCGTTCAGCCGAGCCCCGCCTCACCGTACCTCGGTTTATGCCACCCTCCTCGAGCTCGCCGTTCCGCAAATATTTTATTTGACAAAAACAATAGAGCCAAAACTTCGAATGTTATTTGCGCACTTGCTTGATTTCATGCCTTTGTTTTAAGCAATGGTTATTTTATGATCTTTTTTTTCGTTCCGAAAATACTTTGGTTTTATCTCTGCAAAATGGTCACCATTTACTGAACATCAATTTGATTAATATTTCCGTGCAACCGGTGCAGCACGGCTCTGACATGTATGTCCGTGTTTGTTAGTTTTGTAGGTTTTATCTTCTTTAGCTTCGAAATGTTCACCGGTGGGGTTTTATTTTGAAATGAAAAACTTTTTTTTTTGTGAAACGCTCCTCCGGAATTGGTGCATTAAACAATTGTTGGAAAATGCTTTCGCTGGAGGGGTGGTGGACGGGGGGTGTACCCGGAAAGGTAAAACGGTACCAGACGCTGCAAGCAGTAAATGCATAAAATTGTTTCCACCAAAGACCCCAAAGGGAGCAGTCTATAAGTGTGATGAGCTGTGCCGTATCGCACCGTTGCATAAAACAAATGAATAGTTGAACATGAGAGGGAGGAAAAAATGTCCCCTCTTCCCTACTCACACACACACACAATAGGTGGCAGTCTTTTGCATCATCGGATTTTTACCAGAGTGTGCGTCTATGCATGTGTGTATCATGATGGTGTCCACCATTTATATATTAGTCCTGGTGGAGACATCGGGGGATAAAAACAAACGCCGTTTGAAACAACATGAAAAACTCACCCGACAGTACACATTGTCGGAAAACTGTGAGCGGGATTTACGAATAAAATAAACCCCAAAGATGCATAAAAAAAAACAAAAACCCGACAAACGGTAAAAACAAACCTAACCTGAAATCCTATGAATCAAACCGGGAGAAACAGAACCGGTTGTGGATGCGTTTGGATTTCTGCATGGCAAGAAGGACAAAAACAAGGACCCGACCCGACCCGACCCAACTACCACTACACTACGGAGGCAAACAATAAAAGTTTATCCGGGAAACAGATTTCGCACACACCGGGGGAAGATTTATTTGGTCGTGGATATAATTCAGTGGAAACTCGGCAGCTTCCCGGGTGCAGCAACGGTTAGGAAGGAATTTCAGTTTTCCACACATTCCTGCCGGCCCTGTGGGTGGGGGGGTGGTTCGCGTTTGGAGGTTGCATTTTGGAATTTAGTTTAATGGACAGCTAAACTTTGCGCTCGCATTCTGCCGTGTTTGTCGCTTTGACGCGCTTTGGGGTTATTGTTGATTTAGGTGTAATTTATCCACGAATTGCGGAAAATGCAATTAACTTCTTTTTCTAAATCAAATGATTGCATTTACACAGGAATTTCATCAATCAGATAAGGGAGCATTTTGATTGTAAAATAGTTTACATTATTTGCAGTTACGAAGTATGCTTCTTGAGTAAAACTGTCTGTAATTAAAATGGTTCAGGAAGAGACGTTTTCTATTCGCTTAGAAATGTAAACATTTCCGGTTCTATAAATGCATTATTAGAATACTGTACACGCTCGGCGTGCATGCATGTGCCATGTGGCCATATGTTACTCGCAACCCGTGACCGAGCATCGCGAGCATGTTTCCGGTCCCGGGAAATCTCTCGCGCAACGACGGTCTAAAGTTGTGCCAAGCAACAAGTTTCTGTTTGAAGCAAACCAAAGCATTGTTTCCTGTAAGTTGTGGCGTTGTTGTACGATGAGTTTACCGATCCGCGTGCGTGTGGAGGACAGGTCCGCGGTTTGTTGTGTAAGACGCAGGCTGCACCACCATCATGTGCATGTTGCATTTATGCAGCTGAAGCAGTCGTCGTGCCGGATTACGGAAGGCAACTAGCCGTGGGAGTCAAATAGGAACCTAACTAACGGAAACGCTTATGTGGAAGGAAGACCAAACGGAGACGGTTACCGGAAGGAACGAGGACGATGATGCGATTTTCGTACATGCACCAGAATATGTTGGCAAGCGCAAAATTTTTATAGTGAGCGAAAAGTTTGAAGAGGATGCTTGACAAGAAGCTTTGTTAGCAAGAGAATGTTTGATTCAAATTTAGGTTTCATGGGATATTTAACAGAATGTTCTTTAATGAACTTGGGTAGCTTGGAATGGTTTGAACAAAATTAGAATCTTCGTAATTGCTAGTGATTGTTATAAATTTCATATAGTAGATGGTTTTATTTGATACGCTTCACCATTATGCAGATCCAGTAGAAAATAATTCCCAACACCACAACCTGTTTTTCCCTCGTGCCACTAGGTTACCGATGTTGGTTATTTTAATGACCACCAACGGAATCCGGCTATAAGGATTTAAAAACAAATTCGACCAACAATTTGTTCACCCTGATGTGACGAAAGCACCCCACAAGTTCCGTATTGCCCCCCCCCCCCCCCCCCCCCCCCCCCCCCCCCCGGCTCCAGCTCGAAACGGCAGTGGGCAATAATAAATGATCACTTCATTTGACCAATTCGATTCACTTTTATTTCCATTTTGCAGCCAGCAAATTTATGAGCTTCCTGTTCCGGGTTTTCCACTTTGGCCGGAGGAGTGCCTACCGAGGGGGCGTTAATGTTCCACCCGGGCTTTCACGCCTTTGTTTGGGCCGTGTAGAGCGTGGTGAAAATCCGCCCTAAAGCAGGCCTCGAAAAAGGGCCTCGTTTCCACTCGTCCCCCCCTCCCCCTTTCCACACCCACCCGCTCGGTTAAAGGCCATAAAACTTAATCCTCGTAAACTACGCGCGCACAAGTCGAAAGGCCGACTTTATGAGCTACCAGGTCGGTCGGTTTCCCGCGAGATACTAATTTTGCATTAATTTTCTTCCCTCGGCGGGCGTGTGTTGGCTTCTCTCCGGGGGGTATTTGTTGTATTCTCGCGCGAGTGCTGTGATTAAAGTGATTTTTATTGTGTTTTTATTCGCACCGGAGGTTCGTAGCGTAATGTGGTGCGTAATCGGGGGTGTTATTATGGGGAGTTTTTATTTTCTCCCACCAGCTGTTTGATGCTATTTGATGTGAAGGAATTATTCCTTTTGGTAACATTTTTCGAGTAATATTTAGCGACCGAAAGTGTCACACTCTAATAGAGAGGGTATTAGGATGAATGCAATGCGTTTTAAACTTATCGATGGAAGTTTGCCAAGCTGTTTCCATAGCAACCTTAAGAATGAACCTAATAACTACACTTATAAACGAGAAACTTTCATCCTTTGAGTATTTGTATATTAATTCGATTAATTTTCACTGATCTGAGTTGGATTGTGAAATTATTCTTCGACACTCAAAAGACAATTAATTACCGATCATTACTCGCCTTTACGACGACATTTTAATCACACGCCCACCACCGTTCGGGTGGCAACGTTATCATTTAATCAACTTTCATCCCATCGGGAGGCTAATTAAGCTGGACAAATGAAAATGTGTGGAAAAAACAACAGGCAAACCCTGTTTCGTATGGAAAAAAGTCTTCCCACGCGGCGAATCCACGATTGACCACGTAATGAGATGTTATAAGAGCACAATAAAACGATCAATCGTGTGCTTGTACGTGTGTGTATGTGTGTGCCGTTAACCGATGATGATTAATTGCATTCCTCGGTGAGGCTTTCCCACGGAGAAAACATATTTCCCACTGGGGGAAAAACCGAAGCGAGGACCAATGGGCGGCTCCAAAATAAATCCCCCACAAACGCAGGTGCTTCGGTTAACATTAAGCAAACCGTTCCAACACCAGAACTAATTTGTTTTTCATCGAGGAAAAATGTGAAACACTCGCCGCGTCTGGTTTGGAGAAGTAAGAAAAAAACATTCTAATCATATGAAAATTAAACATGGCAAAGAAAGCAAAATACAAACTGGAGGAAAATGTGTACACACAACCACCCACAACCAAAAAGCTGACCTGGTAAGCGGTCATGGGGAGAGAGGGGGTGGATTGTAGGGTACGGTACACAGTGCGCTCCGTTCACACGATCTTTTCGGGCATTTTGGACCGCTGCCAGCGTGTCGAAGAAAAATCTGCAGCAAGACAGACAAATGAAAAATGTATTAGTTTATTAGCCAAACATTTATACCAACCCCGGGCGGGAGGGGGGATGCAGCTTGCGGAAGGAACGGAATGGCCTCGAAGGATTTCGCTCGAGTGTTCGCCGGTGTTTTGTTTCATTCGCTGTATTATTGATTCGGCATGTTTTCATTTAGTGGCCAGCTTCTGCATGGGGATAGCTTACGAGAGCGGGGAGGGTTGCAGCAATGTGTAAAATTTGAAAGGAAATAAAACTCCCCGAGACCAAACCCAGAACCATCGGGGGGCGCGAAAGGAGCGCTTAAAAAAAAACAGTACCAAACTCGCCGTGAATTTCGAGTCGAGTCGGACAATCGAACGGGAACGTAGAGAAAGAAACAAAGATTGTTTGGATATGGGTAATTGAATGGCAAATAAGCTGCCAGAATTCTGCGGAAGGAAATTGTTGAAAGGTACGTTTAACTTTTCGGTCCGCCTCCAAAGAAAGCACCACACAATCTGTGGATAGTAGTTCCAAATGTCGGTACCATCGCTTCCAACATTGCTTTCCACATTTGATAGAAACTGTTGACATAGCTTTTGGGTTTGTTACATTTTTGCATGGTTCAATGAATCAGGATGTGAGGTTCGTTGATCGAAAAGCATTGCAACTGCTTCGGTTTGGATTGTTGTTTGATTTGTTCATGGTTTTCACATTAGTTAATTTATATTGCACTTGTGCGGTCTTTACTGACAATTTTGAACGTTTTTTAAGCAAACTTTTATGTTACTGGTAGAAATGAGATTGTGTGCTAAGTCAAAAACTTTTGTTAAATAAATAAATCTATATAATTGATTCATGGTTTGTTTTCGTTTTTTTGATTTCCAAAATGGATTATTTTCTTGTGTTGCTTCAGCATACATCATCATCATTCGAACGATGAACAGAACACAAACAAAGCACGTGGTTGTTTTTCCGAACCCTGTTTCTTTCTTTCTCCACCGGAACGCTTGGGTGCGCCGGCGGAAAACCAAGACCAATTGGTTGCAAAATGGATGAAGCACGACGCCTGCCCCCCCCCCCCACCACCCAATCCAGGTGGCCTCAACTTGCCGCAGTAAATGGAATACGACCGGAGTGCCGATTGTGCTGGGTGAAATCTTTGCCTTTGCCCGGACAGGACCCCGCTTGGCCTGCGTTCACCTTTTTGGCGCTCGCTGTCGTCTTCGGAGCTGCTCTCTGCCATCTTGCGGTCGGATCTTAGCGGTGGGTGAAATAACTTCCTCGAATTGATCCACACTGCCAGCGAAGTGAGCACCGGGGTCGTTCGGCACAGATAGCGATGAAACTCCAGGGAAATCATTCTTTCGATCGCTTTCATTGAGGCGCTTTCCTTCCCTTCCCTTCCCCTCCCTTGCCTACGTCCTTTTCTCCGGTCTATCGTTCCGGTATAATTTGCATCGACTGTCTTTTCAATTCCGAAGAAAGCGGATTCGCTTGCTCTTCTACCAGGGTAACTCGTTACTCTTTCCTTTGTCCGTCGCTTGCGCCGGCCGCTCGGGCCGGTCTTGGCGTGCCGGGAAAATAGTTTCGTGCCTGAGCAGAGAGCGTCACGGTGCGCTGGATTTGTGTTTATTCAGTGTAGCTTTCACCAGACCGAGTGTCCTTTTCCACCAACTCGGTCCGTTCTTGTGCATTCACTAATGGAAATAATTTTCCCGTTTCTTTTTTTTTCCCCTAAACCATCGCTTTGCTTCCGATCTTCCGACTGCTTGAAGCAACGTCGTGCCGACGTGACGTCCGGGCTGGCCTATAAATAAATTAAATTAGTTCCGTACACTTTACGTTCAAATGGTTAAATAATTGGACTGGCATTTCGGTGTGTCCGGTCGCTGCCGTTTTCCTGTAAAATCCTCCACCACAAGCCGGAGGCTTCGTTGGTGGGGTTAAATTTCATGAGACCGCTCCGTTTGTTTCGCCGTACGCAAACGGAGGGCCATTTGAGCCACCGAAAGACACGGCACGGCGACGCGATGCAACCGACCGACCGACCCGAGGTTGGTTGGTTTCTTCCGGACGAAAACCCTTCTCTTGGCGTTTAAGTTATGCCCGGTTGCCTGATAGCACGGTAAGTAAACGGTTCCCTCTATGCACCTTGGGCTTGTCGCCGTTCGGGTTTTGAAATGTTCTGGCAGGCACGCATCGTTCACCCGGAGTAGTTTGCACTATTTATTCTTGCCACTCGCTACCATCAGCCAAGGCAGAGCTAAATCCGATCATTACTGCTTCCGCTACGGTGCCGGGTTGTTTATCTTCGGATGTGTTTGCCTACGCCGGTTGAAGTAGCAAGTGAAGGACTTTGGCTGTACGGGAGGTGTAGGTTGGTTTTCTCCTTCCGAGAAGATGCTTCTTCGAAACGCAACGAGGTAGCGGAGAAAGCGGGAATGTATTTGTTTAAATTAATTTAATCTACGCTGCTGATGTTTGATGTGTGCTTACGAATGTTTACAGCACCACTTAGGTCGGGCCTAATCCTTAGAATCTTCCTCGGAAGCAGCTCTCGATGCCTTGGATTCGGCGCCTGCTGCGTTCAACAATAATTGCGGTGGAGGCGCCTGGTGGCGCACGACTTCCAACTGGCTGCGTGCGTGCGTGCGTGCGTATGGGGGAAAGGGAAATATTTCACAATCTTCCATTCTCGACCGATTCCGCGAGCGGTTCGTTTCTCGTTGTGTCACCTAACGCTTGCTGTTACGCTAATGGGATGTATCGCTCGCCGTGTGAGGTGGTGTTTGGGACGGGGGTTTTTTCCATTAACTGGCTGAAATCGAAGCGATCGGAAGAAGCGCGGCCCGTTGTGTCTTGTGATGTGGCTCTTAGTGTGCCGCAAAGCCTCCTCCGATAGATTTCCTCCCGGTTTTCGCCTGCTCACCAATTGCAAGAAGAAAAATCCTTCCGCACGTACGCATTCATATATCACTCTGATTTAGTTTCCCTCCGACTCGGGTGTGACTGAAATTGAACGGAAAATTTATGTGATTTAATTCAATCAGATTTAACGCTGACAAGCGCCCCGTCGGTATCGCCCGAACCCGGGGACAATGACACAGCAGTGGCGGTGTTTATGTGTGTGTCTGGTTTGTTTTTTCGCCTACGGAACGTCGTTGTATCTTCGCGCTGTTGGCGAAGGTGGCGAGGCAAAAAAAACAGGACAAGTGAATGAAAAATGGCACAAAACCTTCCGCGCTGGCCGGGGCGAAGAAGGCGAAAAATAAAATAAAATGGAAATAAGTGACACCGAGAAGGAGAGCAAGCTCGAAATTGGGTGAACGGGTGCCCCGTTGCCAAAAGCTGACGCGACATTGCACGCGGTGGCCAAAGTCTGCTGTTTCGTAGCAGCAGCTACCGCAGGTTGACAGCTTAATGTGCAAAAACTGTAAATCGGTGGCACGGGTTAGTGTTGAAATGTTACCAAAAGTGACACTGCGATGGGAAAGGGACGGTGAAACCATGGGGTCCAGAATGGCAAGCAAAACAAACAAGAAACAAGCACCCGAAACCACGTGCAAGCGAACGAGCGAACGGAAGAGCGGATAATTTAGTGCGACAGTAGTGGGGCGTGTGTGGTAGCTTGGGACGAGTGTGTGTGTAAGTGTGTGTTAAAGCTGGTCCTGGCCGAGGGGGTAGGCGATGAGCGCATCGATGGCGCAGGAAATCCGGTAAAAGGAAACCGAAATTTTTCTACCATTTCCTCCCCGTTTCCGCACCGGGGCCCCCCCCCCCGATAAAGCAGGAAAAGGCGTACCGAACCGAAAATAACCGTACAGAAAATAAGATATACACCGAATCGCATCGGGTGGAATCAAATCGAGGTGGGAAAAAGCCGGTCCCAACCTTCCGGCAAAAATCATCCAAACCCCCCGGACTGTATAATAACACTAATGATAATAGCATCGAGCGGGGTTGGTCGGCGAGGAAAGGGGAAACGGAACCAGCGCTCACGCCCCGAGGGAAGGTGGTGGTGGGGGGGAAAACAAACCGAAAACCCATTCACGGAACGCGGCCGTGTCGAAATTTAGCCCCGGTCCAGGGGCTTTTAAAGTTATTTATTGCATTTTCATCCTGTTCCCGCGCTTATCTTTATTGCTTTCGGTATTGTTGTGAAGCGTGTTTTATGAACCTCACACACTTTCGGGCATGGCCTCGGATTTTTTGTCCCCCCTCCATCGTCTCCCTCGTTCCACTAGGGGCACGTGTGAGAACCCGTAAGCGTCACACGCGCATTCGAAAGTAACAAAAAAACCAAAGAGGAAGCCAGCGGGGGAAAATCCTGGGAAATGAAACACAGGAACGCAGCGTGTGCCCGCGAGCCGAGAAGCGTTCCTTCAAACCGCGGCACTTGAGCATTCCACCAGCACCGGCAACAATCACTGCAGCCCTCGAGGCCTCGTGGGGGGGGGGGGGTGAGTTTTGGTACGCTCGAATGAATGGAATGGCGCGGATGAATGCATTGCGCGCGAAACCCGACGCGGCCACGTGGCGAGAAAAGGACGTGAGGAATTATTGCTGTCATGTGTCTGTGTGGGTGTGTGGGTGCGATTTCGCTTAAGGAGTGCGATTTTCCCATCACCATCATCATCATCACCATCAGCAGCAGCAGCAGCAACATCGTTCTCATCAGCAGAGTTGAAGCGCCTGCGGGGACTGTTAAGAAAATCTCAAACTATGACTCCAGCGTCACGGTGCGCGCATTGTTTGCGGTTATGTGGCTGCGTACGTGCCAAATGGGGCTGAAAGGGGGAGTGAGGGTGGTGGGCTATCGTTGAGGAAAGGGGCCTTTGTACTTCAACTGCCTGGTACGCTTGACGATCCATTTGAGCTCGGTTGAATCATGATCAACAGAACTCTTTAGCAGAATGTCCATTGTTAAAAGCAATAAAAGGAGTCTGCTCAGTGGTGTCCAATGCAAAGTTTAAACTGTTGGCGTTTTACTGTGCACTTTATGAAATTTTAAAAAGAACTTTATGTACTTTGTGGACGTTAACAAGTTAATAATGAACTCTTTAAACTAAAGTTGAAAAGTTGAACCTCCAGATAGAAAGTTATCTACGACCTATCGGTCGTTAAAGCTTGTTATTTTTACAGTTTCTATGCAGTTCTACGTAATGGATTTGTTAGTTGTAGTTCTAAGTAATACTTCTGAGGAAGTATAGAAAACGGAAACGGCTCCACCTTGGGAAGAAGAACCAATTCTTGTGGACTGGTATACAAAAATATAAGGGGGAAGCTATTGGGATACTTAAAATACATTATTTGACTCCTTATTCTATGCTTTTGGGACAGAACTTCCTAAACCAAAACAGAATAACCGTTTAATACGTTGACTTCCAAGCGTTTTTAGCACACTTTTTTAGTACAATCCTTTTTAATAAAATTTGTTAATAACATTCATTAAACCGATAGTTTTTGATGGCAAAATAAAAATTAAGTTTCCCAAAAAATTGATATTAAATATTCAAATAATTTTTTAGTTACATTTTCATTTATTTATGGGGCAAAAACTTTTTAGAACTAATGACAGCTGGCTACCAAAAATGATAGCCATGGCAGTCAACGTGTTAAGAAGTTTTCAATCGCTCGTAGTTGAATATGAATTGTTTTTTTTTATCTATTTTAATAACACTAAACATCTGAATCGATACGATTTTGATCATTTTGAGACTCTAACGTTCTGTTATTTATTGACTTGACATGTCTAAACGAGTTCGCCACCCCTGGTTGATTGCCTGCCTTCAAGTACTCGGTGTATTGTGTATTGTACAGCTAATCTAACCTGATGTTCAGCCCCGCCCGTACACGCACACACAGCCATCTTACATCTCCCGGCCAGCCTTCAACGGCCGCTTCCGGGAGCGAACATGGCACTTCAACGTCGAAGCCGTTAGGGAGCCGCCCCTTTTCCGGTGTACTGACACATCGATTGACAATTATTGCGTTCGATTGAACGACACCGACATCTGACGCACCACCGTGCTGGCTGGCTGGTAATAAACTTGGCTTTTTGAATGTACGCCACACCATTTCTCGGGAAGGTGGAAAAAAGCTCGCGTTAGATGGGCACGGGGCGGGTTTTTCCTTTTCATTTCCTCCGGAACTCACATACGTACCGGAGCCTTCGGGTGAAAAAGCGTACAAAAGGCAATGGGGCCGCGGCCAATTGTAGCGTGTAAACAAGCCCTAATCGCAGCCCAGCCTTGCACCGATTTGACGATGTGGGCTGGCGCATTATTGCCTTTTGTTTCCCTCGTCCCTCGATCGAAATGGGAACCGGGACCGTTTTCCGGGATGCCATTTTTCAGCTCGCCTAGCCAAAGCCGAGTTTGTGGGGCGTCTGCTGGCGGAAACGGTGCTGGAAAAGGGGCCGGCGCCAAGAAACGCCAACGAACGCGATGACAACCATAGTACCCGGGGCCTGGTGACATCGTTCGGCCATTAGTGACACGTGCCGCGGTCGAAGGCCACCAGCTCTGTCGGGTGGGTTTGCTATTCGTCGCACGGCCTCGGGCGGCCTCATCCCTTGGCGGCGTTAAGGGCGCCTTGTTCGGGACGGAACAAAAAGAAACACTCTTTGTTAGGGCGTCAAGGTGTGGGCACACACCTCTCGGACAGCAGGACACGTTTCTTTAACACACACATACCGAAAAAGCATCCATTTCCCGGGCTGGCGTACCTGATTTGAATAGGATGTGTGGGAGGCTTTTCCCCATTTTTGTTCAGATGAAACAAATAAACACTTGACCCGGGTCCCCTCTGAGGAAGGACCTAGCGGGGATGGGGGAGGGGTAGAGGAAAACACAAAGAAATGTGCCTGCCGAGTGGCGTGTTCCTAGTAGCAGTCATAATACGTGTTGTTTGCTGTTTGTAGAACAATTCAATGAAAAGCACGATAGAAATTCCCTTGTTTACCTGCGTTTGCGTTAGCGCACAACGTGCCATTTTCCGACTGGCAACTATTCCACTTTACGAGATCAGTAAACACGGGGCTGTGTTTTCAGCTTGATGTGCATTTAACAAACACAAACAGCTACGGTTGGCGGCCAAAAGAGGGACAGGTATGAGTTCAAAAACAAGTATTTAATGTGACTAATTTATTAATCAAATTAAAATTAAATTTTAAATTATCGAGATAGGGAAATAGAGTTTCATATAAACTTGATGTTTTCCAAAGAAATAAATAAGAATAATGTTGTACCACTTGCAAGCATCCCTTGTCCAACAGATATTGTAACACACAAATTGCCGTAATGTAACACGAAGCAATCTTGATGAAAGGACTCGAACACCAAGCGCGTCGTTGTCGTTGAACATCAATTTTCTTCCTCTCTTTCCCTCTCTCTCTCTCACCCTCTCCCTAGTGTCATTGTGTTCCCTCGTTGTCCTTCGCTTCCCCCACCCGAAGTAGGCGGGGGGAGGCAACACAGGTGGGCATAAGTTATGGGCCGTACGCCCGGCGGTGGCTAATCATTGGTCACGTCGAGCGGAAATTATGTTTCCCGCAGCACCGCGTGTGTTATGTTAATGTTTAATGGTTAATTTCCCAAGTGTTAACATGAATTACAATTGATGGTCGCACACAGGTGGGAGGTGCGGGGCGGATGCGGACGCCCGTTGGCAACGTGTTTCCATTTCGCTGTTTTGAAAGCTGGCGTGCGCGAACCGTTCCGTGCTCCCGGGAAAGGTCCGGTGGCCGGCATTCCCGGCGAACGGAAATGATGTCAAATGAGTTTTCACTGCATGGAATAGTGAGGGGGGTAAGGGTGAAGGGATAAAATTGTGGTTGAATAAGGATTGAAGGATTGTAAGGTAACCTACTTTATCGCACTTTAAACCGTTGCAGTCGAATCATGATCGATGCATTTTTGCAGCATCGTTCGACAAACGTTATCTGCTTTTGTTTTGTAGAAAAATCTAATTTCCGTTATCCCTAGATCTCCGGTTGCATTTGAAGCTTTGTTTTTTATTGCCCCTTATCCGTTGTAGCTATGAACTCTTTGTCCGGTGAGAGATCGCCCATCTTTTGTTGCTATAAAAAGTAGAAAATATGGATTATAGATTGTACCAGTTTCGAGTTTAACTTGAACCTGCTAAATTGTTATGAAATAGTAGCTGGAATCGCAAACTGATTTATTTATTTAACCTATTTAACATTTTCGATGAATTGGATGAATTTGTCAATCGTTTTCGTCGAATTAAATGGTCGTTATAATCAGTATAAACGATCTTTACTCTTCCAGTCTAATTTCCAGTTCCTAGGTCTATAAAAATGGGGCTTAGTTTAAACCATGGTTAAAATTAAACAAATCCTTATGCGATACCACCTAGTGTTTGGAATAAGTTTGAAATGTGAAAACATAAGGAGAAGTAAACTCATCTTTGCTTGTAGAATTGAAGAAATGCGATTAATTGAACACAATATCCTGCGAGTGTCCTGTGAAAGACTGAACTTGGTTGACGTACCCTATTATGCTTTATAGTTGATGGTGAATTGAAAACTACATCTGTATGACAATAATTTCTAAATATAATAAAACGTGTTGCGGGGTTAAATTAAATAATTTATCTATAATACAACAAGAGTAACATCAAACTCTACGGGAATCAAACTTTCCACTTTCAAATTTTAGTTCAAATCAACTATGCTTTAAATAATTCAATTGAGTGCGTGTTAGTTTTGTGTACCGAAACGAAGCAACCGTTGTTTATCGTTTTAAAGCTGTTCAGTCCCCGCTGTAAACCAACCCCAGTCAAACACAGTTAAGCTCCGGGATATCCAGCTCTCTTGCGGCAAACGGATCGTGTTCACCTGCAAACCTGTAACCGAATAGGAATCGACATTTCTGTCCCATCGTATGTTCCGGTGCGTTCAAAGCCTCGTTTGAAGGTTTTCGCGGTCGAGGTTTTAATCTATACCCGATGGTTGGTGGGTCCTCAGCAAACGGTGAAGTTAATGGGTGGTATTTGTCTCTCACCGGGAATTCATCGAGCATCGAGTTCCATGGGGTTCGGGACCGACACCCATCCGAACCCGGTTTAAAGTGACACCCCGCTCGGTGGCCGTAAATTGACTTTGAAGTTAATTAGAAAATACCGACGGCGGGGTTTTGGTTTCGGCCAGGCCGGGAAAAGGGCAAAGTCAGCGTGTGTATCGAGCGGTGGGCACCGGGGGTCAATCGAATCGATTCGGTTTGTGAGTGTGGCCACAGTAGCGAGCGGATCGATCGAACTGCGGAACCAATCCCGACGGGGGGGGCCAATTTTCTCCATGATGTACGTTTGATGGTCACGGTTGCGCGCTGTTTGTGCAAAATATCGGAGGCATCGAACGTATGCTGCTGCCCAACCGAACCGGGTGAGATCGTTTTGCGGTGCGGTTGCACGTCCAGTTGATTCGGTTTAATTACAGCCGTAAAGCGGACGATTTGTTCGGTTCGTTCCGGATGCACCCGGCGGATGTGAGCCGGTTTCTGGCGGATTCAATTAGTTGATTGGGTGAAGAAAAGTTTTCCCTTTGTAAGGTACATATTTTTCCCAGGGGAGACGATCAATATCCGTTACCTTTAACCAACCTTTTCTTTAATTTATTTTCTTAAAGTTTTTCCACCGGTATTTGTTTTTCTTAAAAAATATTGCCATAGAAAAAATCATTTCTATGAGTAGATTTGTAAGCTCCGGTACGCTGAGTCCTTATTTTCACCACCGAACAATGCAGAACTGGAGCACCATTGCAGTTATCGACCAGATCTGATCTCATAATCCGTACTTCATAGCGTACGCCATAACCGCAACCACGACTACCACCGCAACAGTCTCTTCTGTGACCCTAATTATGCATAAACCATTTTCCACCATGTTTTGTGTGTGAGTGTTACGGTCGACCAGGAATGACTTAATTTGTCCTCATCGTGCTGATCCTCACCGCATGGAAGCACCTTCATGCGACAGAATCACGTCGTTCGTTGGAAAAATAACCATAAAAAGTTGTCCACTCTATTGGTGATGGTGGTTGGTTCCCAAAAAAAAAGAAGCTAAATTTCTAGCGAAAGAGGAGCGATGTTAAAGGAATTTAATCTACGTCGATTTCAATCTGCTCTCATGAACTGGAGCTTAAGAAAATACCTCGAGTGGGTTGCGATGAGTGACGTTATGTTCAGCGTAGCCAGGGGACCTCTGGGACCTAGCAGGAGAATGCACTAACCTGTCCGTTCGGTGTCGATCCTGTCAGCTGCTGAATCACAGCAAAACAGCCAGCAGGACTCGCTGCTAAACTGTGCCATGTTATGTGGAATATTATAGAACTTTCTTATCTTTATGTCGTCCTTAAAACGGTGGGAGTAACGTCAGAGTCTTGTTGCTGAAAATATAACTTCTACAGGGACAACAGGATGTCAAATGAATGTCAATTAGTGCGTCCCAAAGTTTCCCGAATGTAATAGTTTAACGGTATTAAAGACCGTAGTTTTATGATTAGCTCATCGCATACTTTACAGACTCTTTAAGACGAAACTGGTTCTGACTTTTGACGCCCTAACTTTACAGATGCTCCTGCAACGCGGTCTTGGGACTGACAGGAATCAAGCAGTCTCTGGTTAGTCCGGGAAGTTGTTGGAAGCGTTCCCAAGTTTCCCCGGGTGTCTTCCCGTGCGCTCCGTCCGGCCCACTTTGATCTTCAGCTCTCCTTTCCGTGCGAGTACTTGCCAAGCGCTAGAGTCTGAAATTAAGTGCACCAACCGTTCGTACGTGCGCGGTTGCTTGCGCTCGTTTTTCTTGTGCGAATTAACAAAACGTCAGCATTTTGACGTCGTGCCAACGCAGCTGCCGCCGCCTGGGAGCGCAAATGGGAATAATCGCTTCCCGACCGGTGCACATGGCGTACGTAAACGGCAGCGGGAAACACAATTAATTTACATTAAAATGTGGGCACGGTGCGAATTCATGCCACGAGGTGGCCGTGCTGCGCTGTTTTAATGCCGTACTTTATGCCCGTCTCGGGGAAGGACTGCTTGAGATGTGTGAGGGTTTTTTTTCCCTGCGACGTAGACGTACTTCCAAATAGGGTCTCTCGGTACTTCTCGGGAACAAGCACCGCAAATGCCGCTGTACCGTCCTTCCAATGCTCCCAGCAGACCTCGAACGGCGTCATCGGAGTGGCTTGACGTCACCATGGTACGAAATACAAACGATCGGAACGAACGATCGGTTTCCTTCGCAAAGTTATAATGAGGGATTTTAAAGTAGGCTCTTAAGCGGTGCGGTAAACAGTTCTACTCTCGCATAAAAAGAGCCCTTTGTTTCACCAGTCCTAGTGCCTTGCCCAGCCAGCGAGTCAGCAATCTCTTGACGTTGAAGGATTGTTTATACCCGTGTAGGCGTTTCAAAGAGAATGGCAAATGTTCGACGTTGGCGACGCGTCTTATGTTTTACAACCGAGGATGTACTATTGAACCAAACGCTTTCTGCATGTCTAACATTGTTACGATGGAAAAAAATATGAACCGGGATATTTCCCGGGAGAGATTGCTAATAGCGGGCAGAATTTGCGAAAAAAACGCTCTTCTAGAAAGAAGTAAAGTAACTTGAAAAGAGATGAAATAGGGTTAAGAATAATACCTCATTTCTTTTGATTTACATTTCCAAGCGTTATTAAAACATCAAAAAACTCAACTCAAACATAAAAATATCAAGCATTACTTAACATTGCTTTCAACATTTATGGAATGAAATGCCCAACTATGTTGTGCCGATACTAGTCATCTCTCTTCCGTTGTATTTCTCCGGAAACATTAAGCTGCTGACCTTTCAACTGCGTAATAAAAGGACTTGTTCGTAGAATACAGTTGGTGGGCTTACCGTTACTTGTTGGAGAAATATTTCAGTATTTCTGCGAATGAGGCCCTAGGCAATTGATATTGCATCAGTCTATTCTCGGCTTGCTTTGAAGTCATGTTAGTTTTTTTTATCAGTAATCGAGTAAAGCAGAAATATTTCCTTAATCAAATCGGAATTATTAATAAGATCAGTGGAAATTAGTTGGTTTCATAATTGATTAGATTTCTTTCACTGCGCGGAATGGTTCGCGCTGTCCTAGTAAACAACAACGATCAAAGATATCTGATTCTGCAGCTTTAAAGGGCAGTGGGTCCTTTGGCCATTGCAAAGAAAAGGCGTCGGGAAACCTTCCTTTCGACGTTATCTTCAATCAAGCGATTTTCTCTTAATCGCAAGTACCCTTCCCCCGCTCCAACCCAAAACCGGGAACAGCCAAGCGGACCGATCTGTAAGGATTAGTGTTAGACCGAGACAATTGTTAAATAATTTATGGCCATCACTTACAGCGGATAGTAATCTTCTCACACTTTGACTAATCCCCCGCAAAGGTTGGCAGCGCCGTCAAGGTGACGCCTTTTCGTTCGAGAAAAGGCAAGTATAGCAGCCATCGGGAGAAGGGGGAACGGGAGAGGGGCGTTTGGGTCAATCCCGACTGGAGGTTTTTCTCCACTGGGTTTGTACCGTGCAATGCAATGACATTGTGTTGTGGGAATTTCCACGCAAAATCCTCGTAAGCCGCTGATATATTTCGATAATTATGATAGAGATCTGCTGGGTTCATGGGTTTATTCTTCGTCCTACGGTTTGGTTCGTTTTTGCCACTAGAATTGCGCCAGATGCTGAAGAAGTTGCTTGTTAAATACCAACCAGTCTCATTTTTTTCTCTTTTGTTATCTTTTCTATCCCTCACGCAGACTCTTTGCTCCTTCATATCGTTGAGGGTGTCATAATATTTTGTCCTTATCATACATATCAGAGAATGTATTAGTTTATTGTTTGGGTACCCCCAGATGAGGGTCATTGACACTGGCATATTGTGGCAGGCTATTCATTCCCGGCAACATATTGTCACTCCATAGGCCAATGGGAGAAAAAAAAACTAATGTTGCCGAACAATTTATGAATCGCCTAATTTATGCTTTCTCCTCGCCACGTGTCTCTCCCATTGCTCACCCACTTCTATTTTTCCCGCATACCGCTGCTCATTTCGGAAGCAATCTGATAAGATTCCACCCCAACCGGATGTGGTCAGCAGATTGTGGTTTGCTCCAGCCCCCCGTTCAATCGTTCGCACGGTAAGCAACGTGACTACCAGCATTATGACATGTCTGGCGCGGGCTTGTGGTTACATTTGGGGCCGATGTTTTTTCCTTCCCACTTCCGACGATTGCAGAACGGTCCGTTCGGTCCCGTCCCGTAAAACCTCGAAAAAGCGCCCATGTAATTACGGCGAGGCGAATGAGCGCGCTTTAGGGAGCGAAAGCGAGACGCGAGCTGATGATGCCCTTCTTTCGGTCAGGTGGTGTAGCAAACAATTTGCCCCATTAGGTGCTTCCCTGCTCAAAAACATGCAAGATCTCGCTTAACCGATAAGGAGGCACATTCACGGGACAGGACATCATCACGGGGTGTTAAGTGTTGTTTAAGGGGTTGCAAGGTTGATTGAATTATTATACAGTTTGACGCCAAGGCTGACAAGTTTATTAGCAGGTCCACCATTATTTCTTCCCCCTCCCTTTGGCGTTAACGAGCCTTGTTTCTCGGGAGCGAAAGGTGATCATTACCATGCGTACCGTTCTTTTATGAGTTCCTTCCAGCCGTTGCCTTTCTTTCCCAGGAAAGGGAACCGTCGGTAAATTGTTCGGCCTGACGTGAGTTAGAGTGTCGGTAAATCTCGATAAACATTTATCAAATTTCCGGCACGGAAATGTTATCTGCAAAACGGTGGGTTCTTAAGTGGATGGTGTGTTTTGTTAGGTGAAAGAACAATAGAGGATCTTGGTGTATGTACAAGCATGGATGGTTGAAGCATAGAAAATGACGGTGTTTTTTTGGATTAAAATAATGATGTATCAAAGTGTCATAAATTGATCAGAAATATTTATATTTCTTTCTCCCTTTATTTTCCCAACTTCCAAAACAATGCTGCAACTCGTGAGTGATTGTAGAAAAAGGATTTAATTGATAGAAATAAATTACCAATTCCCGGTGGCGAAAGTATATTTTTATTAGACCCCAGGAAAAATGGCAAACAATGCCCACAAATATGCTCGCAAGCGAGTGATTTATGCACTCGTCGTGACAAATTGTTGCCGGTTCGCTAAGAAAGAGGGATCTGGCTGTACAAATTTCCATTTTCTTTTCCGCCCGCAAAATGGAGCATTGTGTTTTTTTTTGTGTTTTGGTTCGTGGTGGTTTTTCTCTCCATCACCGCTCCGCTTTGCTTGAGATCAGTTTTCATTGTATCCTTGCTGACCGGACACACAATGGAGCATAATTTTCGGATGGTTCTATGTGTGTGTGTGTGTGTGCGTCTGTCCGCCTACCTACCCGACAACAAGTGATAAGTTCGGTGTCTTAATTTGATTCGTTGAAACGGGCAGAAACATTATGGTGCTAATTTGTCAAGGCGACCATCATCAGTGTTTTTCCGTCCCGGGGCTCCGCCTTTACGCACGGGATGGATGGCCACGGGATGACGATGACAAACCACTCGCGGCTCCGATGGTATTTACGCAAGAAACATACTTTTAACGGTTTACTACTACTTTGCGGGCCTTTGGTTTCTTTTTGTCATTCCTCGCGCGCGCAAGGCATTCTTCCACTTTGCTTAGGAGAATAAAAAGATTAAAAAGATACGATAGAACGGCATCCGCACTCTCTTGTCGCCGGTTTTGTCGGCAGTTAATTTTTCATCCCCGTCGACCATCCCCCCCCCCCCTGAGTGATCTAATTTAAAATTTAAGTGGAAGAAATCACATCAAGTTACATTCCAGCGAAGGGCCGATTGGGGAGGCGCTCTTAAGGGAGGCCGACTAATACATAAACCAAAACACAACCATAAAATCACAAACCATGGGAACCACGGTTGGTGCAGGGGCCAGCATGAAGTGGAACACCCACAGCGGACCGAAAAAAAGGGGCACTGCGGAACAGTTCTTTTGCCGTTCGCCTTCCGGGGCCGACTGGGGTCGGGAAGGAATGCGTTTTGGAGGAAAGCGCAAGGGGTGCCGGCAGTGCCACCCTCGCCGCTGTTGGTTAATTAGAGCGTTATAAATTTACCAGCATAATCGAGTTCAGTCGGGCCCCCCCCCCCCACTCCCGGTTCCTCGCCCCTCGCCCCAAACCGCACGGGTGCGCGGGGATGAGCTTCGGGTTGGTGTAATTTTTGCCGAAGGCTGATTTTTGTTCTACGGCTTCTCGGCCACGCGGGTTGGAATGTCGTTATTATTTGATAAGGGTTGTTTATCATCGTGTTGGCGGTGAAAAAGATACAGCCTAGCGTGGTTGAGTAGGCGAGAGCGACAACCGACCCGACAGGGACGCGTTTAAGTGAAATAGAAAATGCAAAGGGATAGCTTTTTTGCGGTTTTTCTCTCTCTCTCGGAAAAGCATGCAGCGGAGGAGGCTGCGGATGCGGTTTATATAGAAGTAACTATAGGCGATATGGTAAAAACGGGAGTGAAAAATGTGTTGTGTGTTTTCTTGCGATGATAAAATCTTAACCCAGCCGTGGGAAAACGTGGAGAAGGGTAAAAGTCGTAGGTTACATCGTTAGTATGCAGAATGTAAAGGACAGGAACAGCGAAATGAAATGATAATGATATTAAAATGAAAATATTTATACCATAAAGCTTATGCTTGTTTTTGTTTACTTGTATTTTTAAATGTTTCCATTTATATATTCGTACATAACTCGTATAACCAAACAGATTTTTTTACTTTTTTCGTTTTCAAGAGAGTTAGTAGACACTTGTATTTCGTGTTAAAGCTTTTTTACAAAAACAAAAAGTAAGAAAGTTACAACATTTGAAAAAACCGTACTCCCAACATTTTTTCCTGAGAAAAGTATGTTGAAAATTAATTATCGTATCGGTGTAAAACTTTTTTGTACGACTGGCGAAACCGTATGGCGAAACAACCGGTACCGATACGAAGGCTGTCACGGAAAGCAATTCTCTAGCGATGGGTTCGTGCAAACGTTCGTACTGCAGATGAGTTTTAATTTCGTTCGGACTAATGGAAAAACAAACAGTAAGTGAATTTTCCACACAATCAATCTGTACTTTCTATTACTGAGATTTTTTGAAGGCAGTTTTTTTTCCGGTGTCCTTTTTTTCCTAATGTGGTTCTTATGAAGCAAAATGGGACTCTTTAACGGTATTTTATTACTGCAACCAATTACTGAGGCCGAAACATCCGAAAATGGACCCATCATGCCGGCAGAAACCCGCTGGTTTGCGTTCGAAAGGATCCATTATTTTCATTTTTATTCCCTCAAAAACATCCTCCTTCGGTGCGGCGTTGTTCACTGTTTGTTTTTCCTTTCAGTTTTGCCCTCCGCAAACTGTAAAAAAGAATTCTGAACAGAAACGGAGGGCGAAAAAGCCAAGTCATAAAGCGTGCCTTAAAACGGGCAGCATGATTTTTCGTTTACGTTTCTTTCAAAGCGCAAGTTTAACGGTCCACTGTAGTGAGTGAGGGTGTAGGTTTTTGAGTTTCGCGCGGAGAGGTTTGTTTTTTCTTTCGTCCGTAAAAGGTATCTTTTCGCTTGACCGTTTCAATTAAGAAGTGCAGTAGCAAAACGGCTGGCGCTGGTTTCGGCCTCATTGAACGCGAAGCAATCTTTACGGAAGCAAGCTGGTCAATAAGACGATGATGGGAACAAAAAGATGCTGCTGCGTTCAGACAACAAAGTCCAACGTTTTCCGTTGCTGTTTTTTATTCCTTTGCGACGGCGAAAGCAAAAAAGCATGACCGAAGGGCGCTCGTAAGGGCCGGTCAGCATATGGAATAAGAATGCAAAGAGAAAAGGAACACTGATTTCTTGGAAGCGAGTTTGTGAGCTTGCTTATTTTTCTTCCCCTAAGAAAACTTTGCACATTCAAGATTTTAGGATACGCGTTTGATCTTGAAAAGGATAGGAATATTTAAAAAAAGATGGAGTTTGTTCAATTAATTTTGGGCTCGTGCTGCGGGAAGGTAGATGCATTGAAAGCATGAAAAATACTCAATTATGTCAAGTAATGGATAAGTTTAATCGAAAATAATGTTTGATGTGTTCTATTTCTATAACAGACACATAAAATTAGTGTATGGTATTTAAATGGTTACTCTTTGATGTTCCTCTAAGATAGAGTACCCGGTAAAATAGGTAAAGTTGATTCCAATATCCAATCCATTTGCCATCTGCAAGATACAAACCGGATTAATCTCCATTAGAAGATGTTTGATCTTAGACAATATTGTTGACGAACAACATTTAGTTGATTGATGAAATTGTTTGGCGAAGCGAAGGTAAACTGCTTCCATTGCTAACTTTTTAAATCTGTAACAATCTGTTTGCTGTTCAGATTCGCATTATTTAATGGCAAACATTGCTTTAAGGTTTTCACTCGCTTTTCTCGGAATTTGGGTGGACCTTCAAGCTGCAGCGTGGTGCAAAACTTGTGCCCATGACATTTATTCGCCAGTAAAAGGGTTTTCTTTTCTCATTTCATCCGAAAACACTGAACACGTTCCCAATTTGTCATACTTTTCGCAATCTGTGGGCAGGGATTTTGGGAACCAGTGCAGGTCGGTTGTGTGAATTATTTTCCTGGCATTTTTCACAACCCACCTTGGGGGCACCATGGGAAAGGGTAAATGGAGGAAAAGTTTAACACTTTCCCGCCGCTGGATGGCCATTTCGTTTTTGGGCAAAAACTATTACGAAGTATGTGGAAAGAAAACACAACGGAAAGACAAACACCAGGGAATGAGAGCTGAAAAGCAGCGCAAGTGAAAGTAGAACCAACATAAAACAAACGAACACGAGGTGGAAAGTGCTGCAACGTACGGCGAGCAGAGGAATGAAAATTCGTTATTCAATTTTCTGTCGTCGGTTTTTGAGTATTCTTAAACAGGGATTTTCCAGAAGCCTGTGGTTTTCTCGTTACTTCTCGTAAGGAATGTTTCTTGAAACCCTCTCGTGCTTTCCTTTCGGTTCCGCTAGGTCCTGTTTGGCTGTAATTTTTTCCCCGGATTCAATATTATTTTTCCCTAACTTTTATGGGTCTCGTTTTAACTTTGTTGAAACGGCGTCCCTCTCCTCCCACCTCCCCACAAGTTGCGGTAAAATGTGACTATTTCCTTTCAACAGTGACACCCGGTACATGAAGTGCTTGACATTTGAGTTCTGTTTATTGTGTTAAAAGGCATGTGTTTGGCTCGGCACCGTTGTCTTTATGATGTGTGAGACGCACACGGTCCACACAGCCTCCGGGTGGGGTGGGGGGTGTCTTGAAAAGGTGTCGTTGTGCTTCCGTTTCGGTTTGGAAGTCAAATACCGCACCACCGCACACGGGTCGTGCTGAATAATTGACAAGTGCTCGACGAGAACAAGACACGATGCTACGACGTTGAGAACAACTTTTCCCGGGCAAACATGACACAATACAATTTACACATACACACACACACCCCACGTACTGTGAAAGGTCCTTAATAGGTTGATGGTAGTAGCAGAAGTTAGGAACATTCCAGATGGCAGGTCTATTGGGCGGAGGACACACGTCGGTACGAAATTGCGCTCAAAAATGTGCAAGAAACTTTTTTTTCGAGCTTTCTCACCCCATTCCCTCCCCCTTGATGCTTTTATGTAGCAGATTTGCCAACTTCTGGATAGTTTTTTTTGTGTGTTTGCCAATGGCGATTGAAAGGTGTCGTGAAAGTTGAGAGAGCTATTGGATGGTTACATGTCTGCAGCGTCCCGTCTCGGCTCGGGTTTTGTGTAACAAAATCTGTAAAGCTTTCCCAGGCGAATGTTGCTTGTAAAACACTTTGAAAAGATGTGAAATGAACAGATACAGTGAAAAATGAAATGGAAGCAATGGTTTCGGCAAAAAGCTCGCGTATGCGAGCTGGTTATAAAGTCTGGGTGCTAAAATGTTATGGTATTGCTTTATCAGGATTTGCGGCATTGCTTTTGATAAGGCGAAACCGTGTATCGGTGCCCCACGGATACCATGAACCGGAGGCACGTGTGCATGTGGCATCCGATATGGCTGCGTTTTCATTCCCCTTTTTTTTTTATTCTTTCCTCCGACGAACCCTTACAAAAGGAGGCGAAATGAGTATCTCGAGGAACTATTTGGAACACTTTCCCAGCACGAAAAAATAAGCTGCATAAGGTTTTTAAGGTCGCTGGAAAGTTTTCACATTGCTCTTTGTTGTTTAAAGTCAACGACCACAGCGCCGGGCAGAGGCACTTGAATTGTTTACCAAGTAATTGAATGCTTCCTCGAGGGCTTTTTCTTTTCTTTGATGAGGAAAACTCTTTCATGCCGCCGTTTAGTTAGCAACGATTTTTTTGGAACGTCTTTGCAATCATACTTTGGTTTTCTTTTTTTGCGGTAGAAAAACCATTGATTCGTGGATGTGATTGTGAAAAATCTCTTCTATTAGAAGCACGGAGTTTTTCATTATCTCAATTATTAAAAATACCATCGGTTTAATATCATTTCCAATTTGGATTCGATTGATTTTAATTGCACTTGTATGAATTTCTGCTATTCAATATTCCATTTCTAATTGGCTGTTCCCACGAAATGTTCATTATGGTAAATTAATACAATTGTATGGGGTTTGCCCTGATTCGGCAGCTCGGTTTTGCCGAGTAGCAAACGAAGAAGAGTAGTTTAATTGGGGATCATCATAATTCCTTACGCTTTATCGCGCGGCCCTTCTAATCGTTAGCCTCCAGCCAGCTTTGGCCGTAACCCAGATAAGAATCTGCCAACAGCTCGGGAAGCTCCAGCAACCATTTTCCCCGTACCCACTCACTCGGAATCACTTTCGGGAACCGGGAACCTGCAGCCGAAAACTATCTCCGCCTTTAATCCTTGCGAAAAGGAAGAGTTAATGAGGGTGATTCTGTTGGAAGTGGATTTGGGCAGAACAATGGGTGACCTGTCCCCTCGCTTCCGCCCCCCGGAAAAGCGAAAGGGAAACCGGTACCCAAAACCTCCGCCTTCGGAAAAGGGTATTGGACGGTCCGACGGCTGGCTTACGATGGTTTGACCAGTCGAAACGGTTCGGCCGGGTAACCCGACCGCATTGGGACAACATTGACGTAAATCATGAATGGAAAATCCCACCAAAGTGCCGTAAATAATCTACCTAATCCGAACACCGTCCGTGGTTCACCGGAGCATTCGGTCAGGAATCCGTGTGTCTTTGGGGTTTAGCGCAGCAACGGGTCGGTTGTGGCCATCCTTTGAATAGAGCACTGAAGGAAAAATAGATTCTTTATAGTTTTTAAATGTTTTTAAAAACAACAATGTCAAATGTGCTTCATCAGAACAAAAGTTGTTTGTTGACAGAATTGTGTACTACTTTGTAATGTACTAGAGCATAACGTCTTCTTATGCGAGCTTCGTTATACAATGTAATTCTTTTAGTACTATGCACCCAACTGCTCGAAAATATTCAAGCCTCGTCTTTCGTTCATTCCACAAAAGGTAAAGGTTGAGCTGGTCAAACGCAGATTGGTTTCCTGTCACCCACTATGGAAGGCCTACCCGGACGACAGTACGCATCCGAAACATCTCCTTCCCATACGCTTACACCTTTGTCCAAGCGTGGTCGGGTAGTGAAAGGTAGATAGATCAATCCTTATCGTTTCAACCGCAGACCGGCGCTCGCACTCCTAGTAGTAGGTCTATTTTTCGATTGCCTGCGTTCATTGCTTGGGACGGTGCACTCCACTTCGAGCCAAATTGAGCATCATTGGATTCGCTTCCATTGCGTCGGTTGGAAATTGTGTGTTGAGGTTCAATTTCAAGCGGAGCTTAAGTGGAATCATCAAAACCTCGACCAATCCTCGACTAACCCTGTCGATAGACCGCAGTGGCAGTGCAGTATGAGCGGATATGGATTATGGTTACCGGTGAAGCCCATGGATATTCGTGCACGTGTGGCTTTCTTCGGGCCCGTGGTGCAACGAGATTCGGCATCTCGACGGAAACGGACACCGGCCGACTGCAGTAGAATACGAATTCGATGGCGCAGCTACGGTGGAATTCATTCAATTATCATAAACTCTACTTAGAAGGGCAATATGCGTTATTTGCTGAGAGGGCTCTGTGTAGCAAATGGTATAAGAAACTTATGACGAAGTTTTCTATAGCTGCAATATTTGTTTTCCAGGCCTTATTTAAGATCAATCAACTAGAAATAATCAATTTTACTATCTGTTTAATAAAAAAAAAGTAAATTAAGAAATAAAAACAAAATATAATAGATTAATACGAAAAGGATAATAGATGGAAAAGGTGTTCAACTTCTATTAAACGTAGCCCGTGCAATGATTCCGATGAACTGTGATGATTAAAATTTATAAACAGGTTCGCAAGGAAGGAAAACAAAACCCAAGCACCAAAAACAACACACCGCGAAAGGGAGCAGTCGTGCGAATGAACTGAAAATCGCCACAAAACAAAACCATACTCGCATTGGCGCGTGGGCCAATGCGTAACGAAAATATATTTATTATTATCCCGCACGCATAAATCTACATATATTTCATACGATTGACATTTGTGGCCTGCCAAACCGAAAGGGAAGCCATTATCGAGAAAAATAACGATTGCGCCGGCGGCCCAAGTGCACTTTGCTCACACGATTTTTCCCGGTTTTCCCCGGTTCCATCCGACGCTCGGGTGCCCCTAGTGTGTGTGTGTGTTTGTGTATGCACTTATCGGGCCAAAACCATCCTGCAGGCCGCTTTTAATCGCTACGAAGGAAAAACAGAATTGAGGTCAAACGAAAGCCAGATCCGGATGCAAAAAAAAAACCAATGAGAAACCCTTTCCGTACAGTTTCGGACAGGAAAACTGATAATTTATTGTATAAATGACCCCAATTCGGAGGGGGACCCCCTTGCCAGTTTTCCAGTCCGTATCTCGATTAGCGGTAGCAATTAATGGTCGGGCGGGGAATAGTGATTGTGCCGGTTTTAGCCCCGTATCCTTTTTCGCAGCCGATTTCCACCGAAATCCCGCTTCCGAGGTCGACTTTAAAGAGAATAGAGCTTAGGCGTTTCTAACCCTAACACCCTTAGTTCCGCACGAAACAGTGACACGTCCCCGTGCTGGGAGTATGAACTCGCTTTGGAGCATAAATTCTGCATACGTTCAGTTATTGTGAAACGATTATCCTTAATTCATGGAATATGGTTGATGAGGGACTGTTCTACTTCATTCTCTCGTCAAATGCGCTTATTGTGCCTGTGTGCCCCCAAGTTCAGGGGAGTCGTGTAGGAGTATTTTCAATAGCGGGGACTATTATTGCTGCATTTCCCGAAATTGATTGTTTTCTCGTGCAACGAACGGATTGTACTAGGAATGACAGTACAATAACTATTTTACCTTGGCAGAGTGAAATGAAAATTTTGATAGTCTTTCGATATGTTTAGTCGAGCTCGACATATCGACAAGGGTGCATGGGGTGGTTTATATGAACATGCAAACGACTAACAAGCATTAATCGCCATTGATTCCCAACACCCCACCTGATGCGGTGGCTGTTTGTGTGTGTATGTGTGTGGGTACTTTTGTTGTTGAGTGCTGAACCAATAAAAGCCTTTGCCGACCGACGGCGATGCATTAGGTGGTGCACCTGAGCCACCTTCACCAGTGACCTCCATAACGTGCGAATTTGAGCCATTTTGCATGTATGTCCAAAAGTATGTTCACTGTCCGGAGTTTTTTTCTCCACTCGCATGTATGTGTGTGGGTGTGTGACTGTTTTTCTAAGCGCACCTTGCACGTGCATAAATGCTGCACATGTTGTTGCGCTGTCAGAAACGTGTTCTGCATGATGACATTTTGGCACGGACGAGCATTCTTTCTCACACACAGCCACAAATCGGCTTAGGTTGGTAGGTGCCCTTGCGCCCGCCAGTGACATTTCCGGTTAGTTGTTGTGAGAGAGGGTGGGGTGGAGGAGGTTGCTAATGGAGATAATTTGATTCGATCGTTATGGTGCGAACGTTAATTCGGCGAACCCGGTAGGTGCGTGATTGTTGATTGCAAATCACGCCAACCCACACACACACACGCACACATCTAACAAAAATGTGGGTATTAGAATTTTCGCGGCCTTTAGATGGGAAAAATATTGAGGCTGATGCATGTTTTTTTTATATCTCATAATTTGCTATTGTCGATAGTACTACCGCTACATAACACGAAAAAACATTCGATAAAACATATCGGCGAAAGTACATCAAATTTTGAAAGCTATTGATTGTTTAGGGTTCGTTGTATTCATATCTGAGTCATGGGATTTAGTTTCACTTCAATCACGTTCGATCTGCTGCTGGTTGGGGTTTGCATTAATCCACTAATTAATACGCTATTCGCCTGTTTCAGCTGGATTCATCAACGTGAAGTTCAATATATTGAATTACCGTCAACTATTTTGTAATTGTTGGAATATTTAACATTCTTTCGATGGCTGCGGCACCCACAATCAACACACGCACAATCTTTTCACTTGAACAAAAACTATTTTCAACCTTTATTCTTCGGATTAAATTTTACGTTCCGGTCTTACCTCTTATCGCCGAAACTGATCTTATTGTCCTACCAATCAGTTTCGGCGATGTGTTTTTCTCCTTCTCTGCAGCTTTTAATTTGGCCGTTACTTTTCGACATAGTTTTGTTTGCATTATTTCTATTTTAACAGTAGTTATACACAAGTTTGGTGAGTGGAAAAAAGCCCCCTTGTGTAGGATCGTTTTATAAAGTGGTTCACGGCGGCTTGAAATAGATTCTGTTTTCATTTTCGTATATTTCCGTTCCGATTCCGGTACTGTCCAACGCATTGCCTAGAAAACTGCAGCTCTCCGGCCGGATTTCCTCCGAAGTAGCTGGAGCGTCACTTTATGAGCCTTCCGTGCAAACACACACCGGCACACTCATCGCGCAACGGGACACTACCGGCCGGTCCGGTCGAGTGGTTCCTTGGTTTCGTTTACCTTTCTCTTCAGACGGCGCTCGTTGGTTCGGGGCAATCAAAATAGCCCCAGTCCCGGCCAAACTATCCGGTTTCGGGCGAAGTAATATAGCGGCCAAAAGTAAACATAATAAAAGCGGTTTCCGAAAATGAAACTGAACGCATTTTCCCATTACCGTCTGACCCAGGCAGACGATGATGATCACCGGAGGAACCTTCCGGCTGCCAGTTCGACTCGGCAGGGAAGAAGTTTTTCTTCGACAAAATGGTGTGTGTGTGTTTTTTTTCGTAATCCTTTCGGTAGGATTTCAAGCGGTTTGGTATTTTTTCCGATCTTATATTTTTGTTGCGAAGCTTTTGTAAGCGGAATTGCAAAAAGATGCATATAGAAGGACTTGCTCATAGTTTTCCATTTCTTTCGAGAGCGACGATGTGTGGCTGGGGACTGGCACTCGTCGGTTGCAGCATGCTGAAAAGCGTCGTTGTTTCCTTTGAACTGAAAGGACGTCATTTTTAGAAAGCATCCGCAAGGGCGTCCGATTGAAAGCGGTACCGGAATGGAAAAGGGGTCAAAGCAATGAAGGAACGAAGGACGAAAATAAACTCCCGGAGCTTTGCGTTTCGCTCATAAAGGGTAGCCTTAGAAAACATGTTGAAGCGATGAAGGTAGGAGGATTGAAAGCGAGCGAGAGTACTTGCGCTTCCACTAAAAAGGCTTATCAAGGAGCGCAAAAGGAAAAACTAACCACTGTTGGCGTTTTCGCCAATGCCCACTCGCTGTAAAAAGACATCACGAACTGAATCCAATTTGCTGCGATGAAATGGGAACCGTGCAGTGCTGCAGCCGGAAGGAAGCGTGCTGGGGTGAAATAACGTACCGTTTGCTATATCGCCGTCGATTCACGTTCGGCTGTCGGCGTCGCAAAGGAACAATGTAAAGTAATAAACTTCTTGTCGAGTTCCTTATTACCAACGTCGCAGAGTGTATCCCGTTTGGGTACGCTTTTCCATTCTACAATTTCCTGAAAACGAAACAAACGATGTGAGCGTGTTCCGTTGCACGGAATGGTGGTGGTCGTTTATTTGTTTGCTCTTTGGTGACAAGAGCTTATCTGTTTATTTAACTGTACGCTACGAGTTGTTTGGCGCTGCTAGCGTGTTGCCTGAAGGTACGAGCAAAGATGGAAGCTAATAAATCCATGCATTCGATTATGTTGACGTTACGAGTAAAACTAATATCGATATTCCTACTCATTCCCGGAAAATTCGCACACTCCTCATTCATTTGCTTACCCTTGTATAGAAACTAGCATTAATACGGCCTGGCCGTTCAAACTAAAACTTAAAAATAATAATAGAAACAAGCATCATATATTTATGTTGACGACGCTTATTGCTTACATTTCCAAAAATTTACTTCTTCTGTGATGTAGTTTTTCTCATAAAGTTCTTGGAAGGTTAATCTTGTAATAAATTCGATGAAGAGAATGTCCTTTGAGATTGAGTTTTTAAGGGATGACTCATGCTGGTGTGATTCGCTTGTAATGGTAACATAAGTTACATTGTTTCGACATGTTTTATTATAGGTGTTTTGTAATATGGTGACGGAGGTCTAATCTATTAATTTGTTTTATAATTAATATATTTAAGAAAGTTAGTCTTTACTAAACTAGATTTTTATGGGTTGACTTTAAAATAAGCCTTGCTACTTTTAAACACATCGATGAACTCACCGATCCACTTAGTTTCTGTTACCATTGCAGCTCAGCTCTGTTTCACGACAATTCCTCTTAAAACTGCCAAAAAGTTGGCTTCTTAAAGATTTGCGTTGCAATAAGTTTTTACACAAGCTCGACGAATATCACTACTTCTGTTGTACAGAACGGTTTCATGTTTTCGTATCGATCCCTCTCGAACATCGCCCAGTTCGCCCAAGGCGGATTATCACCGTATTGAATGGTAGGTAACAGCAATAACGAGCTGGAAAGCAATTCCCACTTACACGGAACTCCCGAATGTGCCCCAAAAACCGAGGCCATCTGCCGACTTACGCTGAAGGGCTGGCCGGCCAGCTCTCGACGAGCGTCCAGTTTAATTCTATTATCTTATCATCATCATGATTGTCATCGTCGTTGGCCATTTACCGGCAGACCGGGTACCGAGGGCTCTGACGGTCGTTCCGTTTGGCAAGCAGGCAATGCTCAAATTGACGCCGACGCTCCAAATTGAACCGTCCCGAAAGCGAGAGCGTAATGAGCAGGAAGGCTCGAGTTCCGGGCGGTGGCAGAGGTTCATCGATAAGCTGATCAGCAGTCGGAGTTAGCACACCTATCGAATTTGTGCCGGAAACTTCCGGAGAAAATGGTAAAGACATTTTGCTTTTTCAATCCCACCCTGAAGCTGGAGGGTGGAACAGGATAAAGACCTATCGAACGTGGGGGAGAATAATACTGAGGAATCCTCTCGAGCACTACTGCCGGTTCGATTGCTCAATGTCGATGAACTGACAAATGGAGGGGGATGTGAAATTAGATTCGATAGCGTCTGCCGAGTGTGCTTCCGTTGGCCCGTTCGGGGTTTGTATTTTCTAGAGGGTGAAATGAAAAGTTAAGCTCGAACGGAGAACAGTTGCCTTTTTGTATTTCGTAGGATATCAAACTTTTCATCGTCATTTGTTCCTAAACAACTCATTCAATGTGCATGATATTTTGCTATTCATACTTCATCTGCCATTAGTAATATACCTCTTTTGGGTTACTAATAATCTCACTAACTTTGATAAATACTTTCGAATGAAAAGAGCATCAGTTTTCCAATTCAAAATACCATTTGTCAATTGTCAACCAATCCAGTTCTCTTTCAGCTTACCTTTCCAAAACAAGCGTCTTCCCGTGGTTGCCCGGAAACGGGGCTTCCTTAAATTTTCCTCCCATTTCTGCTTAAAACACTGACCCCGTGCGATCGATCGGGTGTGAAACGCTCTGATGATATCCATCTTTAAACGGATAAATTAGAGCACGGAATTGGCCGACCGGTAGCATTGCTCTAATCGAACTAGCCGTGACGGTGACGAGGTGCAGATTGATGTAGGTTAAGTAGAGTGAAGGGGGGAAATTAGATTGCACCCGTTTTTGGCGTTAGAAGGTGTAGGGTAGAGTAGTGAGGATCTTCTTGTGTGAAACTGAGACACGTGAAGAGTGATTAATTGGAGTACGATAATTTGGGAGAATGCTATAAAGAATTGTTTTTAGGATTGAACTTTAATAAGAAAGCTTTACTGCTAGTAAAAATATTGTAATGGTATCGTTTTGTTATTAAGCACCTTTAGCCAATAAATAGAGCACATTCTGAATAGATTTATAGTTACTCATTCAACCAACCATCGGATATTTAAATACGTAAGGAAGAACTTGCTCTATGCTCCAATTATTCCAATTATTTACTTCTACCATGCCGTTGGAAATAAATGCTTTTCAGAACACAATGATACAGTTAACTTTTTACGATACTTTAGATCGAATGGTTTTACTCAAAGTTATGTCCTGTGGGTAGCTTGACCCTTTTGGTATTGATTTCAATAGCACCATTCAATTTACATCACGAAAACTTGTGCAAAAAACTTGTGAAAAAGCAAGGGCAAACATATTATGATCGGTTTTCCCAACCTTTTCCGGTAAGAGTTAATGATTCCAGCAAAAGCGAGACGAAAGATTTCTGAGAAGAGTAAAAAAGCTGCCCTTCTCTTGCCTCAAACATTATGTCAAGACTGGTTTATGAAGTCGACGTCAACCCCCGGACTGCCGGTAGCGGTTTGGCAAGTTGAGCTGTTGGCCAACTGCAGCAGTGCAAGTGGGTTCATAATTCGTTCTGACAAGTTGGCCGGCAGCTGGCAGCCATGCCATGGCAGGATGTGCTGACCTTTAATGAGTGCGGACAGCACGCCGGATCGGAGTCAAGGAAAACCGCGTGGATGGGGAAAATTTCAATTGCTCCCCGATCGGGTGAAGCTGTTGAATGGTTCAATCGCTCACAAAAGTGTGTGTCAAAAAGAGCAATGGACTGGGAAACCCGAGGTGCGAGTGAAGGAAGAAATGGAGTAAGGAAGATGGGGGAAAAAATCGCCCCAGTTGTTACGTGGAAAACTGCACGAAAACTGACTCATTTAATTAGGGGCCAAAGTTTTCCTCTGCGTACCGCTTCTCTGCCGCTTCGAGCGTACGAGATTTGGAAGCATAGTTTTCGAACCGGTTCATTTGCCAGTTCGTCCGTTGCATCATTTGCAATCGGGTAGATTGGATCGGTTCGTTTGGTAAATGTTAAAAATTCAATTACAAAGTTTTCAGTTTTTCTTCGCATGTTTGTACGTTGTCTGATGTTTAAGGTTTTTTTTGTCGGTATGTCTCATGCCGAGTGGTTCTGCTCTGCAAACAGTTTGACCTTTCTAAGAACTGCCAAATGCTAAGTATGTGCAAGGTGTTTGATCAATTTTTAATTAACTTGTACAGACATTTTTGATTTATTTCGTAGTTCAAACTCAAAGAAAACTTCTTAGAAGCTTTGCTCTCCATTTTATCTTGTTCATCATAATTTCAAAATGCAAATTCTTATGCATCGGATTGCATGCATCTACCATAAGATGTTTTATTCAACTTTCTGGTACTTTCTCGAACCGGTAAAATATGAGCGAAGGCAAACGGAAAGCACCTTATTTACACCCACTTTGTAGAATTTACATAAATAACAAGTGAAAAAGTTGCAGCTGTTCGCCTGGTCAATCGTTGGTTTCGTGAATGCAGCCCACAGCTCTGTGATGCAACTGACCAATCGAGTGGAAAAGTTAGGTGGAAAGTAGGAAAAGTTATTTGGTTATTTGTTGAAAGTTTGGGTGTTTGTTTATGTGACCCGGGGTGCACTTTATCGCTTTCGAATGTCCGTTTGGCGGACGAAAGTTTTCCTGTTTATAGTGCTTTCCTATCGGTGCTGGAGCAATTGCAAGAATTGTTTCCAGCTATCGAGTCGAAAACAGATGTTGTAGTTATGTTGCTATTTCTTCTTTATGCCAGTGTTGCTATTCGAGCCTTGTGAATATTTTTTAAGTTTACTGTATCGATGTTACTACTGAGAGTGATAATCGAGAATAGGATTTTCAATAGACGTTTGGAAAATAAGTGGAAATAGGGAGGGAAGTGTTCTTTACCGATTATAATATTATTTCAATCAAAACCACCTTACTTTAAGTGATTATAAATATGGCATTCATACAGTTTTATTCCCTCTTCTTAAATTCCTTGGAATACCTTCAGAATTTTTTCACCGATCTTGTATTGTTTCATTCCTTTTGGGCCTGTTCGTGGTGGTTCCACTCCCCGCGGACCAATCTGTGAGGGGGACGTCTCCAATGGAGCTGTTTTTATTGCTCAATAAAAATTAGACCTCAGCACTTACCGCCGGCACACAAATGAATCTCATTTCCCCCTAAGCAATCTCAACCTCCCCCCAAGCCCCTCTTCCCCATCCCTCGGCACCATTTCCAGTTGGTAAAATAAAAAAAAAACCCATCCCCCCCCCCAGGAGACCCTGCTCGCCGACTAATTGCAACATTCAGAGTGGATGGTCGTTTTTTGAGGTTTGCTGATGAACCCGGGGCCCACAATTTATGTCCTTCATTAACGCTATTGATTGATCGGTTGGGTTTCGGGCCTGCATTGCAGCGGGCGGGCCCGTACCTCAGCCACCCACTCGATTTCCGCAATCCGACCGGAAAAATGTGGCCTCCGCTTACTAACTAACCAGAACTGACGCAGCGATTTTCTTCATCCGCCAAATGTCCGCCACGAGTCCCGCTCAAGCATTTCCAGTGAAGCACTTCGGTTCTAATGAGGGGAACGGGGGATGTTTCCTTAATAAAGGCAACCAGTTGGGAGGGAGGTGGGGGGCCGGTAATAGGGCGCGGATAAAAGTCCGTTGGCGTTAAATTCATGGCGAAAGGTAATTTAATTAATTTCACTGCGGTTCGACCGCGCGGGACCTTATCTGAAAACACGTGGTTGTATTGTGGGCAAAACATGCGGCCCTTCGGTTGCTTTCATTTTCCCCGTGCTGTTTGCGGCGGTTGTTTCGTTGTGCTTTCCTTCGGTGACGACCGTAAAATACCCGCACGGTCGGGGTTTCAAGTGGTCTCAAGTGCCCGAACGGCACAACGCGCTCGGTCGTTTACGTTTGCGTGCAGGGAACGCATTTCCAGCCCCGCCGGTACCGGTCTATCTGAAATGGAAAATCTAATCAGTCTCATAAAACGGAACGATTTCCTGTGATTTTTTCTCGCTCGCGTGTACGGGAGTGGTGGTGGTTTTCGGCCTTCCACCGGTGGTCACATTGCTCGAGCCCGGAGCTTCGAGGAAGCGAACGAAAAGGGTTCAAATTGTTGCGCTTTTATTTTATGTGCTTCTCGCAGGTAACGGAAAACAACGTTCAACGCTGGAACGGAAAGTCGGTTCGGGAAGCACCTGCCAAAAATGTTTCACTCCAGCAGTGGTTCGGTGGAAATGCTCAGGAATGCCCGTTAGGAAGCTTGAATTAATTGTCAAAAAACTGTTCCAGGAAACAAAATATGAATGACGGAATACTTTTGCAGGGTTGCGCTACAAATTCCATCATTGTGCTTCTTGAGTTAAATAAAAAAAACCTTTGGAAAGCTGATCGCTTTTCCGCACTCCCGGAAGTGGTTCGTTGGATTGATAAACATTAATCCGTAAAAATTATTATTCATTTGCGTCATCCTATTTATTATGATTCAACCCTGTCACACGGTTTTGCGCCAAGTATGACGAGGGTAGTACGAGAAAAATGCCACCCCTTCCCGCCCGTCCCCGCCTCCCCGGTGGAATGTTTGAGGCCGTGCCTGGCATGTCAAAATTACGACACTTGACAAACACACAACGGCAAAGACCAACTTAACAACACTCGTCTCGGTTCGGTAACCGTTTTCCCGAGTGAAAGTAATGCCGCACCGGGCTGTCAAGTGTTGTTTTGGAGTTTGGAGAGGCTTTTTTTTTTGGTAACGTGCTTGTGTGTGTGTGAGTGTGGACTATCTCCTAAGATGCGGTGCCTTTAACCCTAACTTTTTGTTTTTCCAACCGGGACCGATCGACATTTTCGAATTAAAACCGATGAAATTTTAATTAAATCGTTTCCCGGCACGCCATATCAGCAAGGGCAGCAAGGGGGGGCGGCCCATCACGTTCCATGTTAGAAAAAGTTTTTTGATTGCACTGACAAAAAAGGCGAAATAAAAGCAGCGGCTCTTGGGAGGGATAAAATGTTTCGGATCTGACGAACATTCGGAACCCCCCGGTTTTTCATATGGGGCACTTTCCTTTCCCCTGCCCAACGGAGGAAAACTCGACCCGACTTGACGTTTTCTTGGAAAGTCTTGAGTGTCTTTTCGACGACCTTATGCTGCATGTTTTCCCATCCCCAACCCGGCCATGCCTCTCCCCTACGAGACCGAATTGGGGGAAACAGATTCAATTAAAGGGAACAACTTCTCCGACAAGATTTTGGGAAGTTTTGCGGTGTGCAGAAAAGTTCTTTTTATTTATTTACTTGCTCTCTGTTGCACTTTGATCCTTTGGTGTGACTGACAAGAACATTCATTAGTCGCTGGGCGTGTTGCAGAATCTTACACGCTGGTGAGAGCGTCCGTGCCAGCAGGAAAAGGATTAAGTTACGCATGAGTTACAGTTACATGAGAAAAGGGTTAGCAAAAACTGAATGAATCATTCGTGGGTAGTTGAACTGGAGCCATTTGCCAAATATGTTCCCCGATCGTTGATGACTCAATAATAAATCATCATTATTTCAATCGGATCAAGTAGGAGCACTGTGTGTAAAAGTTACGCAAATTTCTTGCGCCGCCTTGGCCAAAGTTTGGCCCAAACTTTTCCGAAGTGCTGATAGCGCCTCACCGTGCGCCTCCTTAAAATGATAACGATCGTTCCGCCTTCAACCGCATGTCGCTGGCAATGATTTAGATTGTCGGGCCGCGTGGTCGCGTGGGAAAAAAAAGTTTTCCAGCACCCGCGTGCGTTCCATGGCGTGGCCGTGGAAAACTACACGCGCCCCATGTAATGGACGCCCGGGCCCGGCACACTTGGAATGTCGGGCACATAAATTAGCACCAGGCGTTCGCTGAGTTGGTGCCTCTTTTCCGATAAGGGCCTTCCGCCGGGGGGGGGGGCGAGGGGGAAGCACCCAGTCGCCGGAAAATGTCGTCGCAGATACTCATTTGCATTTAGTGAGCGTGCAAGAATCTGCACGGAACCGGGGGGGGCGATAAAGCGCACGATAAAGTTATGGGTTTTATCGTTTGTCGGCCGCAAGATGTGCGCCATCGTTTTTTGGAGGGAGGGGTGGGAGGTGGTGGAGTTCTGTGAGGCTTAAGAATTATGTTGTACGAATATATATTTTATGCCCATGCTAAGCTGCGTCGGTCGAGTTGGTGGTGATGAAGAGTCCCTCATGTAGTGGCAAAGAATGGCATAAATATTTTTCCTAGTTTGCAGTTCAATTTCAGATTAGCTTTATGCTGATCCCATAACACATCTGAACATTCTTTAATTTTCTTTTCTTCCATACATCCTATGTCTTTGTGCGTAAGTGGACCAAAAATTATCATAGTAAATAAATCACAACACTCACCCAGTGCCCAAACATATCGTTTAGCTTCTTGAGCGGTAAGGCAAACCGGCTGAAGATTAAGCTTTCATGCGGTCAAGGAGATTGGGACCCTTCTCTCTCTCTCTCGCCGCCGGGGATGGCATGAACAATATTTGCATGAAAATCGAAACGAAGACATATTGACGTATACAGTCCAATCTGGGTCGGCTTCTTTGCTCGTCACTCGTCCCCTTTCGGGGACAGTTTCCGTCCGTAAGCCCATCGGAATAACTCATCCGTTTGTTGCCCTTAGCTTATTTAAAAGCAGTAAAATCAAACGGACATGGAACCGGCGGTTTCCGCAGGGATTTGGGACCCATTGCTTGCGCGTGCAATGAGGTACAACAACGAAAAAAAGAAGGGAAAAGAAAAGGGAAATCAAACATACGGAGAGACCCTCATTTGACAACCCAATCTGCTTTATGGATTGTATCTATTCCTTCCCTTCCGTGGAGGGGGGGGGGGGGGGGGGGATGAGATGGGTTACAGCAATGGAAGGCAGAGGAAGAAAAGGAGTGCTTCCGGCGTTTGACTGATCAACATGGTTTATATATTCAGCCGATTCAGCCACAACTTTATCAGTTTAGCCGTGTGGGTGTGAGCCCTTTTCTTTCGGGTAGTTTTTCCGCTCGAGAAAAAGGTTTTGCACGATCTCCCGCACCGCCAAACCGAGGCCGAGGGCATGCAGCAGCTCGGCACTGTCTGTCACATTTCGTCGCTTCGCATAAATCAACCTTCAATCCACCGGAAGATGCAGTGACAGACCGTGAATGGGGTGAATAAATATGGTTAGTGCCATGCGGAGGGAAATTTTCCCGAATTTCGGTTAGATTGTGCCACGGCCGACCCTTTTTCGGGTTCGGTGGGCGGGTCTTGGGGTGTCGGTGTTGGTTGGCCGGAAATTCCACTTACCCTAGCGAAAAACCCTTCAACCTCGTAAACGATGACGCGGAGAGCGTCTCCGGGACATGTGGTGACAAATTTTCCATTATTCAATCAGAAAGACATCCCCACCCCGCCCGACCGCAAACGAGCTCCTTTTGCCCATGAACGAAACCCTTCCCAAAGCCGGTGGGGGTTTCGCATCCGTAACACACACACTATCTCCTTTCAATTTCATGCGGGGGAGATTTGTCGGCGTTCGAGAAGGATATCGGGTAAAGTTTTTCGAATGCCAAAAAGATAAAAAAGGAACCGTTTGTGAACTCCCTGCCGAATGCTGAGTTGTTGGTGTGGCGAGTTTAATTCCAAGTGTGTCCTTCACCTTCGAGCGATATCCGAAGGAGATGGAAAGGATCATGTCCACGACGAAAGGGGTTGCGAAAGATTCACTTCACCTCCGAAGGGGCTTAACTTCGTCGGGATGAAAGGTTTTTGCGTTTTACGAGCCATAAAATTTAATTTTCAAATACGTTTGTGCGTTACGGTAGGAGTGAAGCTTCGAAAAGGAAACTTCTTTTTGTTTGCAGCAAAAAGCGATAAAACTTACCGATTGTATTCGGTTCGCCAGGGTCAGTAAAATTATAAACAACTCCCCGGGTGTGGGTTTGCTGTAAACAGTTGTGATCGATCCATCCGAATCGAACCACTGGGAGTTTGTCTACAAATAAATAAATAAATAAATTAATGAATCCCAGCGACGCCGGAGTTGGAAATATGTTTATCCTTTCATCATTTCGAAATCATCGCCGTTCGGGTGGAAAAAAGCGACCCCGAGGCGCTATCGAACGGGGGGAGTCGGGAAACACGGTGTGATAGTCGAGAGGATCCGATACCGAGCGATACCGAATGTGTCGCTTTTATTTTTATCCCTTCAACGTCGTCCGATCCGACGTCGATCGAGTGTGGCCTCGTGTGCGGACGTGCACGCCTTGCCCGGCGGGGCCTTTCACTTTTCGACACCTTGTAAAACGATTTTATTGGTTTACGAATTGAAAAAGGCAGCGGAAAAGGATTAAATCGAAGCCGAGGGATATTTTTCTGGCTCGGGCTCCCCGTGCGGGGCACATTTTCAGCGAACCGTTCCAATCGTTCCGTTCGGTCACGGGTGGAAATCTATCGGATTATGCGATTTCCAGGCTCGGCTCCTTCAGGTTCCCCGGTAGCGAGGTTGTGTTTTTCAATTTGCAGGTCATTCACAGCTTTTTCCTAACTCTTATTGGATCGAACTCTTTCTTTTCCATTCCCTCTTTTTTTTTTGTTGCCGCCCCGTTTGTAATCATTTAATTTGTAGATCGACTGTTTTTTTTTCTCTCCTCTTCTCTGTCCAATTTGGCCGCCGGGAAAATGTTCGTTGTTTCCCGTTCGATCGTTTCCACAATGGGTGGAAACTGTAACGCTGGTTTCCCGTTCGAACGCCGATTGTGCGCGGATGGAAAGTCGGAGCCCGGGTGGTTTCGCTATATTCGCCCCGTTCGGTTGTTTTTCCCGCCGCGAAGAGGCACTCGGGACGGTGGAAAAACCCTTCAGGTGTCCGATTGTGAACGCGTGCAACCGCGCAAGGGTTTTCGCCAGGGGTTGTGGAATTTTATCGCCAATCGCCCAGTTCGCTGTTCGTTTCGTAGTGTCATCAGCGGTGGTGGGTGTATGTGTGTGTGTGTGTGTTTGT